>NC_040040.1:5809340-6409340 GCF_003713205.1 Coffea eugenioides
TACTCTTATCCTACTTATGAAGTTTATGACAACAATAACAAATAAAATAAGATTAAATTTTTATAAGGTGTAAATTTCTTGACTTAAACTATTTATTTTAGTTGTATTGGAACAAAAGTAAAATTTATACCTTAAAAAATTCACACGTATGAAGAGATTATTTTAGTTTTCAATACAACTTGAACTATATCATATATTAAAACATATTTTCCAAAAAAATATTTTCACTTCCTTTATTAGAACAGTCCATGAAATTTTTTAAGGTATTAATTACTCACCAAAATTCTCACAAGTGACTGACCTTGATTAGATTTAATTTATTTACGTTCTTTGTTATCCTACCATGACCCCAATATAAAGAAATATGGTCCATTATTAGATAGCAATTAATTTTTTTAATTTACATTTTTTGGTTTAAATTTTTTATTTTGTTTTGGGTTTTACTTAAATAGTTATAAAAGCGCAAGGATAATGTTATCAATTTATGACTTTTGATAGGAATATTTATTATTGTCAAGTTGATATGAGATGTAAGTGAAATTTTAAAAACTTTAGGGGAGGTAGATATTATGACAAATCTTAGGGGGGTTTTTGAAATTATCCGATAAATTATTATTGATACTTGGTTCCCCCATCCTTTTCGATTTCTAGCGCCGACAAGTGGTTCCACAAGGGACGTGGGAGTTGGGACAGTTACAATTATGGTTTTATTCGATTTCATACTATTTACCGGAAATTTCTTAAGTTTCGAAAAATATGATGTCGAAAGTCAATGAGATGAGAGAGTGGGTTCAATATGAAACTTTGATATTATCCCCACCACTGAACTGCGTTCACTTTTGTGTTGTAAATTTAAGCTTTTTCAGACAAGATATATAAATCTTAGGCACGGGATAAAAGATCCCATGTTTGATGTATCATAATTCGATGTTATTTTTTTCAAAACTCTATTGCATATACATGAAAACAACTATATGAGCTGTCAAGAAAGCAACAGACGTTGAGAGTTGCAACAGCTACAGTGTCCAGAAATGGAAATAGGCTACATCACAATTGCTGCAATTTCCTCTTGTGCTGCAATTTTGGTAGTGGCATGGAGAGTATTGAACTGGGTATGGTTGAGGCCCAAGAAGCTGGAGAAGCGGCTGAAAGAGCAAGGTCTCAAAGGAAATCCTTACAGACTAGTGTATGGAGACTTCAAAGAAATTTCAACCCTGATCAGAGAAGCCCAATCCAAGCCTATCAACCTCTCTGATGACATCCTCCCAAGAATCTTGCCTGCCTTACCTGATGCCCTGAAGAAATATGGTACTGCTGCTATCCTCCTCTTCATGTTTTACTTCTTTCCTTGTGAGGTCTATTTACTCAATGGTTCAGCTAGAAAAGCAGAATTATGAAGATTTTAAAAGTTCTTGGTTGGGTGACAGTTTAAAGTTTACATGCTTGACATCACATGATGTTTGTTAACTAAGGTTGTGTTTGGATTGCATTTTTCATGATTTTTTATGGGAAAATTATTGTAGCGATTTGATGTATGCGAGGGAAAAAGATAATAGGGAAATGTGATCACGGAAAACGCCGTAATTTTTCGACGAAAAATCGCAATCCAAATCCTACCTAGTGATTTTCTTATTTGAATTACCCATTATGTCCATCCCTTTTTGGTAAATAAGGCAGCTTTATTATGATTGGTTTTGGTTTTCTGTTCTTCTTTTCGTGTAATTTGGGGTTTAAGATGTTGGAATAGCCATGGAAAAAAGATTACCAATAAACTAGATTAATTTGCGATCTTGTTAGGGTTAAGCTGATAAGTGTTGTCAACATTAAGAATATAGATGGCAGCATTTATGGAAACCAAAAACTTGGTTGAAATTTTGATATAATGAAAATTGGACATCGCATTGATTAATGGCCAAGCAGAAGATTCTGAGACAGTGGATTTGGATTGTCAAATGTGTAAATGCTGTTATTTAGAAATGCGGTTGTGATGTACATGACATCTCTTCTGTAGATGAAAATTGACGCTCCCCAAGAACGTTTAAGGTTGATCCCCTCCTATTAATTCTTGGTGTCATGTTTTTCGCATTTCCTTCAGAAAACACACACACCAAATGATACAACTTTAAATGCCATTGATTTATGATGTAAATAAGGTGAAAATAAACTTGGCTGAGACATGGCAATTTTGAGTTTCAGGTAAGAGCACATATGTGTGGCTTGGACCAACACCAATGGTGTACATCCTGGAGCCTGAACTCATTAGGGAGGTTATGCAAAAGATCTACCTCTTTCAAAAGCCTCGTCTTAATCCTCTTAGCCTGTTGCTGATCGAAGGACTGGTGAATTATGACGGAGATAAATGGGCCAAACAGAGAAAGCTTATAAACCCAGCTTTCCATGTGGAGAAGTTAAAGGTTTTGTAACTTTCATTTGTTTTATAAACCACTGAGTACTGAATTTGTCAGCAGCTCTAGTTTTAGGTGGTCTTAAAAGGCACCTTTGAAACGAAGTGACCCTTCAAATGAATCAGTTCACTTTGACAAATAGGTAGAAACATGACTCAGAAATCCTACTTAAGTAGAATGACCTGAAGAAGCTTTACTGGTATTGTACCGGTGCTGAAGGTGCATTTTTTTTTTCATTTGGTTCGTTATCTTGATTGCAGCACATGCTTCCATCATTTTATACAAGTGCTAGTGACATATTGAACAAATGGAAGGAGGTTGTTGCCCCGAATGGTTCAAGTGAGTTGGATGTATGGCCAGACCTTGAAACTTTGACTTCTGATGCAATTTCACGGACGGCATTTGGCAGTAACTATGAAGAAGGAAGAAGGATATTTGAACTTCAAAGAGAACAGAGTGAATATTGGCTTAAGGTTGTACAGTCAGTGGACATCCCAGGATGGAGGTAAATGTATTTGCTGATCTCTAAGTCCTCCAGAAAGTTGGTTTTTTGTAAACTATCAGTTAAATTCTTTTCGCTTCGAACTTGATAGTTGATTTGGATTCAATTGAGTATTATAAGCACACAATGTGTTGCTTATTTTCTGAATTATCTCATTATAGGTTCGTGCCAACTAAGAGGAACCGAAGAATGAAACAAATTGCAAAAGCGGTTCAAGATACAATTTTGGAAATTATCAACTCAAGAATAAAGGCAGTGAGAGAAGGTAAAGCCTATGGTGATGACTTGTTGGGTATAATATTGGAATCCAACTTCAAAGAAATCAATAACCATGGACAAGATGGCGCTGGCATGACTATCAGAGAGGTCATCGAAGAATGCAAGCTGTTCTATTTTGCAGGGCAGGAGACTACATCAGTATTGCTCGTATGGACAATGATTTTATTGAGTAGGTATCCTGATTGGCAAGCACGAGCTAGAGAAGAGGTTTTGCAACTCGTTGGCACTAAAAAACCAGATTTTGATGGACTAAATCGCCTAAACCTTGTGAGTACATTTTCAATTTCTTTTTTATTATTTGTTTTTAGTAGCAGGGGAGGGGTGAGATTTAAGAAGCAGGGAGGGGGAAGGGGATTTGAACCAGGTGGTCTAATTCCTGGGGAGAGCATTTTCAATTTCATTTGAGATATTTTGACGCAGAAGTAGAAGCTTCTACCCTTGTGAGCGTCCAGTCCTCATGTGGCCAAATTGGAGATTGAGCACTCTCTGAAAGAATGTGGCCAAATTGGAGATTGAGCACTCTCTGAAAGAACAAAAATTAATTCTGAATACAACTCTATACATGGTCAAGATACTAAAGAAACTGGTATGAAAAGCTTCTTAGTTGACACATTCCAACAAAAACAATATTTTTTGATCAATTATTGTAAAATAATGCATTTATGTCACTAGCACTTGCATGAAATGAAAAGTTAAAGCCTTGTTGAGTGCTTGATGACGGGAAGCATACATTGGCACTAAGCTGCTCTTCTGAGTTATCCGAAAACTGTTTTGAAATAATAGTTTTATGTTTTGTTAGAAGCTGCTTAGTTGACACATATTAGTCACACAATACTGTGTAGACGGAATCAATGCTTGCTATGCCCTCGAGGCTTGCAGCAGAAAGTCTTTTACCGATGGAAATTCATCTAGTGTTCTGATGTTTATGCTTTCATTGAAAATCCTTTGACAATAACAGCTTTTATGATCTTTAATTTTGGACCTTCTCGAAATTTCTTCTTTTTCTACTCCATGCATCTGAAATTTTATCTTCAAGGCAAAAATTGAAGCTTTCTGCAAAAATACTTCAAGTAGAAAGGAGATTATAACAAACTGCCATCTAAGAAAGATGAATGTCTTCATTGGATAGAAAATTTGCAGGTTGAAAAATTACAGTATGTATAAAACAGCAACTAAATATGAACTTTACAATCTGGTCTGTCTGTCATAATATAAAGCGGAAGGAGGGGTTTTCCTATTCCTATTCGAACAAGTTTCTCCTTCCATGACAGGTCACCATGATACTACATGAGGTTCTAAGGCTGTACGCTCCAGTTCCTGCAGTTACTCGTAGAGTTGCTGAAGAAACTAAATTAGGAAACATGCGTCTCCCAGCTGATGTGCTGCTCTATCTACCAGTAATGGCATTGCATCACGACACTAAAATATGGGGTGATGATGCGAAGGAGTTCAAGCCAGAGAGGTTTGCTGAGGGAGTGCCTCATGCAACTAAGGGGCAAGTTGCATTCTTCCCTTTTGGTTGGGGACCTCGTATATGCATTGGGCAAAATTTTGCCATGTTGGAAGCCAAACTGGTGCTAGTCATGATTCTGCAGAGCTTCTCCTTTGAACTTTCCCCATCTTATTCTCATGCTCCCCGTGCAATTATAACACTTCAACCACAACATGGTGCTCACTTGATCTTGCACAAATTGCAGTAACTTGCAATAACTTGGGTCATTAGGTTGTGGGGAATAGTTCAGACGTTAAAATTTCAATTTCTTGTTTTTCATTTGATGTACATTATTTCTGGAGTGCACAAATATAACATGTATGATACAAGAGTATTGCAGTTATATACTCATATTTTTGGGTGAGCAGACATAGTGCAGCAGAACTTAGTTCTATATTTAGATATCAAACTCCAAAAAAGGAGAGAAAAGAATCTGGAAAATGCATTTTACCATCATCACCTACTCAAGAAATAATTTTAATCTAAAATCTTTGAGCACTTAGCTACAAATACAGTACACGTTTATAGTAATCACCAATTCACCATTGCAGTTCAGTGGTGATCAACCTTCAGTCAGCTGATCACTGTCAAACTCACAAAAGAAAAAAGAGAAGTTTCCAGTTGGTTTACCAGACAAATGTTAGACAACTTCTCAAACTTCAAAGAACGTTGAATGATACACCACAACTATATAGAGATATCATATCACATGTAAGTTTTTTAAGATTTCAAATTAGGGAATTTAGCGGGTTAGTTGCTGTGAAGATATTATTACTTGTATCAACGAAAACTATTTGGTAGGTGTATATAACTCAGTCAGCTGACATGCTCATATCGCTGAAACACAAGAAAAGCTTCATAGATCAAACATGACACGAGGATGGAAAGTTAATATTATGGCATGAGTATGGATCGAGTTAAAAGGAACGATGTAATACCTGGATTGTAAGCTGGCTTAATAAATTTTGGATATAAATTAACGGAAGTCAAGTTATTAGCATTTCATGATGGCAATAGGGGCGGGTGAAACGGGGGACGGGGCGGGGGCGGGGGAAATTTGTAGGCAGCAGGGTGGGAGATGGGAGAGGGGTCCCTCGTCCCAATCCCGTCCCATTGTGATTTCTATTCAAGCTATTCATCTTTTGAAACTTCTGTACTTTGGCAAAAGCTTGGATAAATTCGATAACGTTAACGGATTTAGCGATTCAAAATTTGTTGCATCATTTCATCAATTCAATTCAAGTATTAAATACATAACAAAAATGTGAAAAAATTTGAATCACTGGATTTAGTAGACTAGTCAAGTCAAGTTTTTGCCCTATACGTTCCGAGGTGGGATCCTCATGGAGCAGGTTTATTATCATTTCAGTCATCTTTACCTGCTTTTTGACGTAGAACAGGAGACGCGAGAATCGATGTCTGAGGTGTGACAAAAAGTCTTTGGAAAAAAAAAGTTTTTTGACTTTAGCCATGTACGTCTAAGCTGAGTGGAAGAGGTTGCTCAATTCTGCAGTGCATGTGCATCACGGTAAGGCAATAATGTCTTGATATTGGTCATTGGAGACACGTTATCATCTTTGAACCTTTTGTAGTCTTGAGAAATCAGGGGACAAGAATACCCAGAGTTGAGACTTGTGAAGCTAGGGATAATACCAAAAACCTCTCTTGAGGTTCTTTGTGGTGTGATTTAGGCCCTGTTTAATAATTCAATTCAGTATTTAATTTTAATATATTCAAATCACAGGACAAGAATATCCAGAGTTCAAACTTATCGATGAAGTTAGGGATAATATCAGAAACCTCTCCCCTAAGGTTTTTCTTAATATGATTTAGGCATTATTTGATAACCCAATTTAGCACTTAAATTTAATGAATTCAAATCTTAATATACTCACACGCATTTGAATTGATTAAGTGGCACTGAATTTTCTAGGTAAAACTTGTTTCTAAAAATAAGTGATAAACTATTCATCTATCACTTAATGTGATATACACTCAAATGTATCAAATTTAATATTTAACAATTCAAAAATTTAATGAATTCAAATTTTGGTTTTTAGACTTTAGTTTAATCAAACGCAACCTTAGTATCTTTAGAATTTTAAAAATAATCACTTATCTTTCTTACTTTTGCTTCTTGTATCATAAATTTTTTAAAAAAATCCTAGACTGCCTTTTTGCTCCTCTTACTAAATGTAGATACTCCTTAAACCACTTTGTTTACTCCATTAAAAATCAACACCTGAAAAACAATTTTAAGTACAATCACCATATCAGAATGCCATAGCTCTTAAAAATATAAATTTGAAAAAAAAGATACTTATAAAGAAAAACATTAGCACTGATTCAATTTTATATGATCAAAGACAATCCTTTATGAATTCTATTTTTTTGGAACATCTTCTCAATCCATGACCCAAGCATTTAAATTGTACAAAATCGCTATAAAAACCAAATCAAAATAACTAAAGAAATTAAATTATATCATAGTCTAGCACAATCACTAAAAAAATGGATAAACAAAATTCAATTTACGACAATTTACAAAATAAAAATTGCATAATCATCAAAAAAATGGACAACATAGAATGTTGGAGAAAGCAGGAAGAAAAGAACGTGACTTTTATTTCTTTTTCTTTAATTATTTGAACTTCATTTATATGACATGTGTGTTATGTCTAAAGTGAGGGTTAATATAGTCATTAATGGGAGGTAAGTGATATTTTTTAAAAAAATTTAGGTGTTAATTGCTATTAAGAGAAATCTCAGGGGAGGTTTCTGATATTATCCAATAAATCAAGAGAAATACACCTATTTATGATTGAATGCGCGTGATTTCTTTCATTTCTCGTTTTCTATCGCCACTGATGACGATTGCTGGGATGGAAAAATGACATGTCGGGTCAAATCATGCTCGTTAAAAATGAGAAAAAAAAAATAGAATTTTATGAAAGGAGCATTGATTTAATTCACAAAATATAAATACAGAATTCAGCAAAATTAAGAGCAAAAACCAATTTGCATCATTGATGTCATACGTTAAAGGAAAATAGAGTGCCCAACACAACAGCCCATCTGGCGCTGTTGATTTGAATACAGACTTTGCCGACAATTGAGACTTTTATCATTGGTTGAAGTAACTCTTGCAGAACAAATCCTCATGTCTCAGAAGATCTTGCAAAATGTCACTTCTATACAAAGGAAACGAGTGGTATTAAAGTATTTGAGGGGTCCATTAATGTTATTTTGAAATGGAACTTGAATGTAAGTTTTACTTGTATAGTAAAATTTGTGGGGCTGGTTAGGGAAAAGCTCACAAGATTAAAAGTTACCAAGTACTGAATTGCTAGTTTGAACATCAAGTGATCTTTCAAGGGCTCAATTGGACGAAGAACCATGATTTTGAGGGGCTAAATGGAATTATCTTAATCCTAAAAGTGGAATCACAAACTAGCAACTTTGAATCCTAGTAACGGATTAATTAAATCATAATTCAGTAGTTGGTTGTATCATTAACCCCCTTTTTTTTTTTTTGTACGAGAAAATTTATTATGAATCCACTGATTTCTGCTGCTGCTTCCGTTATTGCTGCTGGATTGGCGGTAGGGCCTGGTTCTATTGGACCGGGAGTTGGTCAAGGAATCTGTGGTCACTCCATGCTGAATCATACGATAATGTCTACGACCAAGCCATCGACGAAACAATCGGTCTGAATGATATAATTTTTTTGAATAAAGTATAATTTTATGTGAATTATTTATAAAATTTAACATTAGCTAGAGTGAGTGGTCACTTGAGATTGGGAGTTGAGGTGAAACTACTGGAGAATATGTTGAGCTTTATTTCAGTTTCTTGTGTCGTAGCTTTGCTAGTCTGTGCATGGGGAGTCTTGAATTCGATGTGGTTGAAACCAAGAAGGCTGGAAAAATGCCTCAGAGCACAAGGTCTTAATGGAAATTCCTACAGACCATTCTTTGGGGACTTGAAAGAGTTAGCAATGATGCTTGGGGAAGCCAAATCCAAGCCAATCAGTCTCTCTGATGATATCGTGCCCAGAGTCATACCTTTCCACGTCAAAACCATCAACAAATATGGTACGCTCTACACAAGTCTTCTTACCCGTTTCATAATCAAAGTGTTGTCGAATAAAAAGTCGGTTTATTAAAAAGGATCAGAACTCAGTTATAGGCTTATAGTCATGTGATCAGAGCTGAGTTTCCTGTTGCACATGTCCTACATTAATGCCCTTCGCAATTTCCTCTTTGTTGTTGTGGCCTTCAATTAGCAAAGACCTTGCATACTTTTGTGCCATCGGCTTGTAGATGGTACGTGGGATTTAAGTCGTCTTCTTGAAAATTCTGATTCTTGTTTTTAAGAAGATTTCATCTGTATTGAATTTGCAGGTAGCAATACTTTTCTGTGGCTCGGGCCTAAACCTTCAGTTATCATCCGGGACCCTGAACTTCTCAGGGAGATCTTCCTTAAGCATAATCTCTTCCCAAAGCAACATTCCAATCCACTTGGAAAATTGCTGGCGAAAGGGCTACTAGACTCTGAGGGAGATAAATGGGCTAAAGATCGGAAAATAATTAATCCTGCTTTCAATTTAGAGAAAATCAAGGTTTTATTTGATTCTGTTTTATTTGCCTTGAAGGAAAGTTAGTTCTCGATTTTTACGCTTGAAAGAACTTTGTACTGGAAGGGAACGTATCTAGTGCTCTTTTAGGACTTTAAACTTGATCATCCATTTACACAATTATCACACCTAATTCTTGACGTAATTAGCCACAGCCTTTTTTGAGTTTTTTTTTTATTTTGAGTTTCAATCCTGTGAAAGTAATGATTAATGTGGAGCTAAGTTACTTTTGCTTGTACACCTGTTACTAATTGGCTTGCTTTTATTGTTGCCATGAGTAGCTTATGCTGCCGGCTTTTCATTCGAGTGCCAGTGAGATGTTGAGGAATTGGGAGGAAAAATTTTCGCCAGAAGGATCTTGTGAGCTGGATGTTTGGCCTTATCTTCAAACCCTAACTGGTGATGTGATTTCTCGCACAGCATTTGGTAGTAATTATGAAGAAGGAAGGAAAATTTTAGAACTTCAACAAGAACAGGTAGACCATGTTGTGACAGCTGAAAGGTCATTATATATCCCTGGAATGAGGTATGCTCCTGGTTTCAATCTTTTCCCCCAGTGTTTAAAAAACATATTCCCTTGTTCTGCATGGACATGGAGTGCTTGCTACTGCTGAACTTAAAGAACTATCTTAGCTTTGATATCTTACATCCTGAGTTTCTTGCTCGGTAATCTCTTCATCTATAGGTTTTTGCCAACGAAGAGAAACAGAAGAATGAAGGAGATTGAAAAAGTAGTTCAAGCAACAATAAGGGACATAATTGATAGGAGAGTGAAAGCAATGAAAGCAGGGGAAGGAAGAAGGGACGACTTATTGGGCATACTGTTGGAATCTAACTTTAAGGAGATTGATCAGTATGGCAGCAAAGATTTTGGTATGAGCATCAAAGATATAATTGAAGAGTGCAAACTCTTCTATTTTGGTGGGCAGGACACCACTTCAACCTTGCTGGTATGGACCTTAATTTTACTGAGCAAGCATCAAGACTGGCAGTCAGTCGCTAGGGAAGAGGTTTTGCAAGCGTTTGGAAGAGAGGAGATAGATTTTGATCGCCTCAGTCGCCTCAAAACTGTAAGTGTATTCTGCACATTGTTTTAATAAAGTGCAAGCTCCTAAAGTTTATGAACTTTGTATTGTTCATTAGATCTTGTCAAGTATCTGTCCTGCCACTGGAAAACTTGGTTCCAGTGTGAATAGCTTTACAGATGAGTAATGATAAATTTAGAACCAGTCCATAGCATACTTCACTAAACACAAAATGCAAGGCATTCAGAATCAAGTTCAAAGTTGGAATTTCAGGGGGAAATAAATGTCTGTTTTTTCAGTTTTGATTTGCAATATATGTAACTGATCCACCTGTGCTTACATTGTCTATACTTAAGATATCCCTTTTCTCATATATAAATGTGGCACAATATATTCTGGTCTGGTTACAATTCAAGACAGGTAAAATCATGCCAACGAAATAGATTCTCAGAGAACAGCCGAGTGCCAACTACCAAGATAGTTTAGTAGCTAAAGTTGAGGATTCAGGAAGTCCTGGGTTCAAATCTCCTCTCTTAAATCTCACCCTTGCCCTGCTGGGGAAAAAAAAATATACCAAGATAGTTCTTCTACCTCTTAACAGCAGCTAGCGCATACAAAGATTCAAAATGTAGAATGCCTGATCTCAGGAAGGGTAGGTAACAAAAGCATACCTCCAGGAAGAGCAGCTACAAATAGCAAAGGCACAGGAGAAAAGGAGTAAACGACAGTCTCGGTATTGGCCTCCTCCATTTCGTAATCTTCTGCATCTTCAAATGAATCATCACTAGTTTCAGAAATCTGGTTATTGGCGGCCACATGGAGGCCAGAGAGGACCCTTTTCCTAGAAGTTACAAACGAGGAATATCTCCTTGATTCAGAGGGATATAGACAGGAAGTGGAAGATAAGGGGAAGAGGAAAAATGGAACAGAAGGCAGAAACGAAGCGGGAGATTGTGAAGATAAAGCAAGAGAGGAAGCAGCAGCATTCACCACAGCCACTGCCATTGTGGAAAAACGAAGCACATTTCTGAATACTATCCTAAGAGAAGGTAGTACGCGACTTATCGCTACGGGCCTACGGCGTACGGGAAACTTCTATGCTGCCGTTGCTGCCTGCTGGTGCTGGGTTAGTAACAGAGAGAGAGGGGGAGAAGAGGGAACGGCAAGAATGGAGACACGAATGCGAGTATAGTAGACTATAAACATGTGCACGTGGTTTCAACAACTCCTCCTCCTGACGGTGCTTTCTCAGCTTGGGTGATTGACTTGCATTGTATGCTTCGGTTCTATCATCTTCGTGGTTCTTTACGAACAAATCATTGATGACCCATTTGCGGACCCGAAATATGGACCCAGCCCTGTAATAAATTTATCGAATGCGAGATGGTGGTGGTTCTCAAACCATTGGCCTTTGATCCAATAGTCAAGGAAAGCTTCTTTCTCTCCCGTGTATTGTATTAGATCAAAGGTTGTAAATCCTTTTTCTTGTTTTCTAAAATTCAGAGAGTACAGTAACGTACTTATCTCGTCTAATGAATCATTAGACCCAACCTTACACAAGCTTCTTTAATCTCCTCATCTTCAATGACATCTTTAAACTCTCCTTCCCTTGTAACATTTAGCATGAAATTTAATTATAATCGAAATTTCAATCCCTACATAAGCCACTTTAGACTCCCTCTCCTCCATAACATTTAGCATGAAGTTTAATTATAATAGAAATTTCGATATCTTATTTCTCCAGCCTGCTAAGTTTAAAAATGATCTTTTGGGCATAACCTGTTCTCACGTAGTTTACAACTGATTCTTCTTTCAGGATCATTTTCCCCAAACTTTACGGTTGATCTCCGGTCGTGTTTGCACCTACACCAGGAATATTTAGAAGCAGGACAAAAATCAAATGCTGCACAGGAAATCATACTGGCACAAGGGCCACGAAGCAAAATTTTATTCGTGCTATACAATCTCAGCCACAGAGTACCAAGAAACAGAAATTTATTCACAGAAGTTTTTTTTAATTTCGTGTTTAAAAAGAATAATCTCATCAGCTAGTTCTAATCCGTCTACAAACCTTAATTATAAATGTACTCTTCAGCAGCAGCAGCACTAACGTAATTCAGAGCTATAGAGACATCCGAACCCCCTTCCTACAATGCAAAATCTGAATCCATCCAGTTCAGAAGTGCACCGATTTCACATGATTACTACACGTTTAGCGGAAATCCACTGCAGGGTAGCAGAATCTGGGTGGCAAGCGGGGGCAAAATGATACCTGACATTCTCTGCAGGTCAAAACAAACAAACAAACGAACGTTTCACCAGTAGTGCCATGCTGCATGAATTTAAAGCAACTACAGATAACAAAGTGGTAACAAGAAAAAGGAGACAAACAAGTGCAACAGTTCATTCCAAATTGAAAATTACAACAAATTCCCTTTGCATTCTGAACATAGTGGTTTGACAAACAAAACCAAAACGATGATTGGCTTGGAACAACTATTTTGCAGTATCTCTTTTTCATCATCTAACCAAAAAAATGAATCTAAAACAAGTTTCAAAATGTACATAATTTCAGAGAACATGAATTTCCTATACAGGTGCATGTCCTGGTGTATGATATGTACTGGTAAGTCCCAAAATTTCAGGTTGGCAGATCATGGGTCAGTTTTTTTTTTTCTTTTTTTTTTTTTTTTTTTTGATCTTTTTCTTCTGTTTTAGAAAAGGTTTTTGGGGATATTATTGAAAGGATCAGTCTCACAACCACCACCTTCATGCCTGCTCCCTGTGCATAATTACATATGCATACACACTTGTAAAACCCGTATGTGTGCAGGTATATTATCGTACGCCTGTCAGATCTCATTGACCTAATGATTTGCATCTTGTAAGTAGATGCCATAAGTATGAGCTCCCAGACACATGGTCTTAATGACATTAGCCATAACACAAATCATATGCAAATTAATAACTGAAGTGATAATACCTTAGGTATGTACATCAAAAAAGTATATTGCTTTTATCATCTAACAACTCGAAGTATGTTGTTATGCATGATGTCCCTGGTAACTGACTCCCTCTGAGGATCAACTGTCCAATGGCCATCCACAATGAACTTTATCTGCATGAATACTACATCATAAATAAAAGAAGAAACAAAAACGAAATCTATTACATTAAAAGAGAACTATTCGAAACAGTGTAACACACAAAACATATATCATTCAGTTAAGAAAAATTAAGCCACAATATAAACAGGAAATCTCAGTATACAAATTTAACAGCACAAAAATCCTAGAGGAACTGGAATAAGGTTTACGAAGTTGGCTGAATTTTTAGGATGTTGTTTCCGTCTTGTTTCCTCAGTGTAAAATGGCATGCACTAATTGAGTTTACCTGTCAGGAAGGACACTATAGAGTCTGGGGTAGATTAAAACTTCAGTATCACTTAGAACAGAAGATTTAATATGTTGAGTACATCATCTAAAACAACAAAAGGAAGATCTTAGGGAAGTTTTATTAGCTAATCCACCTGCGGCGCTATTCACTTTTTGTGAATTTCAAAAATTTCTCTTACTGTATTCACCCACACTGATACCATAACCACAACTACAAAAATATCTCCGAGGCAATTCCTCTCAAAGTGCTTTTTAATTGATTGCACTTATTACAGAATTGTACAACATAAAGTTTGATCTACATGAAAATCAAATGTTGGGAGACAAGACAAAACCATTTAAACAACATGCCAAAGTTCAATTATGTAACAGCATTCCAAGAGGACTAAAAGAGCATTATAGCAGCAAAAAGTTCAATTAAAAATAATTAATCATTTGATCTTTCTGGGCCAAATTTTGAACGCATAGCCATTGATGGACTAGATTGCACTTCTAAATTTCAATTTAAATGCAACATTTATCCAATTTTTCACAAATGAAAAAGAAGAGAAATCTCCATTGGATACTGGAGGATATAAATCCAAACCTCGTAAACCCCAGGATAAAGCCACAAAACTGATCTCCAAAGTCGAGATTTCCTGCAAAATTCATTTTTATCACTTATTCTTGTTTCTGACACTACTTCAAGCAAAAAGGATATTCAAGAAGAAACCACTGTCAACCATCCATTAAGAAGATAAGAGATTCTCTTAATGCACCATGTCAGAAAGGATGTCCAAAATGTTAGAGGGCACAACACATGAAAACTTGCTAGTACTTTTTTCCCTTATTTTTTTTCTTTAAATCACAACATCTTATCACTCATTAACACATTCAGCTTTTCCTTCCATTGCCACGGTATACTCCCATAAAATGAAGTGATAGAGCAACTTTAGCATTGCATCAAATCTAGCACATAACATAAAACATCCAAAACCAGGTTTAGAAGCAGAAAAACTAAGTCAACCGTGATCCATTTGGGTCTGAGAGGCTGGAAGATGGCTGTGAATCCATTTTAATCTTCTGATGCCAACCATTGAAGCTACCGGCCACCTCAACAACTTCACCCTCTCCCCAGTACTGAATTTCAACCTACCAGATAAAGAAATAAAAGAATTGCACTTGATGGCAGACGAAGACTAGAAAGGGAAAAGCTTCAATGTTTAAGCTACTGCACTTTATAGGATGCTAAACAAAGCATGCACACAAGTCAAAGTATATCAAATTGCATAGGCCTTCACTAGCTTAAGAGAAACACTGGAATTGCACTAGCAGTGAAATCTGGGCTTCAATGTAGAATTCATACCGGACTTCACAAACCACCAAATGACAATGTCCTTAAGTAGTGGGAAGACAAGCACAAGACAGGGAAAAGTGAACTTGCCTCCTTCAGTTCTGAAAGGCTCTCTTCAGCAGCCTGCAGTTCGGCATCTTTTTCCAGGATAAGTTTTTGGGCTTTAATAATCTCTTTGTCTGCCTTAGTCTGCAAAATAGACAGAGCAACCTGACAGCAAACATGAAAAGAAATTAGACCAGACAAACGTTCATTGGATAAATTAACTCTCTAAACCACACATAATATTCATCTTTTGCAAGAAGGCAGAAAACTCATATTAAAGTTACCAATAATCATTCTAATTAACTTGCTTTCTCCTACCATCAACCTGTGAGTACAACCAACATTTGGTGTATCAAGAAAGAAGGTTTAGTAGTTAATCCCTTGCCAAGCAAGCAACAGAATATCAACAATTTAGACTTTTTCATCAACGAGATGCCACACTAGATTTTTTACGGAGTGATTAATTAATAGGTAAAAACATCACCTTTTCTTTCTCAATCTCTTCCTTCAACTGGGTCAGTTCCAACTCCTTCTGATGCTAACAGCAGAAAAAATCACGCTCTACTCATTCAATTATATATACACAAGGAAAACGAAAAGGTGGAAAGCAAAGTTCGGAACTAGATAGGCAAAAACAAGGTGCAAAATAAAGCATTACCAGAATGAACTTTAGATGATTAATTTCAGCTTGATTCCCCAAGTTTTGGGCCTGGTTGAACATGAAACAAAAAGTCCAGGGAGTAAAATTAAGTAATTGCAGATATTTCACTTTTGCTATGTTAGAAAGAACTAATTTCAAGAAAAAGATAATAATGACCTCAATTTCTTGATCCTCTTTAAAGTCAATAATATTCACCTCTTCACTTGAATGACTCTCAATCCTGCTCAACAACCCAATTTCCAGGCAGTATATTATGGGCCAAAAAGAAAGAGGAAATAACAGTTTTCAAGACAACTTTTGCATTTCATTTAGCCAGCAGTTAAAGAATAAAGTTATGAAGAGTAAGCATCAAGAGTAACATGACGAAGGAAGAAACCCTAAAAGTCATGCAGAAAAAGGAAAGTAAAAGAGAGCGAGAAGAAGGTTATACATTATTTTTTCTGCATCTCTCTTATTTATGCTCAACTTTGCAGATCATGGGATTGGAACAATTTGATGAATGGGAAAACGTAGTGCTAGAATTTTGTTACTGAAAAATATACCTAACGAACATTCATCATAAATAGTTCAAAGATAAATAACAGCAAGAACCATCAAAGATAAAATAAATTCAGCATTGAAAGAAAATAAAATGTCTATTTTTCAATTTCAAGCATCATACAAAATGCAAACCTTGAGGAACTAGTTTCCAATACTCTGTGTTCAACCTGATGAGAGGATGAAGCCATGTTTCCATTCACTGTATCAGCACTATTGAGCACAGGATCATTCTGCTGCCCAAGAACTGAAATCGAGTTCGATTCAATAGCATATGGTGATTGAGCAATTGCTGTGGAATCTTGTGAAGTTCTTTCATTCAGAATGTCAAATCCACTGTCTGTCAATCAAAGTGCAAAATTACTCAAATATTCTGCTAGGCAGGATAAACAACAGTTTAGAGAACCCTCCTTCATAAGCAGAACTCAGAATGAAACTTTATCCAAGAATTTTCATATTTCGAAGATTACATTTTAATTATGTGTTGAAAAAATTACTGGGAGCAGTCACATTGGACTTAGCCTGCAACATGTACATCCACATCACCAGCACACTTTATTATTCAGCCCACATGTTTTAGTATCAAAAGAGGAATTAAGAGTTAAGAATCTCAAAAAGCAGTATATTTTTTCATGCCTTTTGGTCATTAGTCATTTGAAAGAAAAGTTTTACCTTCAACGTCATCCAATTCTCCATCCTGGATAAATTTGGCCACCTTGTCCTGCAACGATGGATAAATTGAAGATTCTGGACTACAAGAATCATCTTTGTCTGAATCGAGCCCTGTATTAGTTTGAGCATCTTCAACTAAGCTTTTTTCATGCTCTTTTATTTCGTTAGCTTCACTCAACAAGGAAGTATCCTCACATGAGTCTTTGACTTTCTCATGATGACCTTTTGAAACAGTTTCAATGTATGAGTTTGCATATCAGAACTTGGATTAGTTGACAGAATTCAATATCGAGACAATCAATATATTCCCATTGACATACCTTCACCGCCACTAGGGATATGCTGCCCTCCTGTCAATTTTTCCTCTGTGATAGAAATGTTGATTTGCATTTCTGCTGATCTTGTTAGGAGCTCTCTTATAAATTTATATCCTCTTCGTCTAACAATATTTGCAAGGTCCTGCCTGGAAAAAAAAGGGATAATGAAAGGACAAAAGCCAACATAGTCAGAAAAATCTCTTTATTTTGAAAATATATGCACTGACAATATATTGCATACACAAAGTTTTCTCCATATTAAGCTGCTCCTGAATATCTAATTTCTGTTTATCATCAGCGAAAACATGACTTGTTCCAAACATTCTAAAGACCACATCACATGATGATTCTATCATTCAAAATTCATTCATTTCTTGTCCGATTCAACTTCAAAAGAGAATATCCGGCACCCTTCTCAAATTCACAATCAATTCAATTTTTGTGCAGACCAAGCTGAGAACTTGAAAGCAAAAACAGATTGTTATCTTGCCTTTGCTATCTAGCAGCTGTATTTCTGATATGCCACTTGTTAAAGAAGTGGAAAGAAAATTTTGTTTTAAAAAATGCAACTCTCTTGCATTCATGTCTTGCAGTTGTAAAATAGATGGTATTGTGTGGTAGCCACTACTTTGTGTCAAATTCATTAATAACCAACGTGAAGAATTCAACCTCTTTATCACAGCTTCAATGATTTTCTAAGATCCACTCCTTAATAATAACCAACATAGCCTAAAGCTCATAATCAGCCTGACTTCAATTCCCATTTCTCCATTTTTTTTTTATATAGATATTGTTGGGGCGGGGAAGGGTGCCAGGCCTGGAAGTGGATTTGCAATCCCTCAATGTTGACAGGTCTTCTTGCCATCCTTTCTTATCAGAATCATGTACAGAAATTAAAAAAATTATTCAATTGACTGTATGTGAGAACTCTATCCCAATAAAAATACAATAATAAGACACCCCAGAAAATGAAAATGGTAGTATGACAGCTGCCAATAAAAGAGAATCTTTAAAGAAATACACGTTAATCGCCAATGCCACGAACATGGAATGATCGAGACTTGTCTAGTAGAAAATGCTACCACGAAAAACGAAAGCAAAACTGAAGCAACTAAATATTAATAACCAAGAAAAAAGAATAGTAGTGATACAGAGAAGCATATACCTTCCATGCTCTGAGAGCTGTTTCATGGAGGGAACATGATCGTGAGGGAGGCCAACAGCGGATAAGAATTCTCTAATATCGTTGTAAAGATCCTCATTGCTTTTCACCCTTCTGCTGCCCCTAATTCACCACCAAAAAAGATTCAGATTTTTCCACACAAATAACCAATCCCAAGCACCAAAATCTGAGCAAGCACAAGAGTTCAAAAGGGTTAAATCACGGATAAAGGAAGAAAATGAAACCTGGGTTTCTTGGATACAGAGGCCCAAGTTCTCAAGCGGTTCCGGTGGGGATAAGCGGGGAGGTAGTTGTGGTTGGGAAGGGATGAAAGTTTATAGGAAGTGAGGGAATGGAAGACTGGGGGAAAGCGGCTACACAGTGCAGACATTGCTAGCATAGAGAACCGGCAAGTGAATCCTGAAAAACGGATTTTTGCAGCATTGGAAATTCAAGCCTTTTGGGTTACCACTACTAGCACTAGTTAGGAATTAGTAGTAACATTTAAGGAATCAAGGACCCCTCTTGTCTCGTTGTAAGCTGTAGTAGGAACCAAAAGGCATTATCTTTCTGCCCTTCTGGATGAATAAGCGCTACACTGGCAGAAAGCTGTAGCAGGAGGGCGCTCTGCTCCCTAATCCTCGTCATGTCATGGAATCAAATCAGCTCTCTGCCTGCCTGCAAAGCCAGACTCAAATCGGTTTCTTTTCTTGATTGCATTTATTTTTTGGACCATGGGCTTAAGGGTGGAAAGGAAAGGGCCCATAATAGTTTGAAGGAGATGATGGAGCCCAGAAGGTCTCTCACCTATTTAGACCAACACTAATTTTCTTTACTTATCTGGGGTTTGGGCTATAGTGCCGTCTGCAGCAGCCTTATATCTTCAGGGTTGGCCCTTATCAGAGAGATTTGGATTTGCAACTCATTAACTGTAGCAGTTGAGTAGTCTATGTTCTAGCAATTTGCTTCAAGCCACTACTCATTCGACAATCGACATTCTTAGTGGTGGTCTGATCATTTAATTTTTTTTACTATTTTTTATTTTTTTTGGCAGAAAAATCACAGAAAAACGTTTAGAAGAAAATCAAAGGAAATATTTCCAAAATCAACCTGAGTCATCGAAGCCAAAGATTCGTTCCTTGCGTGCAACAAATATTCTTGACGGATTATTTGACCGCGATGATATCTCTCACCGCAGCTGAACAAATGGCATCTCTTGCTTGTGCAAGTAAAATTGCCTAGATGTATGGTTACACAACAAAAACGGAAACTTCACCGAGCTATTTTAGTATAGTGCCATTGACCTCTTTCCCTGTTGTCGTCGATTACATGTCATCCAAGAATTGCCCAACACCCATTTGGCTGCACTTAATTAATTGCACTAGAACTTAAAATTTTCTGCGTTAAAATCTGTTTGGATTTCCCATATTTTGAACAACAAATATTTCATATACAATACTACAATAATATATAAACAAAAACAACTCTAAAAACACTATATCTATACAGTATATAAAAACCAACTCTAACTATACAAAATAAATTAAAAAATTAAACATACATCATTTTCTTCTTCTATCTATTACTCCCACCAACCACCCTCTCCCTCCTCCTCTTTCTTCTCCCACTCTCTTTTTCCGCCTCTTCTCCTCCCCCCTTCTCCTTTCCCTTCCCTTTGTCTCCACAACCTCCTGACACTTCCCCCTTCCGCTCCCCGAACTGTCCACAACTAGATCGGGGAAGGGAGGGGCGGGGTTGTGGCGGGAAAAGGAAGGAAAGGAGGAAAGAGAGGATGAAGGAGAAGAGGAGAAAGGAGGGGGAGGTGGCGGTGGTGAGTGCTAATGTTAAAATTTTAAAAATATACTAAAAAGTTTTTAAACTTGAAAATATCTCAAAATATATTTCAAAAACAGCACAAAAAAATCTATAATAAAAATTTTTCATATACATTATTACAATAAAATATTTTTAAAAAAATAAAAAATATCTAATCCAAACGGAGCCCACAAACCCAACCCCCCTCCCCCAAAAAAGAACAAAAGCTGACAGGACCCCACAAAAGCGGGTGAGGGAATAAAAGTCAACCGAGGAAGCATTTGTAGTTGCAGATCAATTTGAAAAACATGCATAATCAAGAAATGTCGGAAAATTGAGCAAGAAGACAATTTATTAATATGGAGGAAATTGCAGTACTCAAGTCAAAGTATCATCAATAAGTAAACTACTTTTAATAACCTAGTCTTAGCCAATATGGAGTTTACGTATGTGCACACGCATTAACTGCATAGGTACCGTAGAACTCGTCTGCTTCTGGAATTATATCAGGGGCTAATGCTCACTTTCAACATTCAGAAATGAGAGTGCTGAGTATGTATACGTACGAGATCGTAGTGATCTGGAATAAATTGGTAACTCTGGATCAGTACTGTAAACTGCAAATTAAGCGTTACTTTAAAATGAAAATTTTAAGGTGCAATTTGACAATAATATTTATCAATGACTTTAGGATGTAAAATATCCCGAATAAAAGTTCAAGCCCTAGTTTGGGATTTAGGAGATTTGGGCAGAAAAGAAAGCCAGTCTTTCTTTGTTTGGCAGTTTTCGGTAGCGTAGAAAAGAAAAGAAATGGAATGACTGGAGGGATGGATAGTATTAGTACCGCCGCAGTGGGCACAATTTTTCCACCCAAATTAGGTGGGAAAGAAATCAGGAAAGCTGCAGGAAGCTGGCTGACTCGTTTGAAAATACCCTTCATGTTATTAATAAGCCCTTGAAAAAAACTAACGTATCCAAGATCATTGCACTTGTTAATTTCCAAAATTCCCAAAAAACATCACAAATATCCATTCTCTTCTCTTCTCTTTTTCCCCCCCACCTCCCCACCCTCCTCCTTCTCTGATCACAACTTATGTTTTCCTAATCTCCCAAACCACCTCTAAAGTGCAAACTAAGAGATAGTCCTGCGCAGTATTCCACTGCCGCATGTTTCATCAGTTGTCTGACGAAGTTTCCAGGCAAGAGGAGGAGGAGTAAATGTGACATATGAGGAGCTTGCACAGTGAGCGTGGGCTGTTTTCGTGTGGAATCTTCTTTCTAGGCTTTTATAATTTAGAAAGGCTGGATCTGGTTCAGTTTTCCTCATAGTTTTGCTACATCTTTGAAAAGTGAGTGCCCCCAGTCAAGGCACACACTTAACCATGGACTTTAATCCCTATACCTAATTGCCTATATGAAGTAAATTTGAACGGTCATCAAAGATACATAATTGGGTAGGGACGTTCATTGTTCTGAATTACTTCCAGTTGGATAACGCAATCATATATACCCAATTAACATAGAATTAATATATGAATAGAGCGAATAAAAATTAGGCATGCATTTTGCATGTATACGTATGAGGTGCTTAATTGGCTGACTAAAGATCATGATTTGCATGCATGCATGCACCCCATCTCATCTCTTTACTATAGCTTTCACTTTGCTTGCTTGTTCACTCAATTTATGGAGGATTTGGGACACCGCCATCCACCTCACTGCTCAGTATGAGCATGCAAAAGGGAAGTTTTCCTGTCCTTCTTAACCTTTTAATACCCAAGTTGTTTCCGTATATTTTTACATCATTCAACAACCATGTCTTGGACCAGTCCATTTCATATATATGTTGTTTCTTCTCCTTTCTCCCTACGTGGAGCAGTATCTATCTATGTGTAGGTCCTTTAAATTATTGGAATTGAGTAACAAGTTTCCTTTTCAGCTAGAACAGGATCACACAGAGAGAAATTTGGACATAACAAGAATGACGATACAATTTCATCATATAGTCCATGCAACTTTCTTTCTTTTCTTTTTTTTTTTAACATATTATAGGAACCAACATCTCATGGGATAATTAAGAGGGTCCTAAGTGCTCACTTCATATGCTTAAGCTAGTTTATGTGTGTGTGGTTGACTTGCAGGAAAGATTATCCGTTCCATGCAGCTGGCACTGCTAACGTGTATACCCAATTATTGAATTATATATTGATCCCACTTGGTCCCGTCCTGCTGTGAACGACCAGATTGATGCATTGCTACACCTAAGAATATGCCAGGCTAATCGGTCGTGATGGAGCTATTACAACAATTTAATGTTGTGGATTTGAAAGAATTGGATTCTTATGCGTGCACAAGGATAGAGGGTTCGACTCGTTTGTCAAAAGTTGCACTATGTAGTAATACATTTTCAAAAAATAAAAAAGAGAAATCAAACTATCACTATACCAATCCGTTATCAACAAAGTTTGGTACACAATTAAACCCAAAAGGACGAATAATGTTAAGAGTAACACGCAATATAGTAGTTAGGTAAGGCAACATATATTAGTATGCGTGTCAATCGCATACCGTATTAAAATGAAGCCATGGCCATCTTAATCATTGGCAACGACTACTACATGGTGGTTAGGGAAATTCAACCACCCTATGGTAGCCTCTTCTTCTTCTTCTTCTTTTTCTTGAAAAAAAAAAATTAAAACACTTTCTCAACGTTGATCTTTCATAAACTTCTTTTGATTAGACACGAGGAGGGGTACAGTTTGAAATGCCAGTGAATTTTGGTGGTTGTTCTCTTTAAATAGAGTAATGAAAGGTCTAATTCTTTTTTTTTTTTTTCCTTCTAAATGTCGTAATGAAGTACACGCTACAGAGCCCATCATCGTCTATCTGTAGCTCATCAACGTAGATTTGACGTAGTTGATGATCATTTATGTTCAAACCTTTTAGACAAAATCAAATTGGACACCTAATTATTCGTCGTCAAGTTAATGGAGGTTTTTTTTTTTCCCCAAAATCTACAATTCGTTGTGTTTGCCATCATACAAGCAGTTAATGCTGCTGATCACACTATTATCTCCCAGGTGTTAGAATGATAGGACAACTAACATTGCGCACAAGACTTCAATGATCACCTATGTATATCCCGTTTTAATTAAAATATCATTACGAAGGAAAAATAATTAATAAATGTTTCTTCTTCCCGAAGCATCTTGACTGCAATGGAATCCGGTGAACTGAATTGAGTCATTGACGACAAGAAGAGATTAATAACAAAACAACGTAGTACTCCCGTTTGTTGAGTCTACGCATGGACGAGAAATTTTATTTGGGGCTTCCTACCAATTGCTATCAATTACTACTTGGAACGGTCAGTTCAAAACTAGTAAGAGAACTCCATTTGAGCACACAGAGTAGAATTCAATTGGGATATGTCTAAATGACTTTGTATGTTCAAATAAAACTTTTTTCGCTGATTTTGAATCGATTACTAAACATGTTCAATAGTTGATTGGGATGGAAATAAAATTTTCTTATAAGACGTGACGTTTTAGTGTGGATGAGGTCTCTGGTTACCAAAAAAAAAATAATATCGGGGAACCATTTTCCTCTCCTTCAAGGTTCCAAATTAAAGACTCGCCTTTGGTGTGGTCACAGGAAACAAGTCGAGGTCAATGGCAAACAGGAAAAGGAAAGAAAATAGTGCGCACAAGGGACCAATTCACAACCATAATGACCTTAACAAAAATATATGAGTATTAATTACAACAATGACCGTAGATGGGGTCTTTCTTCTATCTTAAGTTTGCATTATCCGGGTCGTAATTTGTTCGGGATAGATGTAGATGATGACAATTGATAAAAAAAAAAAAAAAAAGGAGAGAATCGTACTTTGCTCGTAACCTATGAATGGTTTAAGATTAGTGTAGGACCACGGTCGGCTTCAGAGTTTACCTAAAAGTGATTTATGCAGGCAATTATGGAGTTCTTTTGCATATAGATAAATTCTCGATTCCAAATTACCTTCTATTTCTTTATCTATTAGTCTTGTTTTATGTAAAGGTACAGAAAAATGATGGTCCCTTTGAGCCTGTGAATTGGTCCTATGTCCTTTATTTTTTTTGGTAAGTAATTGGTCCAGTCCATTTGTCTAGTTTGTGTGCCTAATAGTTCCTTACAACTTCCATTTTTGCTTTCCCATTTGATGCAAACCTTCCTTAAAAGAAATGGAGGAAACGCTGGTGTCCCATGTATAGATGACTTGCTACTTACTACACAAATATTCACTTCGTGTATATACGCTTCGTCTATTCCCATATCAAGCGCCAACCATTTCAAATATGGTGAAGTCAGATACTTACAGCTTCCAGAATAAATTTAAAGGCATATGATTCATGCTTTTATCCAATTGGGTTGATGCTTAGCCATGAAATAAGTTGACCCATTTTAACCATTGGAATTGCCCAATAGACAAGAAAGGGATCTTAAAGTCTTCTTTGCCGTCGGGTTCAGGGTTTTAATTTTGTGTCCAACAGATGGGGTGGGAAAGGTGTAGGAAGGGGTGGAAAAGGTTAAAAAATTTGACCCATTTTAATTTGAATAATTACGATTCAACTTTATTGGTTAAGTTTCTTTAGTTATGCCTTTGACCAAGAAGAGGCAAAGTGTGAATGTTTTTTTACTACACGCTACGCGCAAAATTAGTAGCTAATGTGTTTGGCCAGTAGATTATTATTTAGAATAATTACTATAGCCCTTTTTTTTTTTGTTGCTTCTGCAGTCCAAATAATTACTGAGCAGCGGAGGGTTCAAATACGAACTTTTTGAGCCAAAATGACGTGCAAAATGTTCCAAGTCAGCTGTTTTTCCCACCAATTAAGTCATTAAGTAGAACGAATATTACACTAGAACCGTTCTCTGTGGCCAACATTTCACTTTGAAACCAAAACTCGTGATCATTTCAATTTAACACCTAAAGCTCTCGAATTCTTCCCCTTTTATCAGTCCACGAAAATAATAAATCAACTACATTTAACACATGCCAACTGAAAATTTTTCTCATCAAGTTCTTCGGAGTTGGAAAAATTTCCGGAAGCAAAAAAGGCAAGTGAAGTGAAGTTGTGAATCAAAATTTTGAGAAAAATGTGATCAAACATAAGTAGGAAGTTGAAACCAATTCTTTTAGCAGATTAGTGGCCGAAACCAGGTGGCTGGGTCAGATATATCACCATTCGACACCCCAGGGGACCGTCCGAGTATGCTTGGTTTGTCAAGCAGCTAGCTGTATGCCTATATCTGGACCGGGACGTACAAAATCCAACTTACACGAATTCTGCGATGGGAGAAATAAGGATGGTTTGATCACCTGAGTCTACCAGTTCATTAAGAAGATACAGCTATTGCTGATAGCCCGAATTCTAATACTTACAAAGTACAAAAAATTTTGCCCCTGTGGGGGTTCTTTCCCACATCGGTATTGGGGGGTTTAGGGATGGGTAGATAAGTCCCTTGGACGCCTTCAAAAGTTGCCGACTTTTGAAGGTTGTTCGGGGAATTAGGTTTATTTGCCGTTTTTGGGTTTCGTCAAGAAAATGTCAGAAAAAAACATTCTACTGGGGTGCCTTCCGGGGTTGGTGGGGGTTAGTTAGCTCTTAGTAGAAGCCACCCTGCTGGGCTTGCCCCTGTGGGGTTCTTTCCCACATCGGTATTGGGGGTTTAGGGATGGGTAGATAAGTCCCTTGGACGCCTTCAAAAGTTGTCGGCTTTTGAAGGTTGTTCGGGGAATTAGGTTTATTTGACGTTCTTGGTTTCGTCAAGAAAATGTCAGAAAAAAAAAGTACAAAAAATTTGAAATTTTTTTTGGTTTTTCTTCAACTTCAAGAGCTTCCTCATATTCTGTGATTTGATTTTTTGGGGTTGCACAAGGCACAAAGATTTGATTACAACCTTGACACGTTATCTGGTTAATGTTCAGCTGGAATCAAATACTAGTATAAAAGTCAAACAAATAGTATAATATTCAGGGATGTGGACGAATTTTACAATTTTTGTGCATGAAGAGTGGAAGCATGCATAAAATAGAAGAAAGGAAGACAATTTAATTGCATCTCTTGTTTACCGGTCGGTCATTGGTCTTGGTCTGCACAGTACATCCGGTCTTCCTAATAAATATATTAATGTTACAATACGCATGTCAAATACACCAAATAATTTATAGGGTTAAATGCGCTAAACCTTCTTGAATTTAATCTTTGGTTGCGCTTTGGCCCGCCTGAAGTCGTTAAATAAGCACTTTGCCTCCTTGTTTGATATTTTATGACAAAAGTATCCTTACTATTTTATTTTGTTTCTTTTTTATTTATTCATTTCTTTGTTTTTTCTTTTTTTACTATTTTTTTCTTTGTCACTGTTTTGTTTCACTTTCCTATTAGTTGTACTGCATAAACAACTAGTATATATGCCTGTCATGATCAAATAGTGTATATTACTAGCTGTTTGATTGTTTAAAAAAGATATTGGCAAACTAGAACTTTAAATTACTTAATATTTAAAAGTATCTCTCAAAAAATAAAGTAACTAATATAATGTATAGTTGATTAACCACCATGTTATTATGATTTATATTTGTTACTGTTGTTAGTCAAAATTATTTTATTCTAAACTCTAGAAGTATCGATTTAAGTAACATACGAAATAGTCTATGAGCATAGATAATATATACTTTGTTATCGCATAGATTTTATGATCATTATTACTTCTAATAACAAAAGGTCAAAAAAGATATAAATAGATAAAGAATAAATTTAAGAAGATTGAAATTAATATACAGATAATAATAGTAAAGAGACGACAGTAGTTGATTACATGAGAAAAGGGAGAAAATTTTAAAAAATATAAAGAAAAAAGACAAGCACAAAAAGGGCAAAAAAAAGAAGGAAAAAAAGAAATAAAATAATAATTAATATGGAAGGGCACTCTTGTCCTAAAACATAAAGTCGGGGTAATGTGGCTATTTATTAAGTTAACGAGGTAAAGTGAAATTGAGAGTAAAGTTTGAAGATTTAATGCTTTTAACCCTTATTTATATTCACGCATATCTCGATATGACTTCGTGAACATGAACAGCAATGAAAATGTAATTTCTTTATGAACCCTCTTACAGCAACGATACATGTGTATAACCTACTCTATCCTAATCTAGGGGGAGGGGGAACCTAAGGAAGCTGTTGTAGGGACTAATGGGTATACAGACCCAACTAGACCAAAAGAGTGTTATGGCACAACCCTTAGATTTTTTTCGCTACTGATAAATTTTGAACCCTCACCAACAGCCCAATGAGGGACTTAATCCCTCCCTGGTGGCCACTGAACCATTGGCCCAGTGGTACTAGTAATTGATATACATCCTCTTACTTGAAGGTTTAATTTTATGAAGGCAAGCTTCTGACTTGGCCAATATACAGCCAAGTAAAATATGACGGTTGGACCAATCATTTGCGGGGGCAATTTTCGTGAATTGGGTGGCATAATAAATTGAGAAAGCAGGCTTTGGATTCTTTGGGGCAGAGGAAGACCGAGGAAGGGCAGGGATATAGAAATAGACGGGGGGCTTCAGTCGCTGCTGGGTGGCATTTGTTAAATGATAGAAAGTTTTGTCCCGGCTAATGACGGAATAGCGAGTTAGACAAGTGATAATTGAAATCTCGAGTCTGTTGTTTGACTTCAGTAGCTCCCCCCGGGTAAATATAATATATATGCTCGCTGTCCAAATAAGGTCATCCAAAGCAAAGAAATTAATCCACACGCACTCACATACTCGAGCGTTTCAAAAGCACTATATCTTGAAAGAAGCCTGGATAGAGAGAAGCAGAAACAGGCACAGAGTATAACCACCAGAGAGAGATGGGAAGAGCTCCTTGCTGTGACAAGGCGAATGTGAAGAAAGGACCTTGGTCCCCTGAAGAAGATGCAAAGCTGAAGGAGTACATAGAAAAGTCAGGGACTGGAGGGAATTGGATAGCTCTTCCACAGAAGGCTGGTAAGCCCACTTATGAATTTCCGTGTTACAACACTAGTATTTGTTATGGTTTGCCAGCAGTTGGTGCCAATGAATGAGTCTTCTTCTTGGCATAATTATGATCAGGGCTTAGAAGATGCGGAAAGAGTTGCAGATTGAGATGGCTTAACTACCTCAGGCCCAACATTAAACATGGAGACTTCACAGATGATGAGGATAGGATAATTTGCAGCCTCTTTGCGAGCATTGGTAGCAGGTACAATCACCAGCCTTTGCCTTGTTTTTTACTATTTTTCCTCCAGATCTTGCCCATATTCATATGTTCTGTATGATTTTAATTATTTGCCACTACCACCCACCCCCCCCAAAAAATTTTTTTTCCCCTTTTCCTTGAACCTATGTTGTATCAATGAAAGAAGTGAAGAAGTAGGTTAAAGTTCCTGCTCGGACAGTCCTTTCCAATTTGATCCCATATTGCAAATACAATGGTGCAGGTGGTCAATAATAGCAGCTCAATTACCAGGCAGGACGGACAATGACATCAAGAACTACTGGAACACCAAGCTGAAAAAGAAAATAATGGGATCTCACAAAAAATGCCATCAACCCAGCCCCTACGCATCACCATATTCGGGGTTTGAGCCTGCATCTATAACATCATCACCATTTTCAGCTCCATCACCATCAATATCATCAGTATATCACAATTATCATACCACCACCCAATTTAGGTCCCTCTCAGGCTATGAAACTTTTTCATCAACCCCGCCAAGTCTGTTGAACGCTAATTGTTCTTCAACAAGTACCGGTTTTCAAGAAGTTCAACATATGGGTGGTTCCATGCACAGTTACCTAGTTCAAGACAGTAGTCTCCTAAGGTTCGGAGGTGAAGCTAGCTGTAGTTCTTCAGATGGCAGCTCCACAAATCAGAACAGCTACGGCAAAGAGGTAGAGCATGATTTACAAAACTATCTCTGCAGCACTGGTGTTGATCATGAAAATCAGAAGATTATGATCAACAGTGACGTCACTATTGAATACGCTGATGATCAGAAGCCATGTAGTGAAAATCCACTGGATTATAGTCTTGAAGAGATTAAACAACTGATTAGCACCAATCTCTGCAACAACTTCTTCGTTGATGAAAACAAGACAGATGAAAAGGTGGCATACTACAACTGATGCCGACTGTTGCAGGTACAGTCAGAAGGTTTTGAAGGGATGGATCATGAATCACGGATGGTGTTGATTCGAAGTAGTCTTTAGTAGGCTTCTCCATTCGTGGGGGTTAGGACTTTTGTGTATTTCGATGAAAACGTACACCTTTTTTGACAGTACATAGTTAGTGATGAAAGTCCCCATGTCCATTTTGTTTTCCGGGAAATGATCGATCGACGTGTTATTGCTGTCTTTAGCTGATCCAAAGTTATTTAATTTCATGAAAACTGGAAATGGCATCATTCTTCAAGAATCAAACTACTTCGATGCTAAACATGCACAATGAATCCTTCACCGAGAGAATAATTTAATTATTGGTTTAACTTCTTTTTTTCCCCCTATAAAACTGGTCAAGCTCAGTGCGAGATTCTTGGACTTTTTCTGGGCTTTTAGAGTTATTAATTCCATAATCTTGTGACTAATCTCACCCCTGTCGGAAATCCTTAGTATACTTCAAAGAATCAGTTATGAAGTGATTAACAAGTCTGCGATGAATTATTGACATCCCAAGCCAACCTCGGTCACTTCACGTACCATTTTTCAAAACTAGAATTGAGAGGTTTCCCAAGAAACTCTTTTCTTTGCAGTTTTTTCCTTTTTCTATGCGTACATGAAGTATACTTGTTGCCACAGATTAAGATGCCTGTTTTGTGAATGGATTAAACATTAACTAATGTAACTGGACTGCGAGGGGAAGTCGTGTAATATTAGAATTAACCAAAAGTTACAAATATTATACATGTGAGCCATGTTCCCATCATCTATTACTGTATGATTAGGACTTGTGGGGTTTAGGCATTTTAGTGGCAACATGAAAAATCAATACGTGATAAACAAGTCCAACTTGGGCTGCCTACAAAAATGTACGATCTCCATGCATGATAGTTGATGCCTCCTGCAAAATCAATGCATTGACCTCTTCACCATATTTGTTTGCTTCTACACAAGACAAGAGTAAATTATTGGGACTGCCAGCTATAAAATATGCTTGGCTCGGCTTCGGCCACTGGGGAAAGTGGTTCTCTAGGCATGTCTTTTCTAGTGGAGTGCAAAAGGTCAAAAGGTACTACTAATACATAAAGAAGATGATCGCGTCCTTTTGCTTGGTAATTATATGCCTTTTGCCATGTTTAACATACTCAAAGATAGAAAAAGTGATTGCAAGAAATACTACTGTACTTTCGATGCCTGTTTAAAAGCGGACAGCAAAACTTGAAAATGCATTGGCATGATCTTTCTCTTAGAGGGGGAAAAAGTACGAAAGTTCGGATATTGATCAAGATACAGAGAACAGGTGAGCGACATGCTAATCCGAAAAGCAATAGTGATCACAGTACTAATATATACTATTGTTTTGTACTAGTCACAGAAACTTCCAGTTTCCTGAAGCTACTTCCTTTGCCTTTCTGAAAAGTAAAAACATGCTATAACTTGTTATAGGTCGTTTGATTTTTTTTTTTGAACTTCATGTCACAAGAAAATGCTCACTCGTGAGTGGTGAAGCTGTGATCAATCTGATGTAGGTACGGGTGCAGAATAATCACATCACAGTTATATAATTTCTGAAGTAAGAGTGACGAAGTTTTTTCCATCGACTTTGCATGCTAGAACAAGTCAATCTTCAATTCAGGGCTCCTTTTCTTTCCCTTTTTTTTTTCTTCTAATTTTTAGAAGAATTCAGTACATGGCTTTGACTACTTAAAAAGAATTTGATTTCGAGAACAAGAATAAATGTTTAATAGAGTTTAACATGTCCAAGCAAGGGAAGTAAATAATCCTCGCAAATTCCACTCTCCCTTTTTCTAGGGCTTGATGCCGAAAACCTTGCTTTAAAAAAAATGGTGCACGAAATCTCCACAGCCAAAGCTCGAGGCATTGAAAAACATTAGAGGTGGCAAAATGGGCGGGATGGGCGGGATTTGCTTGGGTTTGTGATGGAACCGGGTCATATGGGTTTGGGCTCAATCTTACCCATATGTATTTTGGGACTAAGTTGGGCGGGATCACTTTGGGATGGGTTTAGATTGATCCCGCCCAATACCCAAATCTATTTTCTACATATTTTTTTCCTTTAATTCATTTTTATTTTTTATATAATTTTAATATTTTTGATTTATTAAATTTTTTAATTTTATTAAATAAACATGCAAGTGCTTTATACTCAGGATTCCCATCAAAAATTGGATTAACAAATAAAGGAAAAAATAGATATACAGTCATATTCCAACATATATCAAGATGGCCAAGGTACTTAAGGTATTGAATATTTATTCTCATCATTGTCCAAAGATGACAGGTCTAAATTGACTGAAATGTTGAAAATTCTTGTGGATAATGACTAGGAAAACTACTAGATTATATTCTCTAGTATGACTATAAAAATTGTTAAAGATAATTTTTAAATCTAAGACTCCGTTTGGATTGGCTATTTTTTCAAAAAATAAGTTTTTCAAATACAATGTTACAGTAATATACAATAACTCAAAAAACATCTCATCCATATTAGTATATCAAATATTTCAAAAAAAATATTTCATATAGTAAAAATTTTTCATATACACTGCTATAATAAAATATTTCAAAAATACCCCCCAAAAATAGTTAAACCAAACAGAGCCCTTGTTATTTGAGCCCAATGGGTACCCAAGTATTTCCCAAGTATTCCCATCAATTAATGGGTACAATTGGGATTTGTCCCATTTTAAACCCAATATCAAAATCCAATACCCATCCCGCCCAAAGTCCCCATGGGCATGGGTAACCCATTGGAACTTGGGACAAATTGCCACCTCTAAAAAACATATAAAAATAAAACACACACACACACACACTCACCCAAAAAAAAAAAGAAAAAGAAAGAAGCAAGGGACGGTCTTTACGTAATCATGTGTAGTCTTTTTGGTGAAGTTAAAAACTTCCAATAATATTAATAATTCTGCAATTAGTCAGGTGTAATTCATCACAACCAAAGATTAAATGAGCGGTATTATAGTACCATAGCTGCGTAACTAGAGATAGACTTCCATCTCATGGTGCACGACACCACCACCTTGCAATTGAGTAGCATGGACTCTGACCCAAGAAAAACAAATCAAGAAAACAAAATCAAGAAAACCAATCAAGCCCTGCCCTTTTACTGCCAAGTACTAATATTTTTTTAACTATTATGGATTTGTTGTGAATTAGGCGGAGCACACACTGATTCGTGAGATTTAGATGATATACAGCAGAATCAGATTACTAAACAAGTTGTGATATTTCCTTTTTTTTTTTTTTTTGCGGGTCCTTAAATGTTCTATCCCCATCCACTGAGCCAGATGACATAAAGTAATCCCGTGAAAGCAAGAGGATTTGCATGCTACGACAGGTGAAGTACGAGGGTGCAAAAATTGTTTTTTTTTTTTTTCTAATCATTTAAATATTTTACCATGCAAGTAAATAGTACGGCTTTTTTGATCAATCAATAATATCTCAAGACCCGAATAAAATATTCGTTTTTTTCTGTTAGTTGTCTTGCACAAATCAAACAAAAGATAATTAACAATACGTGTGGGTCAGTTTGATTGTTGAATCTGGATAAGGGTGAAAAAAAAAAAAAGCAACCCGGGGACAGATTACTACAACACCCGTTACAGATGGTAACACCCCAAAAATACTCAAGCCCGTTTATTATCAAAAAACTTAAAAATAGAATTCTAAAGGGATATTACTCTTTAGCTATGGAACTTAGTTGGATGAGTCAACACTGGAGAACGAATATTCTTTCTCTGACATAGTAAAAATATTTTTAGTATTTGCTACTTTTGTATAGATAGCTGGAAATCAGGCTATCTTCCAACAAGTTCTTGTTTGTGCAGTGCTGGTAGTAGCTGCTGTTCTGCATTCTGTTCCTGAGGTCGTGACTAGTTGGTATTAGTGGATCAGGACTTCCACTTTAGATAGCTGTTGGGTAGGCTGGCTGATGTACTTGGTCTTTTGACCCTGTACAATTTATCTGCTGATCAATTTTTTTTTTTTTTTGTTTTCGACGACAAAAAACACAAGGAGGAAGAACACAAGGACTCAAGCTCTTCGCTTCATTTGCTTCCACTTGACTTTCTTTTTTTCATTTTATCTATACATGTAAATTCTTCACCAGATTAGCAATTTTCAGTTAAGAGCAATAAGAGTAACTTAATCATCAAGATGTGCATTGAGAAGGATCAAAATGAAGCGCTGACAAACATAAAAATATCACTGCAAACAATGAGGGGAATCATATTGACATCAAATGTACATCTTGAATTGTCCTATACATAGAAGCAGATGATATTATGTACAACTACAAACAATGGTCAGAGGAGCCAGTAATTCATCTACACAAAGTCCCACTGCCAATATACCTTCTCCACAATCCCTCCACCACTCCGAACTGCAAGGTGGAGTGTTTCTGAGGCTGGGGGAACACCCCAAAGTAGGGGTACAGCAACAGTCATGGTTAGCTTTTCATGCAGACCGCCTTTGCTTGCTTTTTCTGCGGCAACAACCTGGATGTCGCATTCGACACTATTAGAATGCGTAGAAGATGAAACTGTATTTCCATTTCAACGTGTATAAAACAGATACATTTCAAAAAGATTCAAAAGAAAAAAAAATTTTGCATAGACATCTGGGCTTATTCCAAGTATGCTAAAAAATGTGAAGTAATAGTGCTCACAGCTTATTAATGTCTAAATAATTTCCCTCGTCACTTTTTATATTCACGAGGGCACACAGAACCAAAGTGTGAAAACTACAGAAAATACAGATCTAGCATTGGGTAAATCAAAGTAGAGCAAACAGCAAACACTATAGATCGCTTACTACACCGGACCAGTATAAGGAACCTCTGCTACATACCTTCCTTGCAGTTCTTAGAGAGGCCGATTCTAAGATACTATTATCCCATAAGAGTGCAAACCATGGCTCAACTTACATCATCTAAGTCTCCACAAAACGTCAAAAGCACCAGTTATTATAGCTAGCAATGCCTTTTCACTAAAAGATAAATGTCAACAATTAGCTTCTGTGCATCTTCAGGGATAACTCTCTCAAACATTCGTCTCACTTTGTTCACATTCAAAACCCTTAGCTTGAATAATGATGTCTAAAATCCAAGTAAATTGTCTCAAGTGCCATACTTCAGTGACTTCCATTGCTTATTTTCTCTAGGAAGTGGCTGGTCAGTGCAAAAGAACCAAACTTGCCTGAGTCTGGTGTACATTAACTCTACCCCCCCCATTCTTCCTTTACCCAAAAAAAAAAACGGCAACCAGACAGAGCCAACAACAATCTGGGAAACCAAAAGAATAGATCAAATATTCCTGTAACCATTCCTATCCAAAGGAAACCTGGAAAAGTCACAAGGCAGCTAAATATATGCACCAATCAAGTAGCTCATATTCCCATGACATATTCCACAAAAGCACAGAATTAAAATTTTAACTCATAAAATGACATATTTGTGCATACATAAGGATTGTGTGAAGTTTTCTCATCTCAAACAGAATTTTATTAGATACACAAGATAATAAAATTAAAGCTAAAATTTTTTATTTAAAAGCAAAACATACAAACTTAGACTCAAGAGAGGAGCTCCTTAAACAATATGTCACTAAAGATTGCAAACATCATGAGCTATTGCAGGTGAAAAGAAAAGTACCTCTCCACCATGCTCCAACACAGTGTCTTCAACGACATCACTGAGCATCTCAACGGAACGACAGAAGCCAAAAATACAAAGCCTTCTACCCGTGTCAAGTCCCTATTATCAACCAAATTTCAATTCCCTTAAATTCGATAACAAAAGTACCAGACAGTTGTCAAGTCAAATGTCAGGAGGACTGCATACATTTGTTGCTGCAATATCAAAGAGAGCACCCAAGCACAAGCCTTGACTAGGATCCATATAATCACTTTCTTGAAACCGTTGGATTCTTTGTAATGTTTTAATCTTTTCATACTTCTTCTGCATAGAGATAAATGTGATTAGCAAAATAATTCGATTTTCAAAAAGATTTTTTTCTCAAGCATGCATACTTGTGCTGCTCAAGCACAGAGAAAGAGAGAGAGATTCTACGAACTGACTTGAAAAAAGGAGTCCAAAGCGTAATAAGTTTCTTATTAAATTTTCCATGCTTGATTTGAGTTTCCCACATCAACATTCATGGCACAGTAGTATGCACTGTGGCATAAACCCAAATCGGCTAACAAATAAATTTAAAAAAAAAGGGGGCTGCAGTTTTTTCTCAGCAGTGAACTGATAGCCAGTACAAAGAGGCAGCTTTACTATAATGCAACACATTCCAGAAACAGATACATCACACCAGAAAAGGTATTTCTGACAACACATTCCAGAAAAAGATACATCACACCAGAAAAGGTATTAACATGGTTTCTGAAAATACCATGCACTTATTAACCAAGAAAAAAAATTAAGCAGGAAAGGCAGAAAGCATTGACATACGTCACCGGAAGTAATTCGCCGTGGCACCAGATTTCCTCCTATTTGAATAAGCCCATCAGCAGTGAATAATGTGACTCTCTCTTCGGGAACCCATTGAATGGCTGCAAATCCACAGCAAGAGCTTTACAAAATCCACAACAATTAGAAGAAACAAATCTCCCACAATTGTAACAAAATTCACAACAATCAGAAGAAACAAATGCTCCAACAGCAAATCCACAACAATCAGAAGAACAAATGTCCCCTGCAAATCCAGAATAAGAAAAGCTCCCCCCTAATGCCAAATGTCCCATAAAAATCAGAAACAAATCATGATAGAAAAGTACCTATCTACGTGCTTTGCATTATAAAAATGTAACTCCACCTAATTTGTAATATTTATCTCTCCAATTTGCCACTGTCAAAAGTTTCTTTTTTGTCCCTCCCTGTAACTTAGTTTTTCATCTCCCATTCCTCGTATTCAAGAGCTGATAACAAGAATCCAAACAAACTAAAGAATTTTTTTTTAAAGAGTTCCATTCAACAAAGGTTACCAGAAATTGGACCTGTCCCATACCATCAAAGGGTATCAGAGCGCTAGGCCACAGAGATAACATAGTATAGTTTTCATGGTCGATGTGTTCGAGTTCTGGAGTAGATTGGGCACATAACCTAAATCTGATCTTACTCCAGGCACAGCAACTAGCCAAACAAATGATTCTACTTCCAACTAACTCATATGATAGATGTTACAGGCACAAAAAATTCCACCTTTTGCCTTCATTTCTGACCAAGAAGAAACTATTAATTGATGTATTGATAAAATCAAGAACACGCATAAAAGAAAAGAAATGGCTAATAAAAATAGATTCGAGAAATCACATTTATATTATTGCGACGACCCGCTAAGGACAACGGAACTAGCAGAAAGTGGGTTTTTATGATCCGATAAAGAATCAAACTATTCCATAATTCAAGATGAAAAGTTGCAGGGGTACAACACATTACAAAATAACAGACCGGTGGAAAAAAAATTATATATAAAAAAAGAACGTACATGAGTCGCCAGAATCAGAGGAGGATTCCCAGGGATAGTGTCCAAAGGCTTCATCGCCTAGAAAGTGGCCCGAACCTGAGGCTTTTGGGACGAAGCGGAACGACCGAAGAGGTAATTGTTTACTACTAAAAGATGGGAATTTAGAAAGAGCGGAGAGTGAAGAGGAGGAGGCAAGAATAGTTGTATCTTTGGGGAGACAAATTGAGGAAAGCGTGGAAAAGTAGATGACTGATGTCTCGCCGGGCATTCTGCACGCTAACAAAAAACCGAGAGAGGGAAAGGAAGAGGAATCTGAGGGAAGGATTCTCCCGTCGGTAATTGAGAGATACAGAAAAACTGGGAATTTCTTGTCTGGAGGGGGAAGAAAGAGAGGGAGGCGGATGAAGAATGGGAAAGGTGGGGAATTTGACGCCACATCCCATACAAGAGTGAGGTTGCCACGTGGACCAGAAGACGGTTTTCTTTCCTTCCTTACATTGGATTTGGGTGGATGTGGGAACAATTTAGAGAGCCCGGTTTAAGACGGTTGGTCCTCGTATAAGATTAAAGGGCTAATTCTAATAAACCACCTCAAAAAGTGTCTCTTTCTCACATTACCTTTTTGAATCAATACATCTACCATACTATTACGAATTTCTCAATCATGTATAATTGGGTCGATAGCTCAAGTTTAGGCTGAATTTCAACGCACATGAATTGGTTAACTAACCCTAAAAAAATCCTTCCCATAATATATATCCGTTTAGATTGGTCTATTTTTCAAAAACAAGTTTTTTAAACACAATAAATGTTACATTAATACACAAACAAAAATAACTAAAAAAAAGTACTTAACCATACACTATATCAAATATTTCAAAAAACATCTATAATAAAAATTTTTCATATACACTGCTACAGTAAAATATTTCAAAAATACTTCCAAAAATAGCTAATATAAACGAAGCGTATAAAGGGCCAAAAGCCTTTCACATGCTATATAAAATTTCACAATATAGTTTTGAACAAGCTTTTAAACTAATAAAATAAATCAAAATGAATTGTGAAAATTACAGTTATTGTAGAAACTTTTCCACTTATAAAATTATATTATACAATGTCCTCAAAAATTATATATGTTTTCGATACATTTTGCAATTATAAGGAAAACACGGAAAAATGTAGCCATAAGATAATATATAATAAAATAAACTTCAATTGTGATTAACCAAAAAGCTACACAATGTTAGAATTTTTAGCAATATGGAACTTAGAGCTCTAATTTTCCTTCCCCTTCTTCACTTTTGAAATCCCACATCTCCCCAGTTGGGAAAAGTATTTTAAAAAATTAACTAAGTTATTTTAGTAAAATTTTCATCAAGAGCAAGTAGTTTAAAAAATCAGCAATTAAGAACTTGGGAGTAATTTTGTCAATTCACGAAACCATGTGTATTATTGCATATGCTAAATTCAACCCAAGGGTGGGTTGCCTAACCCAATTATACCTGATTTGGAAAAATTATAGAGAAAATTATTGTACCACAAGGGGTAATTATTATTATTTTTTAAAAAAAAAAGAAAAGAATCGATCCAATTCTGCATTTAAGGAGGCATGTGAGGAAGAAGCATTTCGCGAGGGGGTACACTGGAATTAATCCAAAAAAAAAAGGTTCTTTTTTTTGTATTTTTCCCATTTACCAGTAGTTCTCCAGTTTTAGGAATCAGAGTCGGTTCCACTTAAGGCGTGGTTTTGATCCCTAAATGCATTCACGGCCCTTTCCAGCTTGGTATACTTTTGACATTCAGACAATCTTTCCCTCCCTCCCTTCAAAAGTCTCTAACCTATGCTACCTGCAGCAAGGCTTTCCCTCTCCTTCAACTAGATGTAAGGGATTGTTTATACCACCAAAATCATGAACTTCAAAATTTTTACTAATAAACCACACCTTCCACCTGCATCCCGGCCAAAAAGTGATTACAGCTTTTGACAAGAAGTAGGCAAGCTTTGAGCCCTCGTCTTGAACCTTGCTTGCTAACGAAATTGGCCATCTCAAGTCTAAACTAATTGGGAGTCGAAGTTTGCATGATTAATTGAAGGCTGCAGCCCTCGTCATAATTCCTGAACAAAGAACTTCACAATTTCCTTCCCCTATCACTGATTTAAATTCGTCCTTACGAAATGTAATAATTAGTAATGCCACCAAATTTTCTAATCCAATTTCGGACTCACATTCTCTTGTCTTTCTTTAAGTTGGAATTACTTGAATAGTTTCTTCTCCCTCGTCTTTTGTTGTTGGATCCTCTTTTACAGTTTCCAGGATCAGCCAAAGCTTGATCGGCGAAAACTAGGCAGATCATTACTATTGTTATTATTCATTTTCATCAAATCTTCTTAGTGGATACGTTGCTTGTCTTTTTAACTAAATAATTTATAACAAGAACAAAGTCGTGAAGCATTACCGATCATCATCTTCCTCTAGAGATTCAAGAATCCCAAATCACTGCCGCAATGACAACGCCATTCTACGGCAAAGATGGGATCTACAGGTCCCAAAAGCCACCCGTTGTCCTTCCAGAAGACCCCAACCTCTCTATGGTCCCATTTCTCTTCAGGAACTTCCCATCCCTTTCTCAAAGCACTGCACTAATTGATGCCGCCACTGCTGAATCCTTCACCTTCTTTGATCTCCTAACCCAAGTTTCCAAGCTCTCGCATGCCCTCCTTAAGCTTAACATCAACAAGAACGATGTTGTTCTCATTTTCTCCCCAAATTCAGTTCTTTTCCCCATATCATTCCTTGCTGTTGTCGGCATTGGTGCCATCGCCACCACTGTCAACCCACTGTATACCATCAATGAGCTATCAAACCAAGTCAATGACTCCAATCCAAAACTTATCATCACTGTCAATGAACTGCATCACAAGATCAAACACTTCAATCTACCTTGTATTCTACTAAGTCCTAAGGGATCATTTGATGCGGCTGATTCTTACAGTACTCTGTTTTGTCATTACTCAGATTTGATTAATTCAACATCCCCTGCATCGTCCGATTCACCGTGGTCATCAGCTGTACAAACTGATGTTGCAGCTCTTCTGTATTCATCCGGGACAACGGGTAAAAGTAAGGGAGTTGTTTTGACACACAGAAACTTCATTGCCACAGCATCAATGGTGACACGAGATCAAGAATGTTATGGTAACTCCAAGAACGTATATTTATGCTTCCTTCCCATGTTTCATATATTTGGATTGTCTGTGGCTGTATATGCACAGCTGCAGAAAGGGAATACGGTGGTAGTGATGGAAAGGTATGAGATGGAGAAAGCATTGCATGCTGTTGAGAAGTATAAAGTGACACACATGTATGCTGTGCCACCAGTGGTGGTAGCTCTGGGGAAGCAGAAAAAGGTGGTGAGTAAGTATGACTGCTCATCATTGAGGGAAATTGCATGTGGGGCTGCACCTTTGGGGAAAGATGTGATTGAGGAATGTGCCAAGAATTTCCCTCAAGCTGTGATTGTTCAGGTGATTTTTTTAGGAGTTCGGTTCAAAAACCTTTCTAACTTGGACTATGAGTCACTCTGCTAACGTTTTGAACTGGCATTGAATTACTACTTACTACTCATAAGAACCAGAAATTCTAATTTCTTTGTCTTGAGCAATAGGTAATGATTAGTAATTCGCATGCCAAGATTCAGCAAACTTAAGTATTTAGTAAGTGGACCTGAAACACGGTAGAAATGTTAACGTCTGGCAGGGCTATGGGATGACGGAAACATGTGGAATTATTTCAAGAGAGGATGTAAAGACAGGACCTCCCCATTCTGGTTCAACTGGAGTTCTTGTTCCTGGAGTGGAATGCAAAATACTGGATGTGGATACTGCAGAACCTCTTCCACCTTTCCAAAAGGGGCAGATTTTGGTTCGTGGACAGAATATGATGCAAGGTAGACTTTACATTCAAAGGTGAAACTCTGGTCACAGCAGATTATAAAAAGAATGTGTAACTCCGTTTTGTTGTCCAGTTTGGGTATTATATTTTTGCTTGCTTAAACCATTGCAGATATTAGTTAGTGTTCTTGAACTATATGGTGTTTTTGCAAAATGGTCTTTTAACTGAGTTGTATAATGGATTTGGCATTAGATATAGCGCTTATGGCTGTCCTCCAGATATTCCTTGTTTCTGGAATGACATGCTAGTGATTGAGAATTCAGAACTGCTTTACGACAATATATAGCCTCCAGTTCACCAGATTAGACTTGCTGCAGCTATCCTCAAATTTGTAGCTTTTGTGCTCAATCTGCTGGGATTTTGTCCGTGGAACTTGTCGTTATAAGCAGAAATTAATGCTAACGATAAACAGGAAATGTTACGTATTGCTGCTCACAGATCTTCCGGATCAGTGAAATTGCTTTAACTTATTATCCAGAAAGCTAGAGGTAAAACTTGAACCAATAAGCAGTAGAACCATAAGAAAGAAGATGAAGTCCCCAAGCACTTGAAAGGTCCCAATATCCCACTCTATCAGGTCCCAGACTAAATTATTAATGGGCTAATTCTCGACAGCATTCAAACCTCGCAGAAAACGATTTTAACCTATAGTATCCGCTTCTTGATTTTGCATTTGATTATAACTCCAAAAAGATTGCTGGTAGTGTAAGTGCATAACCTCGACTAAATTTAAACCATGCTTTGGGTATTTATCTCCATTTGGATTTCTTAGTCCTAGTCCACGGACAGTTCAATTACTAAAGTTATTAACTTCTCTTTGCATAGGTTATTTCAAAAATCAAATAGCCACAAATGAAACCATAGATAAGCAGGGCTGGGTGCACACTGGAGATCTTGGCTATTTTGATGACAAAGGACTATTATATGTCGTGGACAGGATCAAAGAGCTTATCAAATATAAAGGCTTCCAGGTTTATTATTTAACTCGTGTCATTAATTGGACCCATGTTTGTGTTATACTCAACTTACAATCGCCAAGGAGTATTGCTGTTAGATCATGTTTTTACTAGTTATGAATGATGTTCTACATATAAGCTTCAACAAAATCGGCCCAGTTCACTGACTGAAACCTTGAAATCGGCCCTCTTGAATGAATGAGTTTTTACATGCATTCTTGCAAGATCCGGAAGAAGCCTAGCAGTGGTTAATACTCAGTTGAATTCTTTGTTTCTCATTGAGACCGTTATATTGTAATTTCATCAGATTTTCCTTATAAATAATGTCCATTTGCTACGTTTTACTCAGGTGGCACCAGCAGAACTTGAAGAGCTTCTGCTAACTCACCCTGAGATATCAGATGCTGCCGTTATACCGTGAGTCTCTTTATTAAGATATATAACTTCTGAAAGATAAATGTGTTCTCTTGAGCTTATAGGCAATTCTCCTTTGCAGGCTCCCAGATGCCGAAGCTGGGGAAATCCCTGTAGCATTTGTTGTTCGTTCATCTAATAGCTCTCTAGCAGAAAGGGAAGTTCAAAATTTCGTTGCAAAACAGGCAAGGCAGCTCTAGAGCATTATTAAGCTGATAACATGCCACTTTAATTTGCTCACTGGTTTGTTGCTGCGTTGTAATTAAACACACCTCTAGAGATTGGTCAGTTACACTCTTAACACTCTTGCAGGTTACACCATATAAGAGATTGCATAGAGTGATTTTCTCTCGAAGCATTCCCAAGTCAGCCTCAGGAAAGATTCTGAGAAGAAAGCTAAGACAGAAAGCTCAGTCAAAGTTGTAGATGTTTGACTGAAGGCTATATGGTTTTATTATAAATGCTTTCTGGTATGTTGTGGTTGAATTGTGACTTTCTTCCCTCTTCACCAGTCTTGATGACTTAACTGCTGTTTAATTTATGCAATTTCTCTTTCTTTCTTATTATTCCCCCCCCCCCCTTCCCAAAACCACGAAAAAAAAAAAACAGTCTTGGTGACAAATTAGCAGAACATCCACGATAAATGCCTGTCTATCTATCTATATATATGCAACTTTAGTTACATCATCGTGCTTCTTGTCAAGTAAATTCCATGAGAACATAATATTCAATAGCAATAATAATGCCGAAATTAAACCACTAATCCAGACTTAAGCATGATTAGGAAGAAGTTTTCGGGCAATGAGGATGCAATGCAATGCTGTCTTTTGCTTTGAAATATTCTTCTTTTAAACATCAAGCGCAGCAGAGTCCAAGTTGGAACATGTATGTAACTTTTTAACTCTAGTCCAGAAGAGACAACTACTGGAATAGAAGCCTGAGATTGTCGGGGAACTGAGACTGAAATGTTCCATGAATGAATGCTGGGCTCCAAAGTCCAATCCTGGTAACCAAGCAGTAAGGACGGACTAATTAGCAGAGTGTTTTTGAGTACCGAGTCTACTTATTATTTGAATGTCTCCCCCTTTACTTAGCAACTGACACAATCAGAAGAAAATGCTTCTGCTATTCTGCAACCTTGGCCCCTCCCAACCACCACGCGCACTAGTCTGTGATGACCAAAATCTGTATCCATGAAGGCACTTTATGAAGCCCGGATCATTGACGAGTTCTTTTCCAGTACCGACCCTTTCTGCAAAGCGTAATATTATTGCCTTTCTGCCCTCATTTTGCACCTCATTTTGCACTTGTAGTCCACTGCTACCTCAGAAACGCATGCATCGAACCCTCGAAATGTGGATACTGCACCTGCTCTTGTTGATTGGGAATATTTAACTTAAAAGGGAAAAAAAAACTTTAAGATGATTGAAAATTGAAATGCATGACTAGTAAGTAGTAGATGAATGTTTTTGGATGACTGTGGTTGCTCCTGCTCCCGTTGATAATGTTGTTTATCCAGAAGTTTTTCACTTGATTCATGTCACATTCCACGTGTAATACACGCAGGATGAGAGTGAGAATATTTGTACATAAGTTATCTCCTTTTTTTTTTTTTTTTTTGTTGTGGGTGGGTGGGGGGGGGGGGGGTTCATAAGATTCATAAGAGAAAAGAAAAATCTGAGAGGTTGAGTGAGTAGAGGAGGTAGGTAGTGGTACAAAAGAAATTTATTTATTTTTAGGAGTAGAGCATCCATATTGATATTGATATTCGGAGGAGAAAAGCGAAAAGAAACAAAGTGGTTTCGGCCCTTTTTGTTGGGATTGATTCTCGAGTCCTTCCTTTACTGGGCCCAATAGGTTTACAATTTTAGTGGAAGATTTTGACATCAGATGCGATGCTATTTAGAGGCAGCTGCCAGATTCAAACACCCCAATAATGCATTTGCACATGCTGAACCCCACTTTTACCAACTATTCAGGGAAAACAACCTCAAAGTCTATTATGTTTTCCTATCAATCCCCAGTCCACTCTCCCATCTCACTCCACTGTACTAGCTATTTTAGTCATGAGTCATGACCATGAAAATGAAGCCCGCCAGCCTTTTCGACTTTTACGCCTTTGGTCCCATCATTATTTGATCTTACATTTTAACTAACCCGATAATCATCATCATCATCTTTCTTTTTTTTTCTTTTTTTTTTTCGGGAGAGGGTGTGATGGGTGGTGGTGTTTGACAATGGATATGACCAATGGATACCAGATGTGATTTTGTTACATTGACAATGAACTAATAATAAAAATGTATATTATTATACGACTGCTTGCTTGATGGAGAGGTTGACGTTAGAAGTGTGATTGTTTATTGGTGGAGCACCGGCAGCGCTTTTAGATGCGGATTTCTCCTTTGAAAAGTGGTGGTGGCGGTGGTGATCAACATCTTGAGCTACAAATATAGGGTGGGTGGTGGGTCTTCGGCTTTTAAATATTTCATCATCGGGATTTTGAATCACCTTTTACCAGACTCGTACTAGCTTTCTTACTTAGGTCTCGGGTTCAAAATTCACGGGAATAAAAAAAATTACTTGAAGAGAACTTCTCCCTACAAGAGGTCCGATCCGGTTCAAACAAGATTAGTCGCAGTCGAATACGGATACCTGTGAATTATACCTAAAAAATATATACTAGCTTTCTTACTTAGGACCTTAGCCCAGAAAGAATCTTCAGCTGTGCATAAAATTCGAGGAATTATTCTCACATATTACTTGACAATAATCCATCCCTAGCAATTATGTCTGACCAGTCATCCGACTTTTCAAGAACACATAATATTGGTAATCACTTTTGATGAAGCAATTACGCATACTTGACCATTTAATCAATTAGTGACCAAACAACCGGAGACGGTATCGAAATACTTTTTTCTTTTCTAACTAATGTATTTACGAACACACGAAGGGCGAACATAAACAAATCAATGAAAGCTTGTTTTACCACTTAGTCAATTCAATTCATATGATATAGCTGAAGAACTCGACTCGTTCTCGAGCGCCAACCATTGTATTCCATGTCTGGCTGTGTGACTGATTGAATACATTGGTTCAGATATAAAATAAAAAAAGAGGGGAGGGGGAGAGAGAATAGATTTTTTTTTGTCAATCGTCATCCCTACTCTTACTCCTACTCTATCCTAATCTAATTATAGGGAGATCCAACTGGGCCTATGGGACCAGACGGATACCATGGAGAGAATAGATTAATTAGTGACACAATTATTTGAGTTTCTGGTGTCAATCGCCAAATCTACCTCCATAATTCTGACTCACATAACTCTGACCATTAGTCTAAATCGTCAATTACACGCGGCTAGTATGTATGCGTGTGCATGTATGTATTTTGTTTTTGGATATTAGGTGGTCCTATTTTACCTCTTTTGTACTAAGGGTTGAAAATATAATCCAAAAAAAAATGAGAAAATGTGCCGTAACTCCAACTGGCTAAAGGCAAACCGCAACGATGCCAATATTTGGACAAACATATGTGATTTCCGGTCTCGCGTCAACAAACCACTTCTTCTGTTTATGTTATGTTTTCTTGAAGAAAATCTAATGTCTACGAAATTGAGTAAAAAACTTTAGAGCATTATTATGCTTTAGTCGTAGTGATGAACTGGCGCATTATCATGCCACAAACTTTTGATTGTTGAAACTAAGATCATGCTAACGTATCTGGCCACAAAAGCAGAAATGAAAAACTTTTAGTCGTGCGACAGCAGAAACACGTAATAATTGTCCTTTGAATCCATTCGGTAATTCTGTCTGCTATATAATAATTGACGCACCATTTGTCCAAATTTAATTTTGTTTGGACAGTAGATTATTTATTCAATTTTATTTATTTGAATCATCAACATATTTTTCAATCAATTTCTTATTTTATATTTATTGCATCAAAAAAGTGTTACTATACTTTATTTTCAAAAAGATTATCCCCCCATAATCTACTATCTAAACAAGCTAAATCTACTGCAATAACGTCACGTGAAATCTTATGTTCCCATATGTTGCTACTAAATTAACAAAGATGCCGAAATTCTGTGGGATTTTAGTGATACAAGCATAAAAGCCACTTCACTCACTGAAAAAGAAGGGTAAAAGGTAAATTTTGAAGAAAAAAAAAAGAAGAAAAATGAAAAAAGACCACCGCCAGGAGTCCAAATTTGATCAGAAAACAGGCAGCTGGATCTGACGTCCCAGAAAGTTTGATCGCTGGGTATGCAAGAGACATAGTGGAGAAGATGCACAGACAAACATACATGACACACGAGCAGAGCAGGCTGGCCCAGCCTGAGACCAAAAAGGGCAGGAAGCAGCGGCCTAATCTCTGTTCCGTACAAGTACAATCAATCCAACTCAGAGTAATTTGGTTGGGATGCTTTGACAAAAAGGAAAAGTGACTTGTAACCCCCTCCCCAAAAAAGTAAACAAATAAAACAAGAAGGTAAAGTGACTAATAAACCGAAACATTTTCCTTTTGTTCCTCTGCTTTCGTTTGGATTAGTTTTTTTTTTTTTGGATATTTTTGAAAAATTATGCTGTAGCAGAGTTTTTAGAGTATGTTTTGAAATATTTTTAAAAAATATTTTAAGATATTTAAGAGTAGAAGAGTTTCTAAAATATATTTTGAGATATTTTTAAAAATTTTTTTTAAAATTTTTAAAAAATTTAAACTAATTTTTAGATTACCTTTTAAAGTATTTTTTAAAAATTTTTATTGTATTTGAAAAACATTCCAAAAACAAAATGAAGGAGAGTAAAAATATAAACGTAAAAGCTCAAAAAAAGGGGGGGGGGGGGGGGGGGATGGTAGTACTAAAAAAGAAATTATTGAAGGGGACTCGAAAAGAAAGAAAGAGCCAACGAAAAGGACAAAAAGGAAAGGGGCCAGCGAACCGAACCTAATGACCAAAAAAGGAGAGAAGGATGCGAAGCGGTCATCCACCAAAAAAAAAAAAAAAAGAAAAAGCCAAGGAGAACATGAACACAGGGAAACCCCACTTACTAAAAACCCTCTCCCTCTCCTGTATCCCAAAAATCATCCTTCATGCCTTCAATCATCATCAATCCTCCTACACGCATGCCCACTCATTACTCACTTACTCTCCCCGTTCCCTCTTTTTGTCATTTGCCTGAAAACAAAAAAATTCTCAATTTTCTTCATAGTTTATCCAACATAAATAATTAAATAGGAGTGCCATCATCCATTGATTCGCGTCTACGATTACCCGATTTGATGAGGAGCGGTGGTGGGTGCCTGGCTGGGGGCCGTTGAAATATATATATATATATATCAAGCTAGTTAGGCATTGATATATATATATATATTGACCACGTCTCCGCAGGCTAGGCATTGATTGGTTTTACACATTATTTTGTATGAAGGAAAACATTCTTAATATTGGTATATGACCACAATATTAGAGTAATCGAAGCTTCTTACGGAAGATGCCTAAAACACGTGCTCTGTTTACGCTAAGTCCGTAGTAGTGCCCTTGTTAATGGTCATCAGCTCCAGCTAAGAAAATCCCCCTACAAGATATGGTGGAAGCCACCGAATTAAAGGAAACAGACTAGCAGTATCCCCATGCATTTCAGTTATTGGGTGCAGGTTTGCTACCTTTAAGGATACCCATCAAGCATTTTTTTTAGTGGAACTTTTTTGTTGATTCTTACTTAATTGGATTCCCACTACAACAACCGGAGTATCAACTACGTATATATATTTTTTAAAAATTTTTTCAAGCAAGGAAAGGGCGAGTATCAATTACATAGTAATATCCTGTTTATGTACCTACTACTAGTTGATTTTAAAGCTCACTCGCCAGTCACGCCTCTAGGTCCTTCAAACACAAGGGAAAGAACCGGTTCGGTATTATGGCAAATGTCAAAGTTGTTTATACCAGGCCAAAAAAATCTTTCATATCTGGAAAGTTGGGATGTTGATTTTTTTTTTTTTTTCTGTCAAGAGATAGAAATTCACGCACCCAATAAGATTCGAAAAACTCAGGAGGTTAACGGCGAAACGATCCAGTTAAGAGTAATCTAAAGGACACCCACAAGAAACCCACGTCCAGCCAATTAGTAACTGAACGAGAGCCCCATGGGCCTTAAACCTGGGATGTTGATTACTTACCCAAAAACTTGGATGTTGATCGGCAAGAAATTCAAACAAATCCTACCTAATATGATTGGCATATGATTGCGGTGCATTACTGGATATCTGTGGGGTCGAATTCCAGATTAGCATCTCATCTCCTTAAAGCAAAAGTCTTAACTCCGGATTCCCTTGAAACAGCTCACTTATGATCCAACGAACTATTTATTTTATTGGGCAAAAAAAAAAAAAGATTCAGCGAACGAACCATTTTAACTGTCTAAGAAAGAAAAGCTTGGAAAACCTGCAACGTCTGGAATTGCCTGTTGATGTTGGTAACATCTCTTTCAACTTGGGCTACTGCTCCATTATAAGGCCGAGCAGGACTTTAATTCCACTACCGGTTGTGGCCAACACTAAATTGCTAATTTATATCTTTTCTTTTTCTTGATAAAAAAATGTAATATCTTCTATTAGAACTCCCAAAAAAAAAAGGAAATCTTTATACTATTCTATTCTTAGGAGAAATTACTAAAATTTTCTGTCATAATTTTAGGAAACCTCCGTTCTTGTTATTCATGGGCAAAGCTAAGCACTTTGGTAACTACGGTTTTAAATTTCACAAAAAATGTCCCAATACCGCTTGAACTTCTCAAAAAGAGAAAAGAAATGCAAGGTGAGTAATTTATATTTTGTTTTTGTGGTGGAGCTCTGATAACTTACACGAGGATATATAAGATTTTTTGTGCTGCAAAATTCTCATGAAATTTGTTTTGTTGCTCGAGACTAACAACCCCTTTATTTTGACGCTTTCGCGGTTGCAACTTGCATGGATCGTCTCTGTTCGATGACATCTCCTTCTCGTCGGGTGTCTGTCAATGTGCTGTAGGAAAATTCTTCTTGAAGGATTCGGCACTTCAATTTGTTCCTCAATTATTCCAGGCCAAGCCCGCATGAATTCGCTTGTTATTATGTTAGATATCCTACGACGACATCATAATATCCATACAACTTCTTTTAGTTAGCTTATCCAAAAGCAAAAGTTTAGGCTATCTCGACTTTGTTTGGATTGTATTTTTTTGAACTTTTTATAGAAAAATTATTGTAACGATATGATATATGTGAAATAAAAAAATAATTGAAAAATGCGTTCACGAAAAATGTAGCATTTTTTTTTTTGAAAACCTGCAATCCAAACACACCCAGATCTTTCCATCCCAATCTCTCTTGCCAAACGGAAAAAAAAAAATTATAATTTGGCTCAGAGAAAATGAAAATGATTTATTTTGCAAGAGGAGCTAGCCAACAAAGCAGAAATAATTTTTAACTGGGCTTTATCCAATAATTGCTTGATTTTTTTGGGGAGAGAGAGAGAGAGGGGCGGGGGAGCCTATAAGTAGGGAAGACAAGCCTCCTACGCTGTTAATCCTATTAGGGGACACCACTTCACTTTGATTAGTGCGGTGTTTTTTGGTTAACGCTAATCAGCAGGCAACAAGTACCAACTGGGAGTGAGTCAAGTAGTCAAAGATTGAAGAAAAAAAAAAAAGAGTAACAGTAACGATACCTCGTTCCCATTGATGCCCAACACACTCTACTTGCAAAATGGTCGAGTCAAATAATTGGCATAAAAAATATAACAAACTCGACTATTAATTTGTCGTTTAGGCATTGCTTGGTTAGTTGATACGACTGTCTCCGAAAATTGTTTGATGCTTGCAAAGCGGTTGGATGGTCACCACCCCTTAACCCCTCTTCCGCAAGGGTTTATATTATAATAATATAATACTCCTCCACCTTAATAGGCTGTGTAAAGTCATTATAGCTTCGAGATCAAGATTACCATTTCCTGATTATTCCCAAAACATAAAAAATAAAAACACAGTTAACCACAGGCAAGACAATGGATTGGCATGATGAGCGTCACATGCCTCACTTTTGATGAGCGGGCATTCGAGGTTTTGTTTTGTTTAATGGAATAAATTTAGAAATCAATTAAAAGGGGGGGCTGCATTGGAAGTAAGCATGGGATGGGAGTATTGAAATTGTGGTCATCCCTTTTAATAATGCTCATCATGACCACTCAATGAGAGTGAGAGAGTGTGGCCAGGCGGATGCACTCTTTTTGACTTCTCTGAGTCCTAAATCTCCATATATGCTGCTACTAGGCTAGTAGCTATGGCCAACCCCACCCACCAAATTAAGCTGCTATAATCTGGTGTTTACTGTAAATTAATGCGACTTCCGTTCTTTGATTTGATAGTAGGTATTTGAAGTGATAGAATGTTGGACCCACCGACTCCCATTTTTTTGTTTACGCCCAAATTCAATAAGAAAAATGTATTGTAATTTGAACTCTAATTTTTTATCATTTGCTTTATCACTAATTTTTTTATCGTATAATTTAATAAATAAAATTATATAATTAAAATAACAGTGAGAGTGTGATTAACATAACACTGAGAGTGTGATTAACAAAAATAACATTTCTATTTCGGTGTTGATGATTCGCTCCTAACTAGTAATTACTATTATTTTTACTTTTTTTATTCCCTTGTATGATTGAATTCCATGCCTTGTGTCATATGCCTCTGTAGCAGAGGCGCATCTTGCTTTAGCTTTTAACCTAGTGAAAGCCATGTTCTCCGTTTGAATTAGTTATTTTTGGAGATATTTTTGAAAAACTTTGCTGTAGCAGAGTTTTTAGAGTATATTTTGAAATATTTTTAAAAAATATTTTAAGATATTTAAGAGTAGAATAGTTTTTAGAATATATTTTGAGATATTTCTTAAAATTTTAAAAAAATTTAAACTAATTTTTAAATTACCTTTTAGAGTACTTTTTAAAAATTTTTATTGTATTTGAAAAACTAGTTTTTGAAAAACACCCAAAAAATAGGGGATCCAAACAGAGATTTTAGGATCCTTGCCGCCACCCCCCCCCCTCTTTTATTTATTTATTTTTTTTTTCTTCTTCTCTTTTTTTTATTTATAACTTTTACTTTTATCCTCCGTCTTATTATGCTGAATCTAAGCCGTAAGCATGCAAGATCAATGTAGCGGGCTAGAACAAGATGGTACCACGTTTCCAAATATATATAGCTTTTAGAATTTTGTGAACGTGGATTTTGGAAGAAAAAAGAAAAACAATTTCATGGTGTTGTTCAAAAATTATTTTCAGAATACTTGACTAAAATGAGGATTAGGTCTACATCCTACAATTAATAATAATATTAACAGGCTTCTTTTCCCGGTAAAAAGATGGACCTTTACCTTATACTCAAAGATGAATTAACGGTAGACCAATATGCCCTTTTGGCTGCCCATTATCCAATCTTAACTCTTATTACCCATGTGGGTCAATGGGATGGAATATTTTGTGGTGATTAAAAAAAAAGGTGGGATCAAAGCAGGTTTTCAGTGAAGTATTAATGAGGAGGTGGTGGCAGATTTTGGTTACTTTCCGCGACTTCGCTCTGGCTCTGGCTCTGCAACAGGACAGAAGATTTCCATTGTTTACGCTACTCAGGCGTGGGTGTCTGTGACCCACAGCCACAGACCCTTCTTCTTCACAGTTGATACTTGCCCTGAACCTGAGAGCCCTCCATGGCACCATCCACATTTTCTTTTCATGTAATTTTGAGCCAATTCTTCATGTCACGTATATTATGTACCATTTCATTTTCAGAAATTTTAAAAAAAAAATGAATCAAATGATGGAGTCAGTAATACTAATTATACACGATGCTGTTCAGTTTTGCCGGGAATAAAATTTAGGTTATGATGATATTAAAAGGTGACATACTATGTGGGGTAAAATCAGACTCAAATTTGGTGGATTTGTCGAGAAGTAATCGAAATGTACTGGTTAAAGAGAACATCGTGTGTGTGTGTGTGTGTGTGTTTTTTTTTTAATATATAAATAAAAGTGAGGTTAAATAAAGAAGTGTCAGATTGCAATGTGAGATAATAAATATAATTATGTACATTAAAATGGTTAATTGAATTTAAATTTTGTTTACTAGCTTCTGTGCCTACCGAACATCTAATAAATATATATATAATTGATTAACATTTATTATTATTTCCGAATTATTTCTCCTCCCTTTCTCACATCTGTATCTTCAATAATAATTCAACAATAGCCCACCCATACACTCTTTTTTTTTTTTTTCTTTCTTCTCCCCTTTCTTCTGGGGGAGCCATTGTACCATTCCATACGGACAATTTAAGAGTTACCAACAAGCATTAAAGGATTTACGAGAATCAATTGCTAGTGCAGACGTAAGAGTACTTGATAACTTGGTGTGGAAGTTGAAATGGTTTGAAGTAAGTCCTTTGACAAAGTCCAACATGCAACAAATAGTCACAAGGCCGTTCTTACCCTTGTTTGGATTGCTATTTTTAAAAATTTTTATAAAAAAAATACTGTAACAATTTGATAGATATATAAGATAAAAAGGTAATTAAAAAATATGTTCACAAAAAATATAAAAAATTTTTTGCCAGAAAATCGCAATCCAAACAAGGTTAAGTAACTCAAATTATCCATTTAGCTGTAACCATACCCACACGGCCACACTCTAGGGTCAGGGTCAGGGGAACAGTTCACTATTTTATTATCATGCCTGTTTGATAAATAAGTTTTTGGTCAAGTTTATCTGCTACAAGTTTTTTAATAACTTTAGTTACAATAATCTCAGAAAACTTCTCAATGCACTTCAAAAATTTTTTCTACAACTTTTATAGTAAAATTTGAGACAAACATCTAAAAAATTCATTTGTCAAGGGGCCGATTTGGAAGTTTCATAGAATGTCCTGTGTCTTTTTTTCATCTGAAAAGGTTTTCTGGGTTGGAGTCTCGATAAAGGATTGAGGTTTTCTGTATTTCATCTGGGAATTGGGAAGGTGTTAGAATGAGGTTAAAGTAGGTATTCCACTTTTTCCTTGGCTAAGTAAAGTGAGTACGTTTGTACGATAGCAACCATGCTGCTGACTGATTAATTAGGTGTAAAAGACATGCGTAAGGTTTTGATATGTCAAAAGTATTTACCGTAATTACCCTTGTATACATATTGAACTCTAGCAGTGGAGTATTTCTCTTTTTTTTTTTTTTTTTTTGGTATTTGGAGTATGGAAAAGGGTGGATGAGAATTTTACGTAGCGACTAACCTAGGGGCTAGGAAGAATAACCATTATCACTAATCGTTGAAAAATAAGCAAAAAATACGTGTGTATATGCGTGTATATATAAACAGTTTATATGTAGTTTTAGTCAGAAATACTTGAATGATTAAATGAATTGGAGTGATGAACATCACGTGATTGATCATATCAATGCTAAAACAGTGTGTTCATTAATGCAACTTGTGTTTATATATCTAGTTTTGTAACTAGAAGATAAATTAACAGTAAAAAAAAAACTGAAGAGAGATGAATAAGAAAAAAAAAAAGAAAGAACAATTTTGGAAGAATATGTGAAAAAAAAATCATTTATTGGCATACGCCATGGTTTCTGGAAGAAGAAAAAAAATATGAGCAAAAACAAAAGAAAAGTTGAAAACAAATGCATGATAAAAACTTTAAAAGAATCTTTTTAATAGTTGTTTGTGAGAGCTCATTAATATAGTTAAGTTAAATCTAATTTATTATGCGCATACATACATTTATATTAATTTATTACACTCGATGCATTTAGACACTTTTCTAACTCAACTTCAAACCTATTTTTTCTTTCATCTTCTTATGAAGCCACAAGAAGTTCGTAAATAAATCGAATCCCCGAACAATCCTCAAAAGCCGGCAACTTGTGAAGACATTCAGGGGACTTATGTACCAACTTCAAACCTATTTAGTGCACCAGAAAAGTGGAAACCTATTTGATCACGCAAAAGTTTCTGCGTAAAAGTCTCGGGATTCACTTTTTTTTTTTTTTAATCTTGTGCTTAAAATCACATAGTAAATGGATCCAATTATAAACTATAATGCGTACTTATTCATTGGTGGTAATCTAGTATTTAGCAGCAAAAAACGTGGTGGTGTGGTGTCCATTAATTTTAAATGGGTGTAAATGACTATCTAATTCAATCCATTTAATTGATGGGTAATGAGTTAATTCAGCTCACCCCATCTATATCGATTTAAAAATAATTATACATTTAAACTCAATTTTTAGTAAGTGTTAAGCAAATAAATTTAAAATTATTTACTAATTTAATAATAATAAAATACTACTGTCATTGCTTGTCAAATAACATGCAAAAAATAAATAAAATTTTAAGTGACTCATAAATGAATAATTAGATATACTTATATCTATTTATTAAATAAATATTTATTTATTTAAATAAATATCTATTCATACTCATTTATTAAATAAATAAATATAAATAAATTGATCAAATTATATCTATTATTCAATTAAGATCCGTTCAAATTCCTCAAAGTCACTCATCTTAGTAACCGCTGTTTATCGTACTGTGCAGGTGGATTATGGAAACGGGAGGGTAAAATCCTAGGACGAAAGTTACTTTTGACTAGTACTACTGGTCTCTTCATCGGTCGGTCTTTTTCCCCTTTCGGGTTGATAGTATGCCGCATGGTCGGTCATTCATCTCCATAGCACAGTAGTACTAGTAGCTTATTGTTTGAGCTCTGCCGGAGTCTGGACCATTGTCAGTCTGTTTTCTTTTCTTCTGTTCTGTGTACCCATTTTCAATTTCTGTACAAATTCTGCTGAAGTGATCTTGTTGCGTTGCCGGTTGCTCCGCTATTTCTGTGATCCCGCTCCACCAACAACTGATGGTAGTAATTCCGGAAAAATATAGCTAAATGAACAAAAAAAGTATTATGAAAACGTGCTAATCTGTTTCCAGCAATGTGATTCAACCCTCTCTCCAACTTTAGTCAAGCACAAAGTTCTACCAAAAAGCTTCATGTAAGTTGTTTGAAAAAGAAAGATGGGCATAGAGTGCAGTAGTAATATGTGGTTTTTTCCTGAACGGAAGTCAGAAAAACAACCTTAGGGATGCCAAAGAATTAGCAGGCCAGGTCAGATGCCAGCCTAGTTTACCCCTGGTTTAGATTAAATAAAGAGCTGACTCACTCAATTATTTCTTTTGAAAACTGCCATATGCCAGATTAAAGTAATTACTCCTTTTGTACGATGCCTGAATTCTCAAATTAAGTAATCCACCACCCACTGATCACCTAAGTTATTTTGCTTGACCTCACCCTGATTGAGATTGAGAAAAAACTAGTATTTAATACTGATCTTTCTTAAACATGCTTAGAGAAAAGTAGTATTCTTGAAAGAAGCTGAAGCCAATAATGAATTTCTGTCAGTTTTCTTCCTCTTTTACGAAGAATCATTTCAGTGGGAATCTACAGAGTTTGCTTTGATCTTCAGACAAATTAGTGAATATGTGGCGCTTCTGAAAAGGTAAAGAGTGTCAAAATAGTTTCTTGTAGTTGGGGGGTGTTGTCTGACGAATTAGGAGCTTGAGGATAAAGGATTACGGACAAAATGTAGTGGACATTTGATTAGATCCAAGCTGTTTTCTCCCACAAAATTATCACCAATACCTATTATTGTCTATTACTTCCGCGATGGAATGCTGGAGACGGCTTAAGTAATTATGACTCTTTTTTTTTTTTTAAAGAAATATTATTCTATTACGAGGAGGGGTTTTGAGAAATGAGATGTTGCCGGGAGGGGGGAAGGATGCCTATTGCTGTTGTTCTTGTGGTGAGTGCCTGCTTCTCCTTGAGGACCTTGACGGACATGACGTTGGTAGAGTTCGAGATCTGATCAACACCCCAGGAGGAACTTAAGGCTGTGTGCGGATTGCAGATTTTCAAAGAAAAATTGATGTGTTCTGCGTGAATATATTTTTCAACCACCTTTTTACTTTATATATATATTAAATCACTATAGTAATAATTTTTCTACAAAAAAATGCAATCAAAACACACCCTAAGTTTGGAATCATAATTAACGCGTTGTTGCTTTGAGGTTAAGTGGAAGGGGAAAAAAAAATCAAAGAATTGATCAAAAAAAAAGTAGAAAGAGCCAAAAAGATTAAAAAGCATATACAAAAAAATAAGGACAAGGACGTGGTCAACATTCTGTGTGATACAATTAATTGCGGTTAGTAGATTGGAGTATTAATTACTAGAGGAATCGTATGCATTGCTGGAGAGGATGAATCAAATAATATGAATGGGCAGGGGAATTACAATATCCTAGTCCTATGCACAAAATGCGGATTTCCAGGAGATAGACAAATGCACGCTAGATAACTGGTTGCTTCCAGTCACAGAAACCAACTAAAAATGGGCATGGTCTGAAGTCTGAATACGAATTAATTTCAGAGGACTTTCTGAAATTTGACTTGCAGTACGAGAAGCCAGAATCTGCAAGTAAACTCTCAATAATAATGCAAGGTCAGAAAAGAGGGGAAAAAAGAAAGAAAGAAAGAGAGTGAAGTGAAGCTGAGAAGGAAGAAAAAAAAAAAAAAAAAATATATATATATATATATATATATATTTCTGCGTCAGTGTTTAATTAATGCAAGTACATGGACTAGAAGGTGGTCACAAACAGTAGTAGTATACGGTATACTAGTCAGTATTTGAAGTAGCAAAGGCTAGCGGGTTGGTTGGAGGGGTGACTCCCTCAGGCAATCAGGCAAAGGCTTCAGATGCTGTTTTGGTCAAAAAACTCCCAATCTCAAGCTTACACACAGTATTCTTTGTCGGGTGCCGAAGACTTTCTTTCCTCTCTCTCTCTCTCTCATCACTCATCTGATCTCATCTTATCAAACTGTCAATTTGTGCGGAGTCTTTTTTACAGGAGAAGCAACCGAAGAAACCACCTCCTCAACTGCAAAAAAAAAAAAAAAAAAAAAATGAATATACCACTAAACCAAAGGGACGGACGTACAAGAAATTCACCAGCTCGAAAGAATTTACTTCTACTTACTACTAATATTAAACTTCTCTTATCAAGTTTTAGACTTTTAGTTGGGGGGTGAAAAACAGGGAGAAATTAGTAGATAGGAGTAATAAAATAGAAATTCTAAGATGGAGTCTTGGAGATGAAGAGTGTACTTGTAATAAAATCAAGAGAGAGTGTGTGAAAGAAAGAAACGAGTGGTGGGTTGGGTCAGTGTTGTAAAATTGAAAAACAGTCTTAAAGCAAAATCAAAATGTCACAAGAATGCGAGGAGATAAAGACGATAGAGCAGTGGAGATGGTCTGAAATGCAAGGCCTTGAACTCTTTGTCTCAGCTCCTCACCCCTCCTTAGAAACCACCACCACCACCACCTCAGACCTACACAACACCACCACCTCCTCCTTTAAAGCCCCCAACGACCTTAACTCCCTCACTACTGCTACTGCTACTCCTACTACTACTACTACAATCACTTGTACTAATTCTACTTCTCATCAACCAGCAGTAACATCAACACCGATAGTAGAAGACCCTGATTCTCAAGTAGTTTTAAGGCAACATACTCTAAATTTTGTCCAGAGTGGTATAGAGCAGGCAAGGAAGAAGAAGATGGATGGCTGTGACGGAAAGAAAGATGGTGGTGATGCAGAGAAGCCTACTTCACCACCACCCTCATCCGGGTTCGGTGAACTTTTTAGATTTGCGGATGGTTTGGATTATGTTTTGATGGGAATTGGGACGCTTGGTGCCTTTGTCCATGGCTGTTCATTGCCTTTGTTTCTTAGATTCTTTGCTGATCTTGTTAATTCTTTTGGCTCTAATGCCAGCAATGTTGATAAGATGACTCAAGAAGTCGTAAAGGTAATGATAATATCCCGCTAATGCAATTTCTTGAAAACCCATAGGCTTATGCAAATTAAACTGGTCATTATTGTATCCCAAAAAGGAGAGAAAGCTGAGTGATTCTTTTCTTTGATGGTCGTTTGCAGTATGCATTTTACTTTCTTGTAGTAGGAGCGGCAATATGGGCATCTTCCTGGGCAGGTAAAAGCCAAAAATGAACAACTTGTTCAAACCAACCTTTTTGCTACCTGGATGAATTCAACGTTTCTTGATTGAAATCAGGCTACTTATTGACGTAATGGTGGGTGGTTGCAGAGATATCATGTTGGATGTGGACCGGAGAGAGACAATCCACTAAAATGAGAATCAAGTACCTAGAGGCTGCTCTGAATCAAGACATTCAATTCTTTGATACAGAAGTTCGGACCTCGGATGTAGTTTATGCCATTAACACTGACGCCGTCATGATCCAAGATGCCATTAGTGAGAAGGTGAAAAGGAACAGCCAGGGGAACTGATCAATTTCCTTCCAAAAAAAAAAAAAAAACTTTTTTCTCTTCTATGTCTTAATTCTTTTTAGCCGTTCTCTCTGTGCAGCTGGGAAATTTCATACATTACATGGCAACATTTGTATCTGGTTTTGTGGTGGGATTTACAGCAGTTTGGCAGTTAGCTCTGGTTACTCTGGCTGTGGTTCCTCTTATAGCTATAATTGGAGGGATCCATACCACCACATTAGCCAAGCTTTCCGCCAAGAGTCAAGAAGCTCTTTCACAAGCGGGAAACATTGCAGAACAGGTGAAACTGAAATTTTACCCAGCAAAAGAAAATTTTTGTAGTTAGTGTAAGCAAAATTGCACGAGATTGTGGGAATATTACTTGCTGATTCTAGTCAAATTGCAGACAATAGTTCAAATACGGACAGTGTTGGCATATGTCGGCGAGTCAAGAGCATTGCAAGCATACTCTGCTGCTCTCAGAATTTCTCAGAGGCTGGGTTACAAGAGTGGGTTTGCAAAGGGAATGGGCTTGGGAGCTACATACTTCACAGTTTTCTGCTGTTATGCTCTTCTTCTCTGGTACGGAGGTTACTTGATTAGGCATCACTTTACCAACGGAGGGCTTGCAATAGCCACAATGTTTGCTGTTATGATAGGTGGACTGTAAGTAGTGAAAAATTACTTTGCCAAGCTTTATTGTCGCGTTTTCTGGATCAAAGAAGTTATCTGTTGTTTTAAATTGATAGGGCATTGGGACAATCTGCACCTAGCATGGCTGCATTTGCAAAGGCCAGAGTTGCTGCTGCTAAGATTTTCCGAATAATCGATCAGAAGCCGAGTGTTGACAGAAACAACGATCGGGGTTTGGAGTTAGAATCTGTTACAGGCCAAGTGGAGCTAAAAAATGTCGATTTCTGCTATCCTTCAAGGCCTGACGTTCAGATACTCAATGGTTTCTCCCTCACTGTTCCGGCCGGAAAGACCATAGCATTGGTGGGAAGCAGTGGCTCTGGCAAAAGTACTGTGGTCTCTCTCATTGAGAGATTTTATGATCCCAATTCCGGTAAGATTACTAAAATGCAGCAACCTCTTTACGGGGCCTGGCCTAATATGCTTCTGTGCTTTATGTTTGTCATTTACTGCTCCTCCACCGAGTTGTGTGGCTAAGGAATTGTTGTATTCTTGATCTAGCCAAGTGTCAGCTAAAGTGATTTTTGCATCAGAGGTCATGTCGTCCTTGTCTCTCCTCTCAGTAATAAATAATAATAGTAATGTCTGGGAATGAAAATCTCTGTTAGTGAATAGTGGTGTTGTTGTGCAGGACAAGTTCTTCTAGATGGGCATGACATAAAGACATTAAAGCTTAGATGGTTGAGGCAGCAGATCGGACTGGTGAGTCAGGAGCCTGCACTGTTTGCCACTTCCATCAAAGAAAACATACTGTTGGGTAGGCCTGAGGCTAGTGTGGTTGAGATTGAAGAAGCTGCCAGAGTTGCCAATGCGCATTCATTCGTCGTGAAGCTTCCTGACGGCTATGATACTCAGGTTAGTTTCAATATCCTCCGATTGTGATTTGTGAAGCAGCAGATCTTTATTATTATTATAATTATATAATTTTTCAAACTTTCAATCCTATTGTGATGACATTAGGGATGATCGAGTAGGGGTTTAGCAGGATTCATTAGCATTAATTATGTTTTAATTGAGTCATTATGGGAGCTACGTAATTGATGACCCCCAAAACGCATGCCTAAGAAAAATGCAATTGGATCTAAACCAGCGTAGTGCGATGGACAAAAAGCTATTGGAGCTCTTTATCAATGTGATGATAGATACTAGATAGGTCGGATGTACATTGGTCCACCGCCAGTACCTCGTGGACCAGCCGTGACAGAAGGTGCCAAATATTTGCCCCGTGCCTCTCTCCACGGTCGGAATTCCCATTTCAAGGCGCAAAGCAACGGCTCCTTAATAGTAAAGAGTTCGGAGAGTATTATTAAATGTAACTTCAGGCTGAGGGTTAGGATGTCAATTTGTGTCCTTTCCTATGGCTGGCTAAAGGATCAACATAATTTAGACGGTGGGCTGCATGGGTTTTGGTACTCATGTCTGCGCCAACAACGGAGGAGGTGAATCGTGGATTTGACCGTAATGGATCGAGGGCCCGTATTCAACTGCTTTATAATACCAGCCTGACGGACTTAAGTTATTTGGTCAACAAACCCACCGACCTAACTTCCATTAAAAAGTCAAAATCAGTGTGGGTGATTGGTCCTGGCAATTTAAAAATTGTAACATGGGTTTGGTCAAACATTGCATGTGCATGTGTAAATTGAGTGTTCTTTATTCATGGCAAAACGGAGACTTCTAGTTTCGGAACCTTTTATACTTTTCGAAAGAGGGATTATTGCATTATCGTAAGAACTGTAGGAAATGAGAGGTGCGCCAAAAGTTTGGTTGCTTATAAGCAATATTCCCACCAAAATTTCATCCTACCCTCTTAAGCTAAATGTAAATGGGCCAAATTGGATACGTTGGTTTTTTTTTTTGTGAATAATGAAGTAAAATTTATTTCTTAATTTTTATTTTAACATTAAATATACTTAAGGTTTCATATGTCTAATTATGAAACATTAATTACCTCATGGTTATCCATTCCACAAGAAACAACAGACAGAATGCCCTTTCCTGATTCTTTTTATTAAGATTTTTTCATGTTGCTTGATAGATATGCATCTTCACCTAATGAAAATATTCACAACTCTATTAGAGAAATTATTGGCACTACTCAAAATGGATCATCTGAAAATGCTGTATTGCTTCAAAATGTCAGGTAGGGGAGAGGGGATTGCAACTATCAGGAGGACAGAAGCAGAGAATTGCTATAGCAAGGGCAATGCTTAAGAATCCAGCAATTTTGCTTTTGGATGAGGCAACCAGTGCTCTGGATTCCGAATCTGAAAAGCTGGTTCAAGAGGCACTAGATAGATTCATGATTGGAAGGACAACACTTGTAATTGCTCATCGCCTCTCCACCATCCGCAAAGCTGATCTTGTCGTCGTGCTTCAGCAAGGCAGTGTGTCCGAAATCGGAACACATGATGAGCTCATTTCTAAGGGAGAAAATGGTGTCTACGCCAAGCTCATCAGAATGCAGGAAGCGGCTCATGAAGCAGCTATCAACAGTGCAAGAAAAAGTAGTGCAAGGTAATCTTTGCCCTGCTTAGTCTCTGTCAAAATTTCAAGAAAATGCACTCCTGAACTTAATGTGCCTGCATGAAATGAAGCAAACAGGCAGATAAAATGTATTTGACTTGCTTCTATTGCAGGCCATCTAGTGCAAGAAACTCTGTGAGCTCACCGATTATAGCCAGAAACTCCTCTTATGGACGATCCCCATACTCGCGCCGGCTATCAGACTTCTCTACTTCTGACTTTAGCCTCTCCCTTGATGCTTCTTATCCCAATTATCGTCTTGAAAAGCTACCATTTAAAGAGCAAGCAAGTTCCTTCTGGCGTCTCGCAAAGATGAATTCTCCCGAGTGGCCTTATGCTCTAGTTGGTTCAATCGGCTCTGTAATTTGTGGATCTCTTAGTGCATTCTTTGCGTATGTCTTGAGTGCAGTTCTAAGTGTCTACTACAATCCAAACCATGCTCTCATGATCAGAGAAATTGCAAAATACTGCTATCTTTTAATTGGTCTCTCATCTGCTGCACTTATCTTCAACACACTGCAGCATTTCTTCTGGGATGTTGTGGGGGAGAACTTAACAAAGCGAGTTAGAGAAAAAATGCTGGCTGCTGTTCTGAAAAATGAAATGGCTTGGTTCGACCAAGAAGAGAATGAAAGTTCTAGAGTTGCAGCGAGGTTGGCTTTAGATGCCAACAATGTTAGGTCAGCCATTGGAGACAGGATTTCAGTGATCATGCAAAACTCAGCTCTTATGCTCGTTGCTTGTACTGCTGGATTCGTATTGCAATGGCGCCTGGCCCTAGTTCTCGTTGCTGTCTTTCCTGTGGTTGTTGCAGCGACAGTATTGCAGGTTTGTCCACGGCAACTAAATCTAGGAAATATGGTTAACGAGATATCGTTAGGAGGCTTGCTTTACTACATCATCTTTTTCTTGTGCTCGAGTCACTTGTTTTGACTGTTTTTTGTGGCACTTTGACAGAAAATGTTCATGAAAGGATTCTCAGGGGACCTAGAAGCAGCACATGCCAAAGGTACACAACTAGCTGGGGAAGCTGTGGCTAATCTAAGAACCGTTGCTGCCTTCAATTCTGAGTCGAAAATTGTGAGCCTCTTTACCTCCAACCTTGAAACTCCACTGAAGCGCTGCTTCTGGAAGGGACAAATTGCTGGAAGCGGATATGGGATTGCTCAGTTCTCGCTCTATGCTTCCTATGCCCTTGGTCTTTGGTATGCCTCCTGGCTTGTCAAGCACGGGATCTCCGACTTCTCAAAGACCATCCGTGTATTCATGGTCCTCATGGTCTCAGCCAATGGCGCCGCTGAAACTCTAACTCTAGCCCCTGACTTCATCAAAGGTGGTCGAGCAATGCGTTCAGTGTTTGATCTCCTAGATCGGAAAACAGAAATTGAGCCTGATGATCCTGAAGCTACCCTAGTACCTGACAGACTTCGTGGGGAAGTAGAATTCAAGCATGTGGATTTCTCTTATCCTTCTAGGCCAGATATAGCAATCTTCCGTGATTTAAATCTCCGAGCTCGAGCTGGCAAGACTCTTGCTCTTGTAGGGCCAAGTGGTTGTGGAAAGAGCTCTGTCATTGCTCTTACAGAACGATTCTATGAGCCGTCTTCTGGGCGTATTATGATCGACGGAAAAGACATACGCAAGTATAATCTCAAGTCATTTAGACGCCACATTGCATTGGTGCCACAAGAACCATGTCTCTTTGCCACCACCATATATGAAAATATTGCGTATGGACACGAGTCAGCAACTGAAGCTGAGATAACTGAAGCAGCAACATTGGCAAATGCACACAAGTTCATAGCATCGTTGCCCGACGGCGATAAAACGTTTGTGGGAGAGAGGGGAGTTCAATTGTCAGGAGGACAAAAACAGAGGATTGCCATTGCTCGAGCATTTTTGAGGAAGGCAGACATAATGCTGCTGGATGAAGCCACAAGCGCTCTAGATGCAGAATCAGAAAGGTGCGTGCAAGAAGCCCTGGAGCGTGTTTGCTCTGGAAAAACCACAATTGTAGTGGCACACAGACTATCAACGATCAGAAATGCGCATGTCATTGCCGTCGTAGACGATGGGAAGGTAGCGGAACAAGGTTCTCATTCCCATCTGCAGAAGAACTACCCTGAGGGGATTTACGCCCGTATGATTCATTTACAAAGATTTTCGCACGGACAAGCAATTAACATTGCATCTGGCTCAAGTTCCTCTGCACGTCATAAGGAAGACCAAGATGGACAATGAGGGAAAAGGCTTTGACCCCTAGAAAGTCCATTAAAAAGAAATTACAGGAAAAGGAAAATAGAGAAAGGAAAAGAAAATGGCACTGGAAACAAGAAAGGAATTACTCCTCATACCCACCGTGGTGATTTTTTTTGGGTTTTTGTCCAGTTTTTGTTTCTGTTTTGGTATAGGCCATAGCATGTGTATCTCCTTATTCTAGCCTTATATATAGTGGTATAATCTTGATATTGGTCCGTGAGGTAATTTCTCCCTGTTATCTTCCCAATGTTCTACGGCGTGTCTTTTAACTTGGAACGCTAAAACAAGGAGGCAACCGGAACATTAATTAGAAAAGGGTAAGGGTGATAACAACAGCACTCGTCAGTTTGATATTGTGTAAAAGATGAGTAAATAAATTGATTTTCCATTCAATAAACATCATCATGACTTGATTTGAGGAGGGAAGTTTTTTTTTTTTTTTTTTTCTGGTTTTTTTCGCATTTAAATGATGAGGGACAAAAGGAAAAGGACATGAAAGCAACATCTTGATTAAGCGTGTGTTAGAATTCCATCACTTTCTGCTTTTTCACGCGGTTTGCGGAGGAGTGAGTGGCATTTGGTTAAGCAAAAGAAGAGGCTGTAGCGTACACTGAGCAGTACATCCCCGGACCATTTGTTCTGGATTTCCGACAAGATATTACATCGCAATCCTACGTAATTGACCGAAGAGTGACCAGTTTCCAGTCCGTGGGATGGATGGGTAATGGTGCTCTCGTCTTCATGTTCACGTTCCATCCCTCCGACAACGTATCTTTCTTGAAACCGAATTATTGACAAAGAGTTCACGTGGCGTTGCACATGCGATTGAGAGCGAGCCTTCTTCTGTCCAAACAATACATACATATATATATATATCTCTATATGCATGTGTGTGTGTGTGTGTATACATGTATGTAGCAACGCCTCCCCCATGCAGCTGTTGCTATCATTTAAAATCTTAAAACAAGAAATAAATAAACTGAAAATGAACAAACCTAGAAAACCATCCTCCTCCCAACCCCATAATATTGATCTGATATACGGTGCATGATGAGCGTATAGGGCTATGGTGGCTGTACATGAACAGTTGGTGGTTGCGGCAGCGTACCTTCTAAATACACGAGGATTTGGTGGTGGTTGTGGCAGCGTACCTTCTCTTCAGTTGGTGGTGGTTGTGGTTGCATTATTTCATTGTTTTTGTTTCTTTTTCTCGCACGGAGGATGGGAACTGATCAACGAAATATACTATGGAGGCCAGTTTGAGCAGTGGCCTCGATATTGTCTGGGTTCGGGAGGGGCTCCAGATGGAGGCCGCGTCCTGCTCCGGAATGTTACGAGACACCCGCATATAAACACATCAACCCCACGGATTTGTGATGATTTAACCCGTGCATGGGTATTCAAGTCGGAAATTCAAAACTGACGAGACAAAATAGACAGGTTTTAACAACTGACAAGGAATGCTCGAAAACGTCCAGACGAAGACAGGTCTTTCACCTTCACTTCTTGCTGGCACAGTATCATAGTAAACAAAGGAAAGTCATTTTGAGTACGTTCTTAGTTAACAGGCTGTGCTGTTTGCACTTTGCAACCCCTCCCGCCTCCCTTCCCCCGGGGCGGATGTCTTTAATTTTACAAAATGCAGATTTTGTTTCAATTCCATTTGACAAGATCTGGAAACCGATGGATGTTTGGTGGCGTCGTAAATCATGCCAATATCTGAAAAGGAATATGATGCAAACATCCGCCATGATTTCTGAAATCACTGTAAAGACCTGCAAAATTTTTCTGTGGTTTTTACAAACTTGAATCACAGGAACAGATGCAGTCAACAACATAGAAGAAACTCGTCTGTATCTCTGCAATTTGAACTTTTTGTGCGAGTTCAAAACGCCTTTTATTTACAAATTCGAAACAAGCCATACCATATGGTTGGCCAGCGCGCGGACCAACAGATGCTAAGCTTGAGCACCACGGAACCATCTAACGCCTTTTCTAAAGCGAAGATAACAACGGTTTATAAGTGGTAAGTTCTCATAAATAGATTTCGTGCAAAATTTAATTTCGACTAGTCCCCTTTGGCTCAGAAATTGATATCAAGACACAAGATTCTGTATGATCTCATGCTTGCAAGCTGCCCCACGACGGTTTCCACTCATCTATACTCCAAACTACTACTTATTTGTTTTCTCCGGCTCCTTTTATTAGCTTGTATATAACTGGGAATATCTGGACAGATGTCCTTTATCCACGAGAAAGCACAAAACATTTAAGAAAAAATGCTAAGCACAAGGACGAGATTAAATGAGCATTACTTACCAATGTTCATAAAAATATTTGAGGGTGGTAAATGAACTAACTGCACTAAATAACAGCATATAAAATCGGGAAAAAAAAAAGTGTAAGCAAATCGATTTACAACCAGCTCAATTGATGTAAGAGAGAAGGGATACGCTTCAGGATCCAGCCTGAACCAACTTCGACCACAATGATACATTCAAACTTTGTTTCCAGCAGTGAAGACTACCCATTAGTCTAATTAACACACGTAAAGCACCAATGAAGGGGAATAGCTCAAGTTGACAAAAGCTTTGGACCATTATCTGGCATGCCCATTCCAGCAGCTAGGTCAGCATCAAGTTGTGTATGTGGCGCAGGTCCCATCATCAGCTTCATACTGCATAAACAAAGGTGTCAATTTCGAGCTTCTATTACCACCACCAGAATGTCCATAAGTTCAAGCTCTATTCAGCAATATAGCTGATGACTTTTTAACTTAGCCTGCCATTTTGAATGCATTGCAAGAGACCACAAAGCCTTGAAGAACTTAAAAGCAAACAAGAAAACCTACTAAAATCTGGTTAGGTATGTAAAATGGAACGAGTAACATGAGAAAGATGCTGAATCAAGAAAGCAAAAAATGCACGAGAAAGTACATGGAACTAGACGACGAGGCAGAGACTGCAGGGGATGCTTGCCAAGCAGTTAAAATACAGGGCAAACATCTAACATCATCTTGTAGTAATAGTGCAGAAAAATATAACAGAAACTTCCAAAATTAATACTGCACAATAGCTGCTGTTATCATAATCTTAAGGGATAAAGGCTAGATTTACAGCACTAAGCACAGCTTTCTTGAGGCCATTTTGTTCATTAAACCCACAAATTGCAACACACGAGGAGACAATCTAATTACGGTGCTGAGGCATACATTTTGTCCAACAATATATGTGTCATTTTCTCAACCAAAAAAAAAGTGAGGGCGTAAAAAACAATTAGTGATGAGCTTTGATAACCATTCAATCACCCATTACCCCATCTTGTTTGGTATAGGCTAAACTGTCAGTCCAAAGAAGAACAGGGATGCACTCACTCCAGATCAAGTCACAGCAAATTCCACTTTTCAGACCAATAGATCAACCCTTTCACAAAATGGTGAAAACTGGACTATTCTCCAATATCTCCTTTCCAGAGAACCTTCCATACTCTTACTCAAAGATTACTTCCACTCAAACTGCCTAGCGTGCATTTAAGAACATTACAACTTCTAAAGGACCAAATTAAACAAGTTGCTGATAACCAAGAAGACTCAAATGCCCCTGCACTTGACTTAGCTAGGTTCTGTCAGCAATGCAATATCTATGTATCATTGCTTACTCTAACTAGGGTTATGATAGGAGTCCACTATGAAATACTTGTTTGGAGCCTATGACTCAAAATTGCATTGGAATTCTTTTAAACACCCCCTGCAGTATAGATTGCCTTCAAGTTCATGGAACAATTTTATTAGATGGGCTGTCAAAATAGTAGCTCGCAGATACTCATTACATGAAATATTGCCTTTTCCGACTCATGGTTGGTTCAAAAAACAAGAGCATTGCAGCTAACAAGCTTGTTATCCTGGGGCTTCACAAGTAGGCAAGCCAAGGGAATGGGGAGAAAACAACTTCAAGGACAAACTTTTGGCTAGGTGAATTTGAAAAAATTGCATTTGAAGAATAAGTAGGGAAAAGCTCAGCCAATTTTCTATTTATGAAAAATCAGATAAAAGAAAATAATAAGTGAAATTTCAAACTCCGTCTATTATTCAACAGCCTCAAAGCAAGTCTCCAAGGTGACAAACCTTTGTGCCAGAACCTCAACAACTAAGTTAAATGTATGAACTGTGCTCTCGAAAGACCTTATTCTACCCCACTATTGTCCAAACTAAGGTTATTTCTAAAACTAACACCTCCGATTCCTTATTTCAGCAGTTTAGCACCAATGCTAATAACACTTGAGCACATATTCCTGCGAAAGATAAATACCAAGGCCATGTAATTGATCAAATGAACGAGGCAATTCAAGTAGAGAAATTACCGTTTCTTGTGTCGTTTGGTCTTGAAATGCTCATCCCTAACCGCTACATTCGCGAAATACCGACTAGAATGATAAACCCGACAAAATCAATTCCATGAAGGTCTTCATCGACTAGAATGATAAACAAAAATTGAAACAAAAGAATTTCGGAAAATAAAAAAGAAAATGATTACTCGCAGTGCAGGCAGTAATATTGGCCCATTCCAGGAAGGTCTTCGTCGACGGGCAAGGATTTGTTGTCGCCCACCATACAATGAAGCTCCTCGTAAACCGCATCATCACGTGGAAAAAGAAAACCCTAGTCAAGGAAGTAAATTTCTGACATTGAAGTGCAAGAATAATTCAGCTCAAATTAGAGAATCCAAAACGAAAAAAAAAAGTGAAAAAAAAGGATATCTTTGACGAGAAATTTAGTGCGGCGAGCTGTTTTGTGAGAGTAGCGTCGCTTCTTGACGCTTCTATGAGGACACTTGCCTCCCATTTTTACTTTAGAATGCGAAAGCGAAATTAGGGTTCTTCGATCTGCAGGACGCTACAAAACCCTTTGCCGCAGAGAAAGAGGGGTTTATTTTGTCCAACTTGTCCCAGGGTGCCTTTATACGACAACGTTTATGAGGCGGCATGACTCGTCTAGGCCTAGCCTCTCAGGACACTTTCTACTGTATCCGTATTTTAGCTCTATCGCTGCGTTATTGAAGAGGGCTTAGGCCCGGTAATTTATTGTAAAGTATTTTTTCAATAAAGTTTTGAATAAAAATATGTTTAAGTATTTTTAAATATATTATTTGAATAACATGTGATTTGAATATTTTTTAAATGTATTTTTTAATTAAATTTATAATATATGATAAAATAATTAAATTTATTTTTTATTTTTTAAATCATGTAAATTATTCCAAAAGTATCAATTTGAGTTTTTATTAAAAGTGTGTTTCTAACACTCAAATCACCATTTTTTATTTTATAGAATTAATATTCATGGGACGCTTTAAAAGTAAAATATTTTTTTATCAAAAGCACCGCAATCTTGAAATAAACCTATATATTTTTACCCCCAAAAAAAAATAAAAAAAAAAAAAAGAAAACAAGTGGACTGTATTTGACTTTTCAGGCCGTACTGGGCCGTGAGTGGTATAATATTAAAATAAGGTCTTATTTATAATAATAATAATAATTTTTCAAAGTCGTGAAAGTAAAGTTACTGTTTCAACTTTTTTATTTTTATTACAGCAGCAGTCAAAATGCAATTGCTGACATATAAACATGACTTTTTGTCTGCACAAACTCAAAAATAAATAATTTTTTATTGTGTTACAGAAAAAATATGAATAAATCTTATATATACTGACAGTCCATACACTATCATCGTTGGATCCATGATACATATGCAAAAATTGAATTAAAATTCAATTTTACATAGTTATCATTCATCCAATGCTGACAGTGTATACACTATCAGTGTAGGAAATATTAATCCAAAAATATATGATACTAGTAAATATCTTTGTCGAAAAAAATTGATTTTTTACTTATATCTCGTACCTAAACATGACAAATACGTTGTAATCGTCCTAGAAAGAAAGGATAAAAATGGCAGTACCTACCTTCGATAATCAAAAAAACCGGGCTACTTCAATGAAGAAATTTGCAGTTTGCCAAGCTCTTCTTTTTTTTTTTTTTTTTTTTTTTCCTTTCCACAATTATATCTCGGTTGCGGCACAAGTAAACTAGTCAGGAAATCTTGGAGTGCTCCCAAAAGGGCTAAAAACTATTTGATGCTGTAAATTATGGTTAGGACATTTTTACAAGCAGCTGCACTTTTGCACTCAAGCAATAACATAACCATTTCTTTAATCACGTTCCCTTCTAACTTTTAGAAAATCATTTCAACGTGAAGAAAACAAGATGATACATGGGCTTTACTAAACGTTTAATTCACTTTGCTTGACCGAAAATCCCCACCTCAAAAAAAAAAAAAACACCAAAAGAAGAAAAAAAAAAAAATCAACTACGAGTCCTGCAGTTGCAGTGGTTATGTATTCTCATACCGCTTAATAGTTGCACGAAGAGGTTAGCTGTTGCGAAGAACTTTTTTTTTTTTTTTATCAAACAATACACTAATAGGTTTTCCCAAAAACACATAAGATATTCCGATTCCAATAGCTTGATAAAAATATATTGGCAAGGGCGTGCAATACATAAAATATATATTTAGTCACTAACTAATTACGATCCTCAAAACAAACACATAAACAGGGTCTTTTCTTTTTTTAAGAAGAAAAAAACATGAATGTAAACCTACGCACGAGCAAATTAAAGCAAACACTCCAGAAAGAAAAGAGAGAAAAAAAAAAAAAAGGAAGCAACAGAAATGATGCAGGGCGTACGTATTTCTTTGCCGAATGCCATGAACAAGATAAACAAAACCCCAGAATAATAATCAAGATGTCGTTTTGTCTGCATCAGCATCTGCACCTCAGCTGCTCTACCTTCCAATTCTACTTGTTTTTTTTCCTAAAATTGTTTTTCTTCTCAAGAAAAAGAAAAAAGAAAAAGAATAGAGGGTGTGGAATGGAATCGGACAAGTAATATTGCATGAGAGAGAGCTTGGAGTAGTGTAGATACATGACGTAGCGATCCAGGTGCAGGTGCAAATGCAGAAAAAACAATGAACACCTTGGCTTGGAGATGAAGAAGACTAGTAAAAAGCTTAACCACGAAATAAACTGATGTCGATCCCCAACAATAATTTGTTCAGGAGTAAACTAAAAAATGCACTTGCACTAGCTCTATAATAATGGAAGTCTAAAATGGGTAAGAAAGACGTTGCTCGCTTAGCTCAGTCAGTCCCTCCCTCCCTCAAAATTTATAACCCATGAATGAATGAACTGGGATTAATTAACAAAATCCCAAGCCAAGAGCCAAATTAATTTGTGGCTTCCGAACTTGATGGTGATCTGATCCCTGTGGAAGGCCGGAAAGCAGCTCTAATGAGCAGCCACGTGATGAATGAGTCTGAAGCACGTGGGGAATATCGTCCCCTGCCTATCCTAGCCTGACATCTAATACCCTTACAAATGGATTCCCACATGAGCGGAGCAGCCCGTGCCCGTGGGAAGGGAATCACATCAAACCATCTTTACCCGTAAAAAAGCTGTAGCAATAGTAATCATATTCTGCTACTGTGTTTTGTTTTGTTACCCCTGGAAAATGGCCAATGTCAAACGATCTTTTAAGCCGCTATAATTAGGCATGCATTCGGTCCTACGTCACCACTGACTGATAGTACATATTAAGGTCAAAAGAAAGAAAAGGAACGCATAGGAACGACGGTCGTCCCACTTCCATTCTAAGACCAGAAAAACAAGACATATCAAGAAAAATACTCTAAACAGTAGATTCTCTCCCATATTAACCTTTTTTTTTTTTGGTTTATTGAGTTGCCGAAGGAAATCAGAAGTTCAAGTTAAGAATCCTCTAGATCCGGTTACATCATGAAGAAATCGAAAAGCAAATCATTTTCTTGCTTTCACTTATTGGTTTACATCAAGAAAATAGATTTGTTAGAACTTAGAAATCGACCCCCATGTCGACGACACACCAAATACCAACCGCCCATTTTTCTTCCCAATCAGTTTCTTCTCTGCATGCCCAATTGATCCTGAATTTGATGCATGTTACCTCAAATTTCTTCTTCTCAACAAACTTCTTGGAAGACCCATGCACTACAACGTAATCCACAGCAACTGGCGATTTCATGCTTGAAATTGAAATACGTTTGAGATTTGGCATCCAAGTGTCAACCTTTCTACGGGTTGACCATCCTACAAATCTGCCCCCACCCCACGCACTAGACTTAACCTCACTTTTTGCAAATTCTTGTTCTGGCTTGACGTGGCTTGTATATTAGCCAGATTTTGGTCTCCCATCATCATTTACCGAAGAGTGTGCAAATCCCCAATTTGTTCAATGGACTCTTGAAAAAAAAGAAAGATTAAACAAAAAAATTACACTCGCATAATAATGTGAGAATCTGATGTGAAGCCTTTATCTTTAATATGGATCCTTAAACATCGAGGAGGGAATTGTCGTACAGTTGAGCCTTTGGGCCTAGGATGATGGCTCAGCTGAATGCAAGTTCCGCCCATATACAAGGTCGGCTGTGATCTTGTTGGGCTTTTACAGCTTGGCCCATAGTAGAATTCGCGTGCCAAATCTTATGGATGGGCTATTGGAAGAAAACAAAAGTCCTCAGAAAATGAGCTACCACTTCTCATCCAGCGCAAAGAAAAGCATAACCTGACCCTACAACCGCCATAAAACCGACATCATTTCTAGCTGACATACAGGAGTCAAGCAGACTCATCAGGCATTCTCAACTCTCAAGTGGCCAGGTCCGGTTTTATTTGCAACATAACATTGATCAGAAACCCGTACAAAAAACAGAGCGATTACTGAGTACAGTATCTTTCTACCCCCTACCATCAATCACCCATCTCGGCTAGGAGTTAAAGAAGATGGCAACCGAAGTACCAAACAGTAGGCTTTGATCAAGGATGCATACTATTGAAGCTCATTGGCGTGCATTTTTACCTATCCAGACCCAATCTGAAGTTCATTTAGCAATTTGCTTGGAGTGGTTATGCTGCATTGCTGTGGTTAGTTTTACCAAGAAAATCCAAATAATGCAACAAACGGCAGCAAAGTATTCAACTTCTTATAAAAATGACAAGAGGAAACTGTAAAAGGAAGAAAAACAATCTCTACTGTCGTGGCAAATCCAAGGGGTAAATGATTAGCTAAATAATTTCAGATGACCATATTGCAGAAAGACGCCTTTACTGGAATTAACACATTGTACGACATAAAAGGCAAAAAGAATTTAGAGGATATCAGATTTCTTTATTGCTGCTCAACTCAAACTTACAGGAAACAAGCGAGCTTAGTTCTTTGTAGGTTAACAATTATCAACTGAAAACCTACTTGATCTCCAAGAACATCAGCAGAATCCTCCAGACAGAATTTCTTGAAAGCAATTGGAAAACCAAGCAAATAGAGAAATCCTCGAGACCCAATCAGCATCATTGCACTTACATCATTAGCATCTCGCAATGCAAGTTCTTGATTCTCATAGAGGAGATCATTTGGAAATAATAAGATTCATTCATTGGTAGAAGAGACTTGGCCATTCTGAAAGTCTAGGAGGACCTGGGAATACACGCTAACTAAACAATCTCACAGCTGAATGAATTACAGACAAGCATTACACTAGATAAATATTTTGGTTTAGTATCAAAACAGTTAACCTATGATTGAACCATTGATAATTGATGGAGGCATTAAAATCTTGAGTAGTCATTTCACTATTATTTCTAAGGGAAGTCAGCATCTTTATACCTCAAATTCTTGGTTCACATACAGAAGACTGGTTTCTGAATAAGCACCGTCTACCTGGTATCAACAAAAAACCAACCATATAGCTAAATGAATTTCATAAATTGCAACAGAAGTCATTATCATTAAATTCATAATCAATCAGATCAAAATAGGCCCACCAAATTAAATCATTTATAATCCTCTGAATGTTAAAAAAGGAATGGACAAGAACTTTCCCCTAAACCAAAAGTAGGGTAAGACAACCTGTAGACCGCTCAAATAAATATACATGTGTACGTGGAGTGAGTCCCAGGGGTACATATTATTAAAGCTGTAGAACTTTTTGAGGCATTTGTGTTTTGCATATATTATTTATACATAAAAAGATTATGCAACTGTTACTTTCCATTTTCCATAATCAAGCTTAGTTCACACAGTTAATGGTCATAATTTCTCCAGTTAAATCACCGTTTCTAAAGATACTGTCCATGGTCTATATGTATGCTCGTGTGTAATAATTTTTTTTTTATAAATAACTTAATTTTGCATGTTTTTCACTTATTTATTTAGTTTGATAAGTTATATTTTGAAGAAGTTATCGAGAGCTCTATAAGATGTTTACCGTCTTGTAATCATAAGGCAATTATAACAAGTTCCCACGCAAATCAAGAATTATGGAAGTTTAATTAGGGACATGTTTAAAGATGTTTGGAACAGACGTCCAAGAGCTTCAAAACATTATCTGCCTGATCAATGTCCAAGTTGAACACAGGCATCTTGAGAGTTTTTCAGCTTCATGGCCAAGTCTTCCAAAGCATTAATAGCAAAAACTAAATCACACAAGTGCAGCCAAGCCTACCACCTAATTTTCTGTAAATCACAATTATTAGCAATAAATCAAACCTTGCACATTTGACACTTTAGATGAGGCTGCAAAGATACAACATCAAGCTTGCATTCATGCAAAAATGTAGCTTTTCCATGTTTACATGATTCCAAAAACGCTTATGCCCATTCTCAAGATCATGATGTGTGTGCCTATGTTTATCCAGCTTTACCAGAGTAAACCATGGTTACGCCAACTGTCTCCATTTACAACTTTTAATGGTAAAAAATTTTAAGGAAACAAAGCCTTGCTTTGGAAAATCTCTAACAGATAAGTGCCATCAGAGTAGATTCAAATTAACCGAACAATATTGCCAAATTAAACCACTCATTCTTAAGGTGAGACATTTCAAACAGAAAGTTAGTAAATGCCATGAGAAGGAAAGAAGCATAGTGTTGTTATACTGTGCCTAATGTGTGTCATGAAGAAGTTACAACTGATTGACAACTTCCTAGAGTGAGTGTAAGTTTAAGACCTTCCAAGAGTGACTATAAGATTAAGCACTTCCAAAAATGAATATTTAAGAACTTCCAAGACTGAACATCAGATTAACAACTTCCACACCCTCTCTTACAAAAATCAAAGAAAAGAAATTTAAGAGCCCCTCTTTACTAATGTTGTTGCCCCAATCAAAGTTTAGCATCATATGCTTTTCCAAACAACTTTCCAATCAATTTTGAAACGGCATGGACCCAATTAACTCTGTTAAAAAGTTATAGGAAAATTGTGCAAACTTCATACTTGCAAATAATGTGTAAACTTATAAGTTAAAAATCTAAAAGCTAGATTGACTAAAGTATCCAGGAAAATAAAACAGAAAATGTAGCAACTCAACCCAAACTTGCAGAAACCATCAGTGGGTAAAAGTAAAATCGAAGTAAACCACAAGTCTTGTTGAAAAACTTAGAAGGGAAACATTAATACCTCATCTCAATTATTTGGCTTTAAACTCTCCAACTGCAATGTCGGCAGGAAAAGCCAGAATTCCAGCTAGCAAGTACATACGTTGCAGCACCTCCACCTGCATGTACACCGTGTGTCTACTATCCCGGTGAAGAATTTTGTTTTTATGGATTACTTATAAGGATAACATTCTTCCACCGAAGTCGCATCCATGTCCTCATCTTCACCTCCTCTTGGCCTTATTGCTATTTAAAGCAAACACTTGGATGAATAAACAAATTGCAGATGCAGATGAACTCTCTGTGTCTGCTCATTGCCCTCAGCTCCTAAGGGCTCTATCATTTTGGCTTCAAGTTCAAGTTCTTCTTCACCTTCAAAAAAGCATTTCGTTGCTTCACTTCCACAATTATAGCCTGATAAGATGAGAAACTCAGTTTTTCTAGAGCCCGAGCCAGAGGTAAATTTATATGATGATACTGGCAGAAGTCTCAGCCAAGCATGGGACCGTATACGAGTTCCTATAATTGTGCCGATTCTGCGGTTTGCTTTATATGTATGCATAGCAATGTCTGTTATGCTTTTCATTGAACGGGTGTACATGGCGATTGTGATTGGATGTGTCAAGTGCTTGGGAAGGAAACGATATACCAAGTATAATCTTGATGCCATAAAAGAAGACCTAGAGCAAAACAGAAACTATCCTATGGTGCTGGTCCAAATACCCATGTTTAACGAAAAAGAGGTACAATGTGCTTTTTCTGTTTTTTTATTTTTGGAACAATTGAACCATCTAGATGGTTTAAATATGCATAACTCTCTTTAGGATGATATAAATGCAAGTAGTACTGGGAAAACCATTTGCATTAATTACACCTTAATCTTAAAAACGAAATGTTTCAGACAAATTAGTAAAATATGTATTAAGTTCCCAACTTGCCCATGGTCTTTACTTGAATCAACACTACAGTAAAGGTCCATCTTGTGCACAAACATATATGCATGTATGCATAGAACACACTGAAAATACAATCAGTAACATTTCTAATCAGGATGGCATCCTTGAAGGTTTGAATGGCTTTTTCAGCTGTGCATCAAAACATCTTCCAGTTCACCCCAACACACAAGCAGTGTAAACTGGAAATAAAGTCATATAATAACAATTAAAGACCAAACATCTTCCAATTCTGATCTGATTTTAACTGCCGTTAGAATCTCAATACTAATACAAGTGGCTTGTGGTAAACTCCAAAGCTAAACACCAACAATATTAGAGTTATTGATAACATGTTCACCTAACTTTATGCAACTCCTACTCCTTTAAGTTCTTTTCTTTTTTTGTTCTAGATATTTTGTCATAGGTAACTTTTGCCTCCTCAATTACCAATTTTAACTGCAGTGAAGACATATTGGTTGTTAAAAGAATCATAAGGGCAGACTTATTGAGCTTTAAAGAAAAGAAATTAGAAAAATTTTCCTTCTTTTGCTAAGCATAATATTCAAAATATGAGCTAATCTTTCAAACTTGAGGGAAAAAATGCATTCTAGAAACTGTAGCTCATGTCGTTTGATAAGTTGTGCATATGATTTTAAACACTCAATACAAAGGATATTTTGTGGGTCCATTATAACCACAAAAGAAAGTTAAGAAGAAATTGGATAATATAGGAGAACAATTAGGCAGATAAAGTGGATAAAGTCCATGAAATGTAACTATCATTTTAAAAAAAAAATTAGCATTACTAATACTGTTAAAAAACTAATAGGAAAAGGAGCACTAAAAGTGTACGTGTCACGTTTTCATCCATAACAGTCTAAAATTCCTTATCCAGGCTAGCAGACAAAAAGCAGTATGTGTACTGTCGGTGTATTTGCGTCAATATCGTCCATTTATTATGCAATGCATGTGTAAGCTTCGGTGCATCATTATCCAGCACAATTTCAACTTAGGCGAACTTGTGTACTAAAGTAGGAGAGCGTCTCAAAGGCATAAAAGGATGTCTAAATCTGGCAGACACATATGCATACACATACACAGTCATAGTAAGAAACACATTACTTCAGTGTACTAGTCCAAGTAAGACATATACCATTAATGTCATCTAGTAAAGACCAAATATGCTGCTACCTCAAGAATTCAGAAATCAGCACTAGACCTAAGTTATTGTTGCTATTCAAGAAAAGCAAGGTAGACATACAAGGAAATAATCCACTATCTCTTTTGTTCAGGTCTATAAACTCTCAATTGGAGCTGCATGTGGGCTTTCATGGCCATCAGATAGACTAATAGTTCAGGTTCTTGATGACTCCACGAATGAAGTCCTGCGGGTATTTCTTTTAACCCTCAATATAGTCTCAGAAAAAAAACACTTGTAACAAGATGGAATTTTGCCTTGCTGACATGAAAACATGTATATATGCAGGCATTGGTGGAGTTGGAGTGTCAAAGATGGATAGAGAAAGGGGTGAATGTGAAGTATGAAACAAGGAACAACAGGAATGGTTATAAAGCAGGTGCACTTCGGGATGGTCTAAAAAAGCCATATGTTGAAGATTGTGAGTTTGTCGTCATTTTTGATGCAGACTTCCAGCCTGAGGAGGACTTTCTGTGGAGAACAGTGCCTTATCTTCTTGAAAACCCAGAGCTGGCTTTGGTTCAAGCCCGATGGAAATTTGGTAAGGCTATTACAGTATTGTGTTCATCGAAAAACTGATAAAACCTAGTAAATCCTATGAACCACAAAGAACAATAATATTACCAGGGAAGGATACAATACACAACTGGAATTCAACAAAACTTATAGGAAATTTTGGTCCATAAATGTGTTCATGATGCCAAGGGACTAAATTACATTATACAGAAAACATAAAAAGCTTCAGTTGTATACATTTCAGCAAAAGATTGAATTTTGAATGACTTTTGTAACATTGGTTTAACACATCTTTATCAAAATTATAAATATCCACCTCTTTCTCTTCCCCCTGAGGATGTACAAAAGCATTATTTGTACAATTGACCTTAATCTAATGAATTCAACATTCAATTTCTACAGTAAATGCAAATGAATGTTTAATGACGCGGCTTCAGGAGATGTCACTAGACTATCACTTCAGTGTGGAGCAAGAAGTAGGCTCGTCAACATGTTCATTCTTTGGGTTTAATGGTAAACTTCATAGACATTTCTGCAACATGTTAATTAGTTTTCTATAGCAACTTCCATGAAGACACTTTCAGCCAATATCATCAACACTTTTCGCTTGCATCAAAGGAACTGCCGGTGTATGGAGGATCCAAGCAGTAAGTGATGCTGGTGGATGGAAAGATAGGACCACGGTTGAGGATATGGACCTTGCAGTAAGGGCTAGCCTTAAGGGTTGGAAATTCATCTTTGTGGGAGATTTATCTGTGAGTCTTTGCATTAATGACTGATTATACTTGTTATAGGCATTTCTAAAAGTTACACCAGGCTAACGAACATTTGCTTTAGGTCAAAAATGAACTTCCAAGCACTTTCAAGGCTTATAGATTTCAGCAGCATCGATGGTCGTGTGGCCCAGCCAATCTCTTCAGAAAAATGTTCAAAGAAATTCTCCTTTGTGAGGTCAGGACTTTAATTTCCTCTTAATAAAGACCATAGCCTAGTACTCTGGCATCGGAATAATCAGTGGATAGAGGAAACTAAAAAAGAAGCTCTCTATCTAATGCAGCGTGTGTCCATCTGGAAGAAATTCCATGTCATCTATGCCTTCTTCTTTGTGAGGAAGATAGTTGCACACTGGGTTACTTTTTTCTTCTACTGCATCGTGATCCCAGCAACTATCTTAGTTCCTGAAGTGCATCTTCCAAAGCCAATAGCAGTTTATCTGCCAGCAACCATTACACTTCTTAATGCAGCTAGCACTCCAAGGTATGCAAACCGACAGATAATTCTTTGGTTTCATTTCTAACGGCTCTTAGAACTGAATGACCAAAGACTGGCTCTCACTAAACTAAATACACAGGTCCTTGCATCTACTCGTGTTCTGGATACTGTTTGAGAATGTCATGTCCCTCCATCGATCCAAAGCAGCAATTATAGGACTTTTAGAAGCCAGCCGAGTTAACGAGTGGATTGTGACGGAAAAGCTTGGAAACGCATTGAAGCAAAAGTACAGCATCCCCAAAGTATCTAAGAGACCAAGATCACGAATTGCAGAAAGGTAGTGTTTCCTAAGCTAATAAATTTTTCCATGTTCGAATCAGGACACGTAAAGTCCAGAATCACACTTTTGTTATTGTACATAGCAGCATCTTAGCAGAATACGTGACCAGTACCTAACCAAATACATTTTTACTAGCAGGATCCACTTTTTGGAGCTGATAATGGGAATGTATATGCTGCACTGTGCTTTCTACAACATGATCTTTGCAAACGATCATTTCTTCATATACCTGTTACTTCAAGCAGGGGCTTTCTTCATAATAGGGCTTGGTTACATTGGAACAATTGTCCCTACTTAAGAAGCTAGGCATACCGAAAATAAAGCCTCCAAAAGGACAAGCAGGCTGCTGGAAGCTACTGTCATTTGGTATATCCATCTTGTAGCATACTACTAAGTCATGGTATTATTTTTCAATGTTCTTTATACTGTGTGTCCTCAAGGGTCTCTGCACTTCGGGCCCCCCTTAATATAGACGAGTACAGCAAGTCAACTTGGTTCTTGAATAAAAATGTAATTCACTGGTACCATGTTTTAAATTTAATGTAGATGGCTTTCTTCTACTTTCGGATCCAACAACTGCTTTGATTATTACTCAATCAGAACCACATTCTTAAACATCCTCAGGCATATTTTTATTAACATAAGCACATGGGGTCCATCCAAGATTCCCGATATATTTTGGGCAAAATTAACAAGGGAATCAACATAGGCAGCATTAAAAGAAAAAGAAATAACAGAACCATCAGAAGGATCAAATGCCAAGAAGGTGCTGAAACAGAGGTGAAACTCTTACCTTTGGGATAGCGACGCTGTTGTCATCGCCGACCAACGCGTGGCTGAACAGTACCTCGACACCCTTGAGGCGTATGGGATTCCTATATCAGAACAGAAATACTGATCTCATATCACCTATCGGCGCGGCGGAGTTTGCTGAACGCTTTCTTTGCCCAGTATTGCCGAAGAAGTCACGGAATTCCTCACAACCTCGACAGCTTTCATTATCATCTACCTCCAACTTCCAAATTTACGGATTCTCCGAAACAGGGCCCGTTTATAGATTTATTATTTGTTCTGGTCGCAGGGGACTAAACAGGGAATGTGATGAATTTGTTTAAAAATGCTTCTTCTTTAATTGCCGTTTTCACTTTCTACAATCAAAGAGGAAGGACCCGGCAAGAGAAACTAAAAAACGCCCGAGTGCAAGCAACGCCTTGTAGTAATATTTTCGGGTCAGGTAAAGAAACAGCGCCTTCTACCGTCAAAAGAAGGAAAAGCGGATCCTCCTGTACGAGGTTCGACTTACCTATGGACAGCCCAATGTTGACAACTTCTGTGCACTGGCCCAGGTGATTAGTCCAAATCTTCGATTCTTCCTATTACGAGTGGACGGAGTCCAACAACCATCCCTGAGTTTCAGGTAATCTGTGCACAATAACTAATGCTCCGTTTCGATTGCCCTAATTTTCACAAATAAATTTTTCAAATATAATGCTACAGTAGTATATATAAATAAAAATAACTTAAAAAATATCACATTCATATAATATATCAAAAATAACTCATAAATACACACAAAAAATTTAAAAAATAAATTTTACAATATTTTTCATCCATCACCATCACTACCACCACCCTCATCTATTACTGTCACCACCCACCACCGTCACCACCCCCTCCCTCCTCTTCCTCCCCCCTTTTCCCCCTTCTCTATACCTCCTCCCCTCCCCTTCCCTGCCACCCTCTGGTCCTCACCTCCCCCTCTCGATTTGGTCGCGACTAGAGGCTATGACCTAGTCATGGCTAGATTGCGGCCAGAAGGTTTGATACTTTTTGGTCGCGATTTAACCGTGACTAGATCAGGAGGGAGGGGAGGAGGAAGAGGGAGAGAATAGTTGCGATAGGGGTGGTTATGAATTGTAATATTAATTTTTAAAAAATATTTTAATTTAAAAAAGTATTACAAGATATATTACAAAAATCTCTTTAAAAATATATAAAAGAAAATTTTTTTTATATACATTATTGCAGTAAAATATTTTAAAAAGATCCCAGAAAGCTACTAATTCAACGGAGCCCGAGTTTTAAAGTATCTTGTCACTATGATGAAGGTTCAGACCTAGTGTACTTCTACTTTTCTTTACTTTTCTTTTCACAATGATGCACCCAGTGCACTTACACAGGGAGAGGGGCTCAGGACCCTAAAAAGGAAAAAGCAAATATCAAATCAAGTTGGGTGGATAGTTAGTATCGGGACACCAGTCGACAGTTGAGATAAGTAACATATATATAGATCAAACAAATGCAAAATAGTAGTAGTAGTCTTCTGTTGATTTAGGAGCGGAAATTTTGGATGATTTCTCATTTTCATGCGCACGGATTGCTCGGAGTGGCAACAGCAGAGGAACTCCGTTAGACACGTTAAATTAAATTAAATTTAGTAGGGTGGAAGTTAGCCCTACTTCTCACTCACTCACTCACCCAGCTCAGGGTCAGGGGAGGGAACTGAAGAAGGCCTTCCCGGCCATTGCACGAACAACATCCACATCATCCTGCACCTCTTTAGTTTACTGCTTTGATTTCCCAATTTTTAAGACGAAAACAATGCGACGGCAGTGTGTGTGTGTGTGTGTGTGGTAGTGAAATCGGGAAGAGTTGTTTCAAACTCGGACAGGGGCCTCACCATCACCGCTGATCTCATCTCTGATTTGCAAATTATTATTAATAAAGCAAGGTTCTTGACGGGATCCCCGTCGTCGCTTTTACTCAATTAGAAAATCTAATAAGAAGCCAAAGGAAAAGTTCTTTCGTCTTGCTAATTAATTGCACTTAGAAGGAAAAGTTCCTAATTAATTGCACTTAGTGGGGGTCCTCCTCTCTAGAGTCTAGTCTTTACTCTTTGCCTCTGGAGTGCACAGGCGGGCAGTAACTAATTAAGCCAAATGGCGACGGCCAATAATCAAACTATGGACGGACCAAACTAGAGATTTCCAGTCCTGGATCCCCATGACATATCATGTCCCACACCTACTGCTTCTTTCTTCTGGTTATTACCAACTAAACTTACCGCGTAATTAGGCGGCTGCCATAATTTTCTTTGCTTTTTTCCCAAGTCATGATCTCTCGCCATTGAGTGCATGTATGCCTCGCTGGCTTAATCAATTCTTGTCACTCACTAATGATAATGGACTTTTCATGATTCATATTCTGACCAAAGTGGATCCTCGCTCGCTTACCCTCGTACCACCGGTTGTGTAATCAGTGAGCTAATATCCAAATATCGCTCGCGTTTCGTGATCATCTCACAGTGTGAGAAACTCGAGACTTTTTTTTTGTTCTTTTTTGAGGGGTACCATTATATTCACCGCCACAACTATATGTACTATCAAACATGACATGCATATGTAACTTGGCCGGTGATGTGTCTGGTCTTCCGACCATGACCTGCCGAAAATTTCCATCTTATTAATTTTTTTTTTTTTTGGAATTTACTTTGGATAGTTAATAATGGTGATGCTGATGCGTACTAATTCAATTGCGGCAAAAAAAAAATTGACGGAGATTTTGACAGGCAGCTCACCAGGTGAAAATAATCAACTGAAAATGTAATCATGCCTAGCTATATTGAAGTCACTAAACTATGATGGTTAATTAGTTCGACGTGTGTAATGATACGTGATTAGCGCTAATTTGTCCGGCGCCAGGCGGCTGCAATTGATTAAACTTAAAGACGAGAGACAAATTATGCACTTAACGCTTAGTTCAGTTTACATTACGAAAAGTGCTAAAATCTTGGAGGGGTAATAGAAATGGAAGCACATCCGATCCGAAGACAAGGGTGCTGATGATGGTTGACGGAAGGGGAATGCTGCTGCGTGCTCATCTGGGGCCAAGTTTGAAGTCTAGATTAGTCCGGCGGCATAATTTAATCCACAGGCTGCCGTTTCTGTTGATGTCATTTCACAAAGAAGTCTATTCTCTTTATAATTATGCAAACAGTCAAATATATAAGAAAATGTTTTATTTCCACTCGATTTTTTGTTATTTATATTTTCACAATTTATTTTATCATGTAATTTAACAAATAGAAATTGTTTGATTAACAAAAATAAGGGTGCGAATAACATTTTTTTAAGGGTTAATTCCACTTTGTCCCCCAAACTTTGGACGATTATTCACTTAAGTCCCTAAACTTCAAAATGGGACACTTAAGTCCCTAAACTTATAAATATCTCCCACTTAAGTTCCTGAACTTATAAAATGGAACACTTAAATCCCTAAACCCTTATAAAATGGGACACTTCGACCACCAACGGCATTCAGGATTTGTTAATAATTTTTCTTAAGTGGGAGGTATTTATAAGTTTAGGGACTTAAGTGTCCCATTTTGAAATTTAGGGACTTAAGTGGATAATCGTCCAAAGTTTGGGGGGATAAAGTGGAATTAACCCTTTTTTTAATATTGAAAGAAAGAAGTACAATCATGCAGACAGTCCGTTGAGTCTTGTTGACCTAAAATCAGAATTTCCCCAAGTGTTGTTCCATAAGCCAGATATCCCTGTAAACAAATTATCCTGTAGGGTGGATCAGGGATCTACCTACAGTTACGTAAAACAAGAATAAATTACTACTCCATTTGTTAGTGCATGCAATGTGCATTTGTCATCACTTAAAATCGAGAGGGGACTGCAGTCGTTCCTCCGATCCGTCCGCTGCTTTGAACTTTTCACGGCGGCATCCGTCGCTTCAATTATTGTTGCTTCTTTGGGAGCATTCCAACTCTACAAACACTACTAAAATCCCTAAAACTACTACTATCTCTTTGTTCCTTTTTTTTATTTTGGCGAAACTTATAAGTGCTTAAGACTTTTTTCTTTCTACTTTCTTTTTTTTTTGGGCGGTTGTCCGGGCTAACTTTCTGATTCAAGATTTGGTGAATTTCAGGAGAGCACCAAACGGATTTACTCTACGAAGGCAAAGTACAACAAACAACTGTGGCAGCACACTTTTGACTTCGTGCACAACGCAAGTACATGAATTCCTTATTATGTAAGAAAACTGTGTAGTACACTGCAGGTTTCTCTTTTCCAAATTCTTCCACGACGGAAAAATCAACCATGGCTTAAAGTATCATAGACCAATTTGGTGGAATAGATCATCGTACGAATTAAGACTTTTTGAGGCTACCAGCAACTATTTTCACGCCATACAATACAATGGCTTCTTGTCAGTTGTCAGGGGATCATTACAAAAAAAAAAAAATCAAACGCATATTCCACCTTATCTGCTTTCTTGCTTGTATCCCACTAAAGAAAAGTAGGACCATAATATTAGCACATCGTGTTGTTAGAAGTTGGAACATCTGCTAAACTTGTTAGGAAGAAAAATAACCTCTGCTAACCCAAATTACGGTGACAGGAAATAGACTAACTCTTCTTTGATTGATTCCCCAAAAAAAAAAAAAAAAAAGTTAAGAGAAACAAGCCTTGCTCTCTCCTGCAGTGAAATCAACCCTTCAATATTGAAAACAATTTCTACTACCCTACCTCCTATAATATTTCTTTTGCAAACTTTTTTTCTGTTTGTGATGGAAAATATGTGTTAATTTTATAACCGTGGATGTGCTCCATTATTGACATGTAGTGGGAATTGCAGACGCTAGCTAATTCGGTGTTAACTTACAAGATTGCGATGTAAGTGACCAGAACGGACGCATATTATACATGAATTGAACCCCAAAAAATCCAGCTTCCAATTATGTATGTGCGTTGTTCCGCAACGTAAGACGCCATTCCTTAAATTAATGCAACCGCATAGTAATGTAACATAAACCTCACAAGCCATCATTAATAATTGCACAAACGTTGAGCAATCAATCTCCACATCGGAGACTCTCATCGATCAATGATTTTGGAACACAATTTTTAAGGAGTGTCAAAAATTTGTTGTTATTAGTTTATCTGTAATGTCTATATGATATGTTGTATTATTATTTACGCTACACTGTACAATTGAAACCAGTGAGTTTGTTTGGATTAGAAGATTTGCAAAAAAAAATTTCAATGTTTTTCTACTTCCATCAGAAACACAATTTCTAATCACCTTTTTATCTCACATACATCACATTACAAAAAATATTACAGTAGTTATTTCAAATAATCTCCTATCGAAACAAACTCAATATTAGTGCCTAGATGACCTGTTGCGTTACCATTTACACTATGCTATACAATTGAAACCGCTGATGATTACAGAAGCTCTCGAAACAAGAGGAGTAGGCAAAGGGCAATGCAGTAATTTGATGCGGTCAAGGGTGAGGCAGTAGTCAAGTTTAGCTGGTTGGTTGGTCACGAAAGCGAAAACAAACACCCTCGCATAGACGGGCAAGGCTGCGGTAACCGGTGAGTCCAATCCGGCGGCATCATCATCACCATCATCTTACCATCCATCACTCCACATACATATATACATACACATATATACATATATTTATATGTACATACATCATGATTGTACAAGGGGCATCTGCTCCAGTCTTAGTTATATACGCACCTCTCTCTGGCGCAGGTATTTATACTTTCTTTGTTTTTTTTTTTTTTGTTGTAATTGGACCAGTAATAATAAATTATGTTTTTCAAGACTTTGAGTATTAGTAGTATTTAGAACGTAGTACTCTACTGGCTAATACCCCCATGGGACAGTACAAAGGTAGATGACCTCATCAAGAACGCAGCGAACACCACCATCTTCCTAAATCTCATCTCTCTATATATCCCAACCTTTGCCTCCATTTTCCTCTCTTCAAACCATCCCACACAATTCCTACCCAAAGAATCCCACCATCATACAATCCCAAGTATCAAAATCATCAAATGGGTGAGGTAACTATTAACCCATCATTCCTTCACCTGTTCTCTTCGCAAGTCTATTTGTTATTCTTCCAAGGCAACGACTTTTTTCTCCGATTTTCCGCGTTGATCATATTATTCTCATCATAGTTACGTGCCTGTGCTCACGCTTTTAATTGATTCTGTACGTTTTTTGTTCCAGAAAGATGAGAAAAAGAATGAAGGAGAGAAGAAGGTCACTGAAGCCAAAAATCAAGGAGAGAAGAAGGCTGCCGACGGTGGTGGCAAGAAAGACGACGCCCAATCCCCCATCGTCTTGAAGTTGGACTTGCATTGTGAAGGCTGTGCCAAGAAAGTCAAGCGTTCCATTAAGCATTTCGATGGTATGAACACATTTTTTCTTTTTCTGTCTGTCTTGTTAAAGCAAAAGTTTTCTCCCTTCATTTCCATTTTTTGGGTATATGATGTATTGCCTTACATGGCCTGGACGGCAATTTTTTAAAAGCTTTCGGCATCTTCGTTTCCCATGTTCATAGAACACTCTTACGTATTCACGCTTCTGGAAAATAATAATCAACTGGTACTTGTTATTTTAACAATATTTTACTTCCACCATTATCGAAGTTGATGTTTCCAACAAGTATTTATTTATTTATTGGTACAAGGATGGAATTGTGGATTAGGATTAATTCTGGATTCTTTTTTTTTTTATAAAAAAAAAATCATGTAACGTACGACTATACCTGCTCTGAGACGTCATGTACAACTAACTTGATCATTTGTTGGTTGGAGATTTTTCGGAGCTTCAAAGGAACCAGACTGATCAGATTGGATCCGCGTTTAACGTTCAAATGTTTCCAATAAATTTTACCGTTACGTTTCATGAATTTATTGGTCAAGTCGTCAATTTTCTTTTGCTTTTTTTTGGGGCCTTTAATGAATGTGTTCTCCTTGTCCTTTCCTGAAAAGAGGGAATTATGGAGTTGGGATATTTTTGACTGATTGATCAGCCTAAGCCGGAGGGAAGAAACGGCAAATGGCATAACGTGACTCACAAGCCGTGAACTAACCAACGTTTATGTTGAAGGTGTGGAAGATGTCAAGGCGGACTGCGCCAGCAACAAGTTGACGGTGACGGGGAATGTGGACCCCGGTTGGCTTCGAGAGAAAGTCGAGCAAAGGACCAAGAAGAAGGTGGAGCTGCTCTCCCCTCCTTCCAAGAAGGAAAGTGGTGGCGGAGGAGACAAGAAGGCTGACGACAAAGCCGATAAAAAGTCAGATGACAAAAAGAAGGACGAGCCCAAGAAGCCCAAAGAGGTATAATTCCCACGAAATTACTAGTGCATCCGCGGCAAGAACTGCTAATACCTAATTTCCACCTTATTTTTAGTTACATCAGTGACGATGACAACTTTATTTTCTCTTTCTTTTTCTTCTCTCCATTTTCCAATTAACGTGGCTTAAGTTGAGCTTAAATTTACAAGTAGATGATTTTCATACCAGCAATCTTATTATTTTAACTTTTTTTTTTTTTTTGGGCCCCCTCTTGTGGTTGATCAGCCTCAAGTGAGTACAGTGGTGTTGAAGATTCGGCTGCATTGCGACGGATGTGCGCATAAGATAAAGCGAATCATCAAGAAGATTGATGGTAAGTCCCACGAAAGTTAAAATGATTGTTGTACAATATTTATTAATTTCAAGATTTGGCGTGACAAGCAATCACATCTGCAATTAAAGACTCGGTAATTAGCTTGAAATGGGACGATTTGATTTTGAGTAGATTTTATATTCCCACGAATAGAATATTCTTTTTCGGGTTAAGCTTCTAACCACAATAATAATAATAATAATTTGGTTGGTTGTTTTACAGGGGTAGAAGAAGTAGCTATTGATAACGAAAAGGACTTGGTCACGGTGAAGGGGACAATGGACGCGAAGGACCTCGCACCCTACTTGAAAGACAAATTAAAGCGGACAGTGGATGTTGTCCCGCCGAAGAAAGACGATGGCGGTGGTGACAAGAAAGCGAAAGAAGGTGGCGGAGACAAGAAAGAGAAAGAGAAACAGAAGGAAAGCGGTGGCGACAAAGGAGCTGCGGAGTCCAAGGGCGCCGGTGGTGGCGGAGGAGACAAAGGGAAAAGCATCGAGGAGCCAAAGGTTGAGGTGCATAAATTGGAATACCATGGTGCTAGTGCTAGTACACCATACACGTATTATTATGGTATGCCGGTGTACAACCAATCTTATGCAAATCAAGACTATGGTGTGAGCGTGCCCACCATGTACAATCAAGGGGGTTATGGCACCACCGGCTACGTGGTGGATTACCGCCCCCACGAGCCACCTCCACCGCCACCGGTGTACTTGCCTGCCCATGATCAAATGTTCAGCGACGAAAATCCTAATGCGTGCTCCGTCATGTGAAAACGACACCCCACCACTCTGCGAGCAAGGGAGAGGGAGGGAGAGAGAGAGAGAGTTCAGATTAAATTAAAATTGTAAATAAGGATAGCTGGGAAGTAAACCCCCCCCCCCCCCCAAAAAAAAAAAAAGAAGACTGGCCAGGTTAGTACGATAACGTAAATATGAGGACAGATTTTCCTTTTATAAAAATGCCATTTCTTAGGTTATGGAGACGGTTAAACCGCCAAGTAGATTGGGGGGTGGTTTAATTAGTTTCATTAATTAGCTTGGTCCATTTTTTTTTTCTTTTCCGGTTTTGACTTATATGTTGTAAGTCGATTACATAATCAATTTTGTTCAATTTCAATTAGCATTTTGTTCGCATTATCTCAAAACTATGAAAGGGAAATACGGTGTGCAAGTCTGCGGTTCAAAGAATCCAAGCTGGCATCATTTATTCGTTCTATATTGATATTCAACTGTGTAACCTTATCTCGTTGAATTCAAGGGATCTGTTCTGTCTTTTATTTCTTAGACCACTGCTTACATTTCACCTCATCACCAGTCATAGCATAAGACCCTTTCTATTTTTTTTTGGGTCATGGGGAGAAGAGGGGCTCTTACCAATTTCTTCTGGACAAAAATGAAAGCGAAACCTGGCCAGACAAGTCACAACGCACTATACAAATGAAATTATTGAGAAAAACGTGTGGGCTAAGCTTTTAGGGGGGGGGGGGGGCAATTACCACTTTTGTGCTCCCTCCGGTAACAATCAAAATTAGGATACATTACACGTTCATTCGTCCGGTAGATTCATTTTAATTTATTGTTTTCACCTTTCAGAAGCAAAAGCATTGATCGGGTTGTTCAACGGACGGACGTTCACGTCATTTGTCATCAGTTGTCTCGGCTACAACTACAAGAAGAAGGTGAAGAATCCCATGATGCCTGAAACGAGACTTCGAGTTGCTTCCATGCTCAGCAAACAAACTACTCACCTGTGGACGCAGGTGGCAATTATATTTATTATATCTTAAATGCTGAGTCATTTGTTTTAAAAACAGTTTTTTTGATGTCCATTTCGAATTCATAATTTATGCATATTACCAAATTGGAATATAGAGTTATGCTATCACCATCTTAGTTAATTATGACCATTTAAAGGCAATCGCTGCACTCCAATGTCCAGTCACGTCCTATCCAGATTGTCCCCCCCTCTTGATCGTATTAAAGGCTTGGGTTCAACTCACAAGTAAATATCTAGGATATTATTTCAACTTTATTTTCGAAAAAGATGGTTCCCACAAGTAATTTTGCCCGGGGAGCATTAGTTTAATTATCACCCCAAATTACTAGGATGGCATCTTTTTTTAAGTATCAATATATATATACTCCCTCCGTCCCACTTTGATAGTCATGTATTCCTTTTTCATCTGTCTCAAATTGTAGTCTACTTTCCAATTGAAGAATGTAGTTGTATTTTAATTTTCCTAAAATACCCTTATTCAATGTAAGTAGTTGTTACTATAAATCTACCCCATTTAATGAGAGATGATTCTTTTTTTACCATCAATTCAAGTTCCCATAAAGTTGTACCATATTTAATGTGAGGGTATTTTAGGAAAATAGCAATCTAAATTTACTATTCCAACAAAGTTAACTATTTTTTTTAAACTGTGTGCAAAAAGAAACGGGACTATCAAAGTGGGACGGAGGGAGTATATAATATCCATATTGCACACTCCAACGCATTGACGCGTGTCCTTTTTAACGATTTAAAAAACAAAAAAACCTTAAGTAAGATTGATTGCTACTGTGACAATTTAACCCTCCTGTGTAACAAAAGACCTATTGCGAATTTAACCTGCCAATGAGACAAACAAATTAATCAGATTCAAACGTGGCCATTGGAAAAGACGAACTCTTGCTAGATTCAAGACAAGTGACTCTCTTAGATGCCCACGAGCCGTTAAACTAGATTAGTCCTGTTGGTTGGTCGTTTAGAACCAGCAAAGAAGCAAATGACGTCTTTTTTTTTTTGTTAATGGTTTCAAGTTCAAACATCGACAACTTGAGATGGCTGGCCGCAATTTTCATGCATTCGAACTAATCGAAATAAAACACGAGCGGTCGTTAGTGTGGTGAGATGAACACATAAAAATTAAGAACAGAGTCCATTCAATGATGATTTCATTGAATTGCGGCCTGTTGCTTGCTTTGAGGATAAAGCAAGCAGCCGTTAGGCAGCACGCAATTAGCCAAATTAGTTACGGGATGTGGCGGCTGCCTTGACCTCCAACACCCACATGATTTCTATGTGCAAGCAGGAATTCAACCATATCCATCCATCCATCCATCAAAATGTTCAAATGTACCAACAGAGAATATTAATGTCCAAATTTTCTACTTCCGCATGATCTTCCACTAACGACCGTTGTTTTCGCAACTAGGATCTAGAGATAAATCCAAATTCATCTCTCAGGCGTCGCAATTGAGGAAAAAGTTCAAGGTCATATTAATTGTTCAATCTTCAAAGGCATGCACGGGAGAAATTTTTGAATAAAAAAAAGAAGAAGAGAGAAATAGTCAACGGCTAAGCCGTGGAGGAAAGCTTTCAAAAGCAATTTTGAAACGGCTTTTTGAGTGATTTTTCTGAATTCCTTGAAGACGAATCAAGACTCGCTTGAAAATTTGTTGATTGTAACGCACGGGAATGGAAAAACTTTGTATAGCACACCAGGAATTTAGTACATTTCCCTTTCTTCGAGCACTATTGTTATATTATATGTAGGAGCATTATGCGTGGTTACGTTTATATCTGAAACTCTTTGGCTTCTATGAAGCAGCCAATCATTCTGATCACCATAAGAAAATTTATTACGCATTGGTATGATTTATAGCGATGCGTTGCCCTATTAAAGTGGGTGATTGCTATTATATGCGACAGCGACCTGAATTCCCACGCATCTCTCAGATTATTTAGTTTAATCCCCTTTGTAGGATGGGGAATGCGGAGAAGTAGAAAACAGCAGCCGTACGTAATTCATGAAATGCATATATTTTCCGATCTCTGGTCAGTTTTAGATGAATACAACAACTTCAACCGTGCCAAAAATTGCTGTTTTGGAGACACTTTTCTAGCTCAAAACATCCATCCCCCATAAACTTCATCGTTAGACCTGAAAATCTCGCATGAATTAATTTAATAGCAGTCAGGTTCAGTCATATTTGTGACTTTGTTGGCTACTTTGAAAATCAATTTTTCAGCGATGCTGTTCATCTTCATCTATTTCTCACCATTTGTAAGCATTTGCGGCCTGTTGATTTCGGCAGTGCTAAAACTTGACTAAATGTTAAGACGCTTGTGATAGTACCTAGTCTTAAAAAAAAATATATATATATATATACACATAATGCCAAAGCCTATTCTGAAATATATAAACTGCATTCAGAACAACGGAAAACTCTTTGTCTATTGCAGTTTCAAAAAAAAAAACAAGAAAGGAAACTGCAGTGGAGATGAGATTTCCCAAACTTGTCGGGGTACGTACTAGTTTTCAGCGATGGAGACGATTCTGTTTTCGGCAATGGAGTGCTCAATTATTAACTAGTACCGTCGGGAGGTATCGAAGTAAAACACGCATCCGGATCTCGATCAGATCACATCTGTCCCCGGAAAAGTGCATGAAGACAAATTCTCTTTATATATATATTGCCAAAACATTAAGAAAAAAAAAACGAATCGAAATGATCAAGTCCAGTCATCAACCATTTCGATTCTTTTATGATTGACAATGCACGAACTGGTAATTCCGTTAGGTCCATCAAGAAGAGCACAGCAAATACATAGATTGAAAGCGTTGTTAAGCAGTAGTGACTAACTAGCATCATTAAATAAAATTTTAAAATTATTTTACCCTTTTTTCTCTTCCATTTGATGATCACAGCATGATGTTATTCTCAGTCGAAAGAAGGAACAAACACCCGAGGTTCTTCCGGCCTTCTAGGACCTTCCATACTTGGTTTAGGTTAATTTGGGACAGTCAGTCTCCTAATCGCCAACATTTTCACTAATAGGATCATCAGAAACATACTAATCACCGATTTTCCCAGATTAATAGTCTGCTCAAAAAAAGTAACCTATATCAATCCAGTAAATAATTAGCATTTGGTGCAGTTAGCGTTGTGTTGATTTTTCATTAAATGATCCAATCGACCAAAAACACATAAAGCTATCAATCAAATAATACTAGTGTCTGACAATTGCATTTAAATACTCTCTAATATTAAAAATTACATTACCCTCCTTTTTCAGATAAATAGATGTAACTAAATGTCGCCATCAGTGGCTTTCAAATTACCCAAAAACCTCGAGCATTGTCTACTGTTGAAAAATGAAATTGCATCAAATATTTTTTTTTTCTGTCCATTACTTGGAGGTATAACAACTTGAAGAGTCAAGATGTTATACAGTACCATTATTGTAAAAAAAAAAAAAAAAACTAGCTTTGATAAGAGAAAACTCAAGAAACCAAGAGCATTCTCAAATTGATGATTTTTTGTCTAATGTGAAAAATCAACCTAACTTTTTTCTTTCACCACTCACTTTTTCTTCTTCAATGTTATTATACTACTTGACACAGTCACATTTGGCACAATAGAAATATATAATCTACTCGGATATTATTCACTTTCTGAAATTCTAATTGTTACGTTGCATCCGCGACCACAAATTTTGTTTTTGATCCTCAATAATGCTCCTAAGAACCTAACTCGCACACCCGTTGTCCAAATAGCCGACCCATGGTCTCTCTCTAGTTCATAATGGTGGCCTGAAAAATCATAAAAAGAGTCACCCTGGAAATGATCCCCTTCCCCATGGCGTACCCTCTCAAAGCCGGCATCCGAAAATGAAACGGCCAATTGGAAAGGTTCATGTTAATTAAGGAGCTACCCAAAGAATAAAAAAGAAGATAGAATACAAGCCCTTTTGGATACCCCCAAAGGAAAATGTTGTGCTGGGGCCCAAATCCACGAGAGCGTCCGAAGTGGTAGGGCAAGATTCCACGTGTCTCCACGTTTGATCCGATAGGTTTTGACTATGACCGGCCTCCTTCTTCGTTCCTTCTTACTTCTTGCCCAGGACCGACGGCTGGACTGGTTCAAGTGTTAATGTCAGTTCAAAACCACCATGTTCCCTAATGAAATTTTACCAACCGAGCAAAACCATTTTCTTTTTTTTTTTTTTCCAATTAAATTACATGTCCCAAAAGCATGCCTTCGATTTCCGGAGCCCTGCTTGTCTACCTAAATCAATATATATATTATATCAACCAACACCAACACTGATATAATCCGATTCAAAAAGTGTCTGACCAGTAGCGTGCCATGACAATATGTGGTTCTGGCCAATGCATTCTACTACTTCCATATGTCAATATTTAACAATTAACACTGTACCAAATGATTGAGTTTAGCATTATTACTACTTCTTTGTTATTCGGGATTTAATTATGCATGCTTACACACGTTGCACGGGTTTCCATCCCCTCTGCAATCAAGCTCCGTACATCCAAGATTTACGTAGACCACCGGTGTGTAGTAGTATATTGTACTAGTACTCAACTACTCAGTAAGTATAGTTATTTATAAGAGTCAAGAAAAAAAAAGAAAGGACAAAGCTTAAAACTTTCTAGTTTTTGAAATGTGTCCGTCCCCACGGATCACCTGATCTTTAAGAGTAATAATGTAGGTCTAGCTAGTTATATACTTTTGAGCTAACTTTTTTGGGTGGGTACTATTTACCACCCAGGACAGGAGTAGTTCCAGATTTCCATTCACCCTTGCTTTCCAAAGCTGACCAGTAACTTTGACCACGTCCCGTCAATTCCCTATTTGCCATTGCTGTAGAATAAACTTGTGTATGTATATATTTGTTCAACGGAATTGACGAGTGCCGTGACCATAGTTTCCAAGTTACGTCTCCATCCTATTTGCTTGCGGTTTTTGAATTGTTGGCTAGTTTGAAGACAATGCGATGAATGATGATCATCCTGTTCTTTTCTTGCTTTCTCAGTCAAGTACTGCTTCTATCTGTATGTAGTAATTCTGTTGTCAGTAGTAATTCAGATGGCAACTTCTTTTTATCTGCATGCAAGCAGTAGCACACAATAATATTAATATTACGAGGCTGATGAAACAACTTCTAGAAGTGCATTTGCGTTTGCTCTTTGTCAGCCAGGAGGCTGCTAATATCGCTGACGTCGTCGTTGCACTAATTTCTTAACAACTCCAGATAAAAAAGAGAGAGACTGTAGATGCATCATCAGATAAAGAGTGATTGATTCATGTCCTAATGAATTTTATGATAATGTTGGATAATCAATTTAATCGGGGGCACTTCGAAGTGGAGAGCAGGTATGCCCTAACCACACAACGGGCAGCCAGCACGTCACGACTCTAGAGTGCATCATCAGATTCAAGACATGTACTATAGAGTTTCTTTCTTTCTGTTTTTGAGCAACATAATATTGGAGTACTTCATAGAGATGTCTTCCTCTTCCCCCGGTGTAACACTCCAACCTTTTTCACATTATCCTCTTTTTTTTTTTTGCTTCTTAAATTTTCATTTCATTTTGTTGGTGTAATTTATCGACGTAGACCGCTCTCGTTCAGCAAAGATTTCAATCTAGTCTCCTTCATTTGCAAATGGACGATGGAATATTGGTAAACAACTCATTTATCAACAAGGATAAAATGCTTCTTGATTTCAACCGGTTTTTGCCTACAAGAGGGGCAGGGCACAGTGTGTTGTGCAGTGCGGACTGTAATAAAAGAAGCCCAAAATTAGGTGGCTCTTGGTATTCTGGTTGATTCACTAGTACTACTTCTGAAGAAATGGCAAAGGGCATTGCGGGTGGAACGTCTCTTAGCCATGTCCATGAGCAGATACACATACAGACCAACTCGTACATAAATTGCAAAATAATCCAACTCATTTGTTTGCTTTCCAAGTATTCATCTAAAGCGCATGCAGTTACGACATTAGGTTGTGTGTCTTTCGCATGGATTATAATTCAATTAAAAATGTATAGACTGAGCACTCAAAAACTTGTGTTGGGACAGTGGTCCGTGGCCTCTATACATATATATATATATATATATATATATATATGCGCGCGCGCTCGCTTGCGTGTTGTGTGTGTGTGTGTGTGTGAGTGAGTGAGAGAGACTAGTAGTTGAAGATAAACAAAATTAATTGGGAATGGTTTCCGTCCGCATCATTACAACGACAAAACCAAAATCACTAAACAAACAAGAGAGCGTGCTGACTCACGAGGGATTGACCTTGTAATTTTTTCTGACTCAGCTATGACTATGACGACGCCAACGTTTATTTTGGCTTGTTCTGCGACTATACGTATTATTATTTTTATTACTACTACTACTACGAGGACATACGTATGTGTTGTGTGTGTGTGTGTGTTACATGTACATACATTTGACATGGCATGTATGGAATATATATATGATGCACATGTGAATGTGTGATGTGAGGGGACAGTATGAAATTGGTTTGGGGTTGAGGAATCTAATGGAATAAATTTTGACTCCAAAGGGGAAGAGGAGACATGAAAGGGACGTATTGGGTCCCTCTCCACGTCATTCACACATGGCGCCATGTCGCCATTTGAATTGGCACGCCACGCATTTCCCTGTGGGCGTGGGCGGGGCCTTTATAAAGAACGGAGAGGTAAATTGAAAATAGGGATAATTGCAGAAACCTCAGGGGAGGTTTCTGATATTTGCACTGATCTCCCCTGTAGTTTGAAAAATTACACTGACCTCCCCTGAGGTTACTAATCCTTTGCAAATTCAGTCCAAACGATTAAAATATTGTTTTAGAGAGTGAAATTAGAATTTTTTACCAAATTTGTCATTTGTATTACATGTCCAATGAATGACAAAATACTACAAATCAATTAACAATTAATAAACTTTAAGGAGTATAGTTTATAAGCAAATATGCATTACCTATTTAAAGTACCGATTTTTTATGGGTATTTTACTTTCAAATATTTAATTTAATACAAATATTTACGCTCAAATACATATTTGTATTTACTTTCAAATATTTAATTTTTGTTAAATACAAAACTACCAATCTCTCTTCCATAAAAATATTAATATAATACTTTTTCAATTTTAGTTACAAACATTTATGTATTTAACATAAATTAAATGATTCAAAATAAAATATCCATAAAGAGCCAATACTTTACTCATGTAATGGATGAAAGCCATAAAGAATTAATACTTTATGGGTCATTTTTTTTAAAAAATATTTAATTTATATTAAATAAATAACCTATCGATTTCCTTTTTGTAAGAATATTACTATAACAATTTTTGAATTTTACTTACAAATATTGATATATTTATCATAAATTAAATATTTGAAAGTAAAATACTCGTAAAGAGCTGGTACTTTAAATGAGTAATGCGTGTTTGCCCATAAATTATACTCCTTAAAATTTATTAATTGTTAATTGATTTATAGTACTTTGTCATTCATTGGATATGTAGCATAAAGGGCAAATCTGGTACAAAATTCTAATTTTACTCCCTAAAATAATATTTTAATCGTTTGGACTAAATTTGCAAAGGATTAGTAATCTCATGGGAGGTCAGTGTAATTTTTCAAACTACAGGGGAGGTTAGTGCAAATGTCAGAAACCTCAGGCGAGGTTTCTGCAATTATCCCTTGAAAATAATACAAGCATAAATCTGAATATAAAGAATGCGGCGGCCTTCGTGAAATGTTAAAATCAGCAGACTTGAGAATTGCAACTATTTTCCTAGGTAATATTGGTTAGGTGACGGAGAAAAATATGTGTAATCCTGGATTTATATGCTTCCGATTTCTGCCCAATAATATGGTGATATGAGTATATTGTTAAATTTTTATGCTTTTAGTTTGTCCGAATAAATGAAATTAGTTTACGCCAGAAAAAAAAATTAGAACAACACTACGCTTCAAAGTTTCGTGATTCTATAATATTTTTTAAGCTTCAAAGTTTTGTGATTCTATAATATTTTTGCTTATTACAATGCTAGCCTAAATCTTTTTATGGCGGCCTGGTTTTTTAATTGAAGTTTTTCAAAAAAAAAAATTTTACATTTTCCGTGACCATATTTTTTAATTATTTTTTTTATCTCATGTACCTCAGATCGTTACAATATATTTTTCTACAGAAACTCCAACAAATAACAATTCAGGCGTTCAGTGTTTCTATAGTATTTATGTTTACAAATAGTATAAGGTTTGAAATGTACATACTATTCCCACCTTACCAATATGATACATTAGTCAAGCAGTATAAGTAAATTTTAGAGAGAATATTAAGAGCAAGTTTGGATTACATTTTTTGAGTAGTTTTTGGGGGCATTTATTTTTTTAATGATGTGATGTATGTGAGGTAAAAAAAATAATTAAAAAATAATTATAGAAAATATCAAAAAATCACGATCCAAATAAGGCATGAATCAAGAGTTGCCGGCTATTGGTATTAGCTCTGGGATTAGGTTTATTTCATTCGACAAAAGTCAATTGCTTTGAGTCGGAAAAAAAAAAGGCATGAATCTCTCCGTGAGGTCGACTAAGAATGATGCTTTTACATATATGTTTCACATCCGAAAACGTCATGATAGACAGGCATACATTATTGAATCCGATAAAAGGATCCTGTCTTCCTTATCTACTGGGCAATTTTGTTGCATTATTCAAATGGGATATTCTTTTCCTAATGAAAACCGTGTACATCATTTCTGATTTGCCTTTGAGTGTATGGTCCTAAACCGCGACCCGGTCGCGTGACCAGATCGCGATGGCTCCGGTTGATCACGATCTGGTCGCCCGATCAAGGGAGGAGTAGGAGAAGGGGGAAGGTGGTGGGGGAGGAAGGGGAGAAGAGAGGTAGCGAGGGAGAGGGGAGGGAAGGGGAAAGGAGGAGAGGGAGAAGATAAGGGGGAAAAAAAAAAAAAAACCTCTGCCGGCACATGAAGAGGTGGCTGCCGATGGTAGTTGGCGGCAGAGGTGGTGGTATGTTGAGGTGGGGGAAGAAGAAGAAGAAGAAAGGAAAAATGACAAAATTTTTGTGTGTTTTTTGAATATTTTAAAATATATATTTTAAAAATATTGAGGAAGATAAAATTGTTAAAAAACTTGTATGTGAAAAATTAGTCAAAAAAAAGCTCACTTCCAAGGAGGGGCCTGGGAATGACTGAAGCTGAGAAATTAGTGTCAAATTAAGAGACAGCCTCCGGATCACAATTCTTGCGAATGGCAATCAAAGAAGTCAAGGTTTTAAGAATCAGTAACCCACGCAATGACGCAAGGCCATGCTGAAAACAAGAGATTGCATGAAAATTCTGTTGAGGTTTGTCAAATAATACTAGAGCTGCATTAACTGTTTTTACATTCAAAATCCCAAACCTTCGAAGATTCTTCGGTTATCTCAACTAGCAAGTTGCATGAGACCCGAAAAGCGCGAGAGTTTGATTTTGATTAGTATCCACTATTCAGTCTAGCAGCCTTTTTGACTTTGGATCAAGGATGGGGATAAGATCGTGGGCATAGTCAAACCTGATATCCCACGGTTGACGAAATGGGCAGCATGTCTCGCGTGTTTGCCGCACCAGATGTTTTAAATCACGACTTGCGAATCAACAATACAGTACAGTAGTAGTATTTGGTTATTATCCAAATGGAACCTAGTGAATACCAACCAGGCTACTGGGTTTAGGCCGAGGACTTTAGCTATTTCTCAACGGAGATTGGAGAGGTTACCGTGGTGGACCGTAGTTGGGCTTCTTAGAATTTATTGTTAGCGTATCTCCTCAACGAAGCCCATTAGACAAAATACACAAAAGCAGACAATTTCCAAAAGTTCGAGCCTATAAAGAGCGTTGCTCACTAATCAACTAAGTGAAGAACAAACTAGGTTGATTTGATGTGTGATTTAAAAAGAGGATTTGTGTTCCTAAGACCCAACTTGGGATATTAGTTGGATGATCGTAAGTCGTTGGTTCGACTCTCAACTCCTCTTCTTTCTTCCTTTCATCTTGTAAGGTTTGAAATTTCTATTTAGACCCAAAAAAAAAAAATTTGCAAAATATCGAAAAGGTTGCTTCTATATAACGGGCTCTTGAATTTATAATTGCTGCTTTAGGTCAAAATTGTTCCGTAGAACATATTTATCGCCCTTCTACTATCATCATTAATAGATTTTACTTGTAAGTTAGCCGTGACTATCTAAAGAGAGAGAGAGAGAGATAGGGGGGGGGGGGCGCTAGACAAAGAAAATCAAGAAGTAAACAGGAAGAGATTAGAATTACATGAAATTACCAAAGAGCCTTTTTGATTTCTGTTTAATTCACAATTAACTCCTCCACTGCGCATGAGACATTTTTTTGAATTGACTAAAAGAGTTGTTGGTTTTAACACTTTTTAAGGGACCAACATGGAGTTAACACATAACCGCCAAAAGAATATCATAGGACCAAGTAGAACAACAGATTATTAATAAGGACAAAGACCTTGGGCCTGCCCCGAAGATTCTGAAATCCACTATCAAAAGAGAACCACAAGATGCCTACAGTGCAGAATACGTAACTCCTGCTCTTGAATGTTCCTCCCACCATTCTCCACTCTCCACGTATGGAAACCAAAACTAGTTGAATGGTTTGACGATGCTCCGCTGCAGCAAATCCCTTATATTCCGGAACCCTCAGGTAGAGCAACTCCACTTATGGCCCAGAAGAAGAAATGGCATTAATCTACTACACGGAACACGACGACCCACCCAGCTTCCTCTTCTTCTACATCCTAATACTCTTCCTCTTCATTTACATTCTCTTCCGATTCGCTATTTTATTCCTATTCCTAGTCCTCCTCTATGTCCTCTGCTTCGACCTCGTACACATTCTCTCTCATCTCCTATGTCCTCCTTAGCCACTCCACCTCCCGAATCCAATTCCAATCCCCCCACTAAAACCGTAAGCCCCCCCTCTTTTTTTTTTTTTAATTTTTGTTTTCTGGACAATTTATTGAGTTTTTAGCTGTCATATAACAGTTTTGTTGGACTTTTTTCCCCCCCTTTACTTAGGAAAGGGTTGCGATAAAGGGAAGAGTGCAGGGGGTTTTCTACCGGGATTGGACTGTGCAAAATGCCACGGAGTTGGGGTTGAAGGGCTGGGTTCGCAACCGACGGGATGGCTCAGTGGAGGCCTTGTTTTCAGGGCCTCCCGAGAAGGTTCAGGAGATGGAGCAGCGGTGTCGGAGGGGCCCACCTGCTGCAGCTGTCACTGGCTTCCGGACATTTCCTTGTACTGACGACCCGGGGACAGGGTTTGAGCGAAGGCCAACTGTTTGATCAAATGCCCTCCTCCCGACGGAGGCAGAGAATAAATGCTGCTACTTATACTGCCAGTATTATTAGTGGAAATAAATGCTCTGCCGGTTTGGCTTAGGAGAGGGAAGAAAATATTTGTTTTTCGGTACTTTTAAGTTCATTAAACACCTACACAAGTATTAGATGTTTTGGGTGTTCTTAAATAAAATAAATATCAGGGCGGCGCTAAACCCTGTATTATGTATACTGAGTATTAAAGTGCATATAGCAAGTTATATATATATATTTTTGAGGGTAAAATTTAGTGCCATCTGAAATTTACTGTGATATCACTTCAGGCGTCGTTCTATAGAACCGCAAGCATGAGACTTGCGATAACATATTTCAGGTGCACTTATGTGTACGCTCGATCAAAGTCTTTACACTAAAGGAGGACCGTATGGCTTAGGGGAATGCGTGTGAGTGTTCCATGTTACCTCACTTGTAACATATGTTTTCAAGTATTTGGTTGTTCTGTAGAGAACATTCAGTGCTCCTATTTCTCAAAGAATACAATAATTGCTGCAATCAGCCCTTTCCCTATCAGACTTCCAATCGCAAACAAGTAATTTCTCACATATCAACAGTATGCTGCTTTACATCCTCCCTCCACCCATGGAGTGCCATTAGATAGATTTGTGCAACTGCAGCTTTGCTTGCTATTGCCAGAAACAGGAACCTTCATTCTTCCTCCCTCTCACGCTTTCGTCGCACCGTGGCTCCGATACGACTGCAACTTCATCGAGAATACTATTATTCTGTCACAGTGAGTTAAGGGTGGACACAATTTCTGGAGTATCCTGGAGACATATTATTTCACCTCAGAGCAATTGTTAGCACCTACTGGTTCTCTTAAGCAGTTCCTTATTGCCACAACAGCAGCTTCAATAGATGCATCTTCTCCCTGTCACATGTATTGGGTATAACGGCTTTTGGTTTCTAACAATCCTGATTAAAATAAACAAATTGATTCTGATTGTGAATGCATTAAACTCACCTTCTCTTTCCAGTAAAACATGTTTCCATATTTGCCTGCCAAACGTCCCCAAAAGCTACGAGGTACATCTATATCTACCGAAGCCCCAACATTAAAATTCAATATGTTTCCTGAGATACAGAAGACCCAAAAAAAAAAAAGTAAGTATAATAACACAGATAAGGGATCATAAGGCAGTAATATCAGGCCTTTACCGAAGGTGGGATCAGCCACGAAAACAATAGTTCTATCATCCACCTTCCAGAAATCTTTGATTGCTAACCCTGAAACAAGTTGGAAGAGAAATTTCTCTTAATACATGGAATCACTATCTTAAGAGCCGTATGCTAATCAGAAATTCAATGCTTATACCAGGTGTATCAGGGTAGTTCTGTGCCAAAACTCTCAATTTAAATCCAGTATCCTTTTCAATTGCAGCAATCTCCTGTGCAAGTCTATTCTCCTGCCGATATTTGACAAAATTAAGACACCCTGCCTAGTTAGTTGTCATCATTCAGTAAAACTAGTGCACTTTTATTTGTTAGGCACAACATAACTAGCAAATAAGTTACCAACAGAACAGACTCCCACCCTGGAGAAATAAGTTTTCCATGACACCTTTCCATCCATCGGAACATTTTTCTTCAAAATCAGGAATGACTTTTAACTGGAGTAAAGGGAGTTCACGTTCAGTAGTAAATTACTCCACAAGGCTGAGTCTTAAAGCAACTACATCTTATACTGAGAAGGAGAAGGTAAAATTGGTTACCCGTGCTTTTAATCATTATGCTTTAACATGGTGGAATCAATTTGTGAAGGAACGTCGATTATGTAGTCTACCATCAATTGCCACTTGGAGTGCATTGAAGAAGATAATGCTTAAGAGATATACTCCTACTTATTTTAGAGAGTTGCTGCAAAAATTCCACTTACTTAATCAAAGTTCTAAGACCGTGGTTGAGTATTTTGAAGAGATAGAGTCAATAATGAAGCAAGCTGGGATTGAAGAAGATCTAGACACTACCATTGACCAATTTTTGGATCGTTTGAATAGAAAGATTGTCGATCATATTGAAATTCTACCTCATATGAAGTTGAAGGATGTGGTAAGTATGGTGATTAAAATTGAAAAGCGACTTCAAAGGAGGAAACAGGAGTTTCATCTGACAAATTCCACACCTACTTCTAAGAATGAGTCACATGAGGAGTCATGGTGGGATATCCACCAACGACTTCTACATGAGAAGCAAGTAAAGGAGAAAACTAAATGCAATACTCAGGCATCTTCTAATATGAACTTTATGGACACCGTTGCCAATGAAAATCCACCTAAGTTCATCCAAAGTGAAGTTGAATTTGAAGAAATCATTATTGAAATTGAGGAATAGGAGGAGGAAGTTGAGAGTGAGCGCAGTAATATACCAAGTGTGAATGTACATGAAATAATAATCAAGGGGAGTGATAATGAAAAAGAGAGTGAATTGTGCTTGAGTGAAAAGATGAGTGAGAGTTCGCTTGAGATGGAGAGTATGATTGCAAAAATTGAGGGAATTAGTGGGAGTACTTATTTGTCTACTAACAATCTTAACTTTGCTTTGCTTAGTGTTTCTTATTTTGTGCAGGTTAAGCAAAGTGCAATAGCCTTGGTCTTAAGTTGCTCCATTCCTACATCCATTGGAGAGTTAAAGAGCTTTCACGGGGTTGGAGTCTTGAGTGTTGCTTTGTTTTGCTATCAACATGTGTTCAAACTTCAAGCTAGGGATAGTTTAACTGGAGTAAAGGGAGTTCACGTTCAGTAGTAAATTACTCCACAAGGCTGACTCTTAAAGCAACTACATCTTGTGTACATTCACGAACCAGACTCCCAACCATCTGAACAACCAGGATAGTGCTGGGCAAAACTAGCTTCCAGAGGTTTCTTTCAAACCGAGTGAGTTTAGTTCAGAAGAATAGCACATTTTAGGAAGGAGAGTTGGCAACTTATGAAGCTCATTCACGCATTTAGAATGACAAAGAACTACAGTTTCTGAATGTGATGTTGCTGACTGAAGCTGAATTCAGAACTCATTTATGCAAAACATGCTAGAGAAGTAATCAACACGGGCAAATTCATTCTATTGGTCAAGACACCATGGAATCAGGAAAGCACAAAAATGTACGTTGCAATGGGACATGCACAGGAACAAAAGGAAAGAATTATTAGTAACAGTGGAAAAGCATAAGGATACTAATCACAGAGTACCCAATATCTACATATGTGTCCTACATTTAACAGAAACAGTCACGAACCTGGCCATCTGAGAGGAATCCAGCAACATCAATAACTGGTGTAAACTCCTTAGGAAGCAATTCTGGCTTGTTAACCCCAACCTTTCCCTCAGCAATTCCAACTCCTACAAGTTATTTGTTACTTTTATTCATCCACAGCTTAATTAATGCAGAAGGCCTCAATAACCATACAGAATGTGTTCATCACAATGATAATTCCTCAATGTCCCTTTTACATTTACTGTCCAATGAGGGGCATTTTACTGCAAAAGAGCCCATAAGAGTAACAAGTATGAAGTGCATTGGAAGCTAAACAATAGACTAGTACAAGACTAATAGAAGGTCCATAAGAGTACAAATTCATCATTACACACGCAATAAACTTCAACAATCTAGCAGTGAAGTAATATGTATAATTATCATCTAAGACCTCAAAAACACAACAAACTTCCCCCTAAGTATTGATGCGTAGCTCTCCCCTACATGTCTATTTTGATATGGAAAATGGTTCCCTTTTTCCATTTTTTCCCCCCATCACAGACATTCAAGCATTAAAAATACTTTAAATTGTTAAGAGAAGTGAGCATTCTCTTAAGAATATATATATACCATTCTGCAATCTTTAGGATTACAATAAATTACTGATTAATTTGCATGTCAAAAGCATGTTTTTTTCTTTTTTATTTTGGTCCAAGTTTCACCAAAAGAGACAACACAGAGATTCTATCAAACTACAAATGGAACTAACCCATCAAAGATCAATAATGGGCATTTAAACCTAGGTAGTTTATCGTTTATTAGCTACCAACCAGACAATAACATCCCGTAGCATGGGAAATCAAAATCACAATAACCGAACACGAAAATAGTGAAATCATGACTCCATCATGCTTACACATTTGCAGGTTCAACAAAGAAATCCGACCAAAATAAAAAAGCTGGAGTTTGACTTGCAATCCCAGCACATAAAACTTGCACACGACACAACGTAAGGACAAAACAAACCAAACCGTGAATGAAAGAATGGCCAGTGTTCAAGATTATGCGTTCCAGATGATGCTGAATTAAAGTTACATACTTACCCGCCAGAGAAAGTGCGAGAGCTAGAGAGCCCGAGAGGAAAAAGTTAACCGGCCCGGACCGAAGATTATCAGCAAACCATTTTGACGAGAGGAGTTGTGTTGATTTTTGGCCAAAGATGGAGATTTCTTTTTCCGTCGCTGATGCTTTATATTTCGGGTAAACCGGGAACTTGGGCCCAGAAGCGGGCATCAACGTGGTAATAGATAATGGCGGATGCTGGTAAAGAAGGGGAAAGCCCATTTGGCTTCAACTTTCTCGGAACTCGCAGAACACTTTCTGTTTTTACAGGAATTGAAAACAAGCATCGCTACGATCCTTATATATTTATTGATTTTTCTCATTTTAATGAATTTTGAGGGTAGGAATAGGATATGAGACAGCGAGAGATGAAGACGTGGTTCTACCACTGGCAAGCAAGCGTCTATAATCGGGCCGCCACGCATTCAGCAGCGCTCACCAGCGCTTCCGTCCAGTATGGAGCTGGCCCAGCTAGGAGCCCATTTTGGAGATCTTGAACTTTTTCTTCTTTTTTTTTTTTTTTTTTTTTTTTAATTTTCTCCTTTCAGCATGACATTTACACGTAGAAGTTCTCAAACCAAAAGGTTAATTCATCCTCGATTTTTAGAATCCGTCCAACAATCGAAACTTCATTCTGGCCATTAAGTAAAGAGTAAATTACAGTAACTTGCAGCGTCTCCAAAAATCAGCAGAACAGAAGTAATGTTTAGGCCAGTGTTTGCTTGCTTTATATGCTTTACAAGGGAATTGACCCGTCTCTACAGCTTAATTTGCAATTCATGATAACCTCAGGTTATCCTTCCTGCTACCAAAACAACAAAAGGGAAAAACGAAGAGGTCAATATTCAGCCCTCGAAACAGCCATTGGAATGAAAGTGGACCCTTCATCAAGGGATAATTATTATATCTCCAAGGTTTAGGCAAACCAAATTGTAGATTGAATCTTTCCTCCACACTAGACCTAACTAAAAGAACGACGCTCAATGGTAACAACAGCTTTTAGCTTGATAAAAGCCCATAATAGTTGATATCAAGCTGTTTAAAATAAGCCCCAAATCAATAAGAATGTAGCAGAATAAACCATGCAAAAAGCAATAACAACAAAAAACCAAAGAGAAAAAAAAGGATTCTGATGCTATCTCAGTTGCAGCTAAGTACTCGCGGCAACCTTAAAAACACAAGTCCGGAAGATGTTTCTTTTGATTAATTGAGAACAAAAACGTAACAATTGTGTCGAGTTGATAATGAAAGGAAATAAAATGCAGGAACGCAGAACAAGCTATGGGAAGTAGACAGGCCAGTTGAAGTAGTACGAGTCTCGTACTTCTTTGTCCAACTCATTCCACTGCAAAAACAATCAAAATGAAATTCATAAGAACCAGAGAAAGAACTACTAGCAGCTACTGTCCACCCACGAGAATAGAAAGAAGAGGGCGCTCAAACCATGCATAACACTCTAATCAAATCATCTAACTGTACCAGGCACTCCATCAGTTGAATGGATTCAAATGCATTCATTACCTTGAATTTGTAGGGCTGTCCCTTCTCAAGTGCTTTCTTCCAGTGATACTGCTCAAACAGCATTGCCTTGTCATGCCAACTATGCATTAAAATCACAAGTAGATCAAGAGTCAGAAAACACGCTCTAAGCATTCACAGTGACAAGGCAGCGAAGCCCTAAACACAAAAATTGGAGAACAGATCCAACCAAGAACTAATCTAAAGCTGGTAACAATCATCAATTTTAGGAGAATCTGTGAAAGGCCAAAGAAACCGTAGGAGGGGAGAGGTCTCGCCCTTGAACCTGGACAGACCTCTTCCCTCTTCACATGAAGCAAATGCATGCCTCTCTACTGCTCCAATTCTTTGTCTCAAATAATATTCTCAGCCTATCTATTTGTTACATATTACCAGGTGAAAGTACGACGACCTTTTTGCAATTTCTAGTGAAAAATGAGGTACAGTCTAAAAATTTCCGGCTGTCTCCAAGCTGCCACTTGATTCAAGAAGAACTTACAGAACAATTCAAATTGCAAGACTCACATGCATGGAACTCTCTCTTTCATATCGTAGAAATACTACAACATACCAACAATTCTTGACATAGATATTCCTCTCAAAGTCCTACCTTCGATATAGCATCTTTTAACTTGCATCAAACCAAAACAATTAGATGGAAATTCACCATAAATAGCTATCTAATAAGATAAGAAAGAGTCAGTTATGTTATTCCCAACCCATAACAAATGAAACATGACTGTCCCCAGATTGTTGCGTGCTATCTTGCTCTCTTGCTTAATGGATTTCACCATTAGCAAGATATGTTTGCTTGCGACCGTGTCCTTCATAAGAACCTCTCAGGGAGATCCTAGAGTATAAAAAAGATTTCAATAAAAGTTTATGCACATAATGTAAAATGTAGTAGCAGTAGTAGTACATTTTATACTTAAAATACACTTGACAGATTCAGCAATGTGTATAATCAAGTAGATAATAAACACAAATAGCTTCACCAATAGATTTCGGACCACAAGTTCTGTATTTGCACATCTCATCAACTTAAGGTCAAATCCTGGTAAGATTGGAGTAATCCAACACGAGACCATGAAAGGCTTGTTTGTCATATGCAGACAATCAAGGTTAAAAGAAGCCCTAGCTACTAAGAACACTAGTTTATTATCTACTTGATTATCCACATTCATATGAGTGGCGAAAGGAAGGGGGGAGTTTACTTGAACTGATTAGACAGTGTCCACATGTAGGGATTGGTCCAGGTGAGAGCAGAGAAGATGGCGGATCCTACCCATATGTTGACGAACCGATCAGGGTCGGAGTGGGGGACTCCCGGGTCACCTCTGTATGGACTCCCAAAGTACTTCTCCATTTTCACTCGTTTTTTTCTTTTTGGGCCGCCTCCCTCCGCTTCTTCTTCACTGATTTACTTCTCTCTCTGTGCTCCGACGGATTTTGGTGGGTTGGGCAACGAACCGCTGCCTTATCCAGAGTTAATAGCAATTCGCAACCTTGGAAATATTACTAATTCCCTAAATGCTACTCAAATTATACACATTTTACAGTCATTGCCCTTTTATTGCTATGCATTATACGTTTTCTTTTTTTTAGAGACTATTGAGAGGTCAAATTTCCATTTCCATTTTCGTTTTCCCAATTTTCCCCTTCTTAGGTTTTTATTTGGTTTAGTATAAATAGATTATTCTCGAGGACAACCGCCCTCAATCAAGCCGTTTAATCTTGCAAGAACTTCATCGAACTAAGCTGATCCATACTTCAAATTTTTGTTGCAATGAATCTACACTAATGGCAGAAAATATAATTATGAATCTAAACTAAATATGAGTGGGCAAGAAAAAAATAATCATACAAATAACAAGGCTAACGAGAAATCTAAATCTAACATAATAAAAGTAAAAATCTTTCAAATCTACAAAATCATATATGAAAATTTTCAAATCTCATACAACAATGACAAAAAAAAAAAGAAAACTCTCCGCAAGGAAATCCTACCAGGAGATACTCTAGAATAATAAACTCAACTACTAGTTTACCAAAGTTATAACCTAATTACCAAGCTAAATAAATTAATAAACTCGCTCACTTCATGATTAAACTTGCAACTAAGCCAAACAAAACATTCTTACAACTTTCAAGATGTCCAAACAAAAAGTTTGTTATAAACTTAAGCATTCAAGGGGTTTTACTAAAATATTTAGAGTGAATCTTATACACAATTACAATGTATATACGATCATCATTAGATTCATGACATATGTACAGAGTTAAATTTTTAATTTAAATTTTACATAATATGCTCAAAAAAGATTAACCCAAATATTTATGGAGATGGTAAATTAGCTTCAATTATTGGAACTACGGATGCGTGTCGAAATAATCTTTTAGTGGATAAGATAAATTGAGAAATTGGTTTAAAAAAAAAAAAGGGGGGGTTAGGACTTAGGAGAGGAAGAGGACGTCCTGCCCCTAAAATAGTTGGTGTGATTGAGGGGTGAAAGTCAAATACGGCAAAACTTGAGAGGTTGAAGTGTCATAACAACACTGTAGGATTAGACATTGAAAGATCTATAAATAAGGCCTCTTCACCTTCTCTAGTTTTGACTTGTCTCCCGAATCCCTCTCCTCGGTACTCATTTGATCTCCTTCCTCAACTCACTCACCAGGAGCAGGGTTTATCACTCACTATTCGTCTATAAACCCTAAGAAGTTATCCTTGAAGCTCCTCCCTTTTAAAGCTTCCTGAAACCCTAGAATTCCATCGCAGATATATGGACTGGACGGATTCATACATTCCTACCCATCACCTCATTGTTGCAATTTTCAAATCCACAATTGTGTCCTGCCACCGTCAATTTCAGCGGTAAGTTCTCTAAATCATACCGAATATAGATTCACGGCTTTTCTTTCAATCAGGTGTGTGAGAATACACAACGGTTGATTTCTGATTCGCTTTGAATTCAATTACGAAATCTAGGGTTTTTGTACCTCTTTCTCAGCACTTGCGTCTATTATCATTGGAGTCAATTTCGTTAAAATATTGAGCTGAATGAAAGTTCTATCGATTCGTCCAACCCCCTAAATGATTCAAGAGTTTTCTGAATATGAGCGATGGAGGCAATGAGGAGAGTGCGAGAGAGATAGACAATGTAATTGAGATTAACCCTGCTATTAGCCGATCGGGCGCCAATGAGTTCGGCCGAGCAATTGCAAAAATTGCGGTGGCGCAGATATGTGAAAGTGTGGGATTTGAGAGCTTTAACGAGTCAGCTCTCGAATCTCTTTCTGATATTGCAGTTAGGTATCTTTGTGACCTAGGGAAAACCGCAAGTTCATATGCTAATTCAGCAGGCAGGACTGAGTGTAATGTGTTTGATATAATTCAGGGGATGGAAGATTTTGGGCTGTTGCGAGGGGTTTTGGGTGCCTCAGAGGCTCCTAATTGCGTCATAGAATCTGGTGCCTTGAGGGAGATCATGGACTACGTTGAGTCTGCTCAGGAGATTCCATTTGCTCAGCCTGTCCCCCAATTTCCTGTTGTCAGAGCTAGGAAACTGATACCTAGTTTCTTGCAGATGGGCGAGACACCAGAATTCAAGCAAATACCAGATTGGCTGCCTGCATTTCCTGATCCCCACACATATCGACACTCGCCTGTCTGGAATGAGAGGGTGACGGATCCTCGTGCTGATAAGATTGAGTTAGCTAGGCAAAGACGGAAGGCAGAGAGATCTTTATTGAGTTTGCAACAGAGGTTGGTGTGTAATGGTGATGTGATAGCATCGACCTCTACCACGGAACCTCATGATAGCAGGCTGGAAATGCAACCTAATGCAAGTGAAAACCCATTTCTTGCCAAGCCTTTACAAGCTGGAGAGAAAGATGTCTCTCCTGTCATTCTTCCTGATACGGTTAGGAATCAAGCAGATGGGGAAAATCACATTTCTTTGTTGGAGGCATTTGCTCCAGCTATTGAGGCAATGAAGGATGGGCCTTCTGAATCAGGACATGATGTGGAAAAAACTCTTCCAGACAAAAGACCTGCAGTCTGTTTGGAGTTCAAAACTGGGAAAAAGGTTTTAGGTGATTTGTTGGATCTGAGACTCAGAAACAGGGGTTCTGGAAGAACAGCATCTTGGTTTGGCCATAATGATGAGAAAGATGACAAAAAAAGGAGAGCTGAGTTTATACTTAGGCAGTCTATGGAGAACCAACAGGAGCTCACTCAGTTGTAAATTAGTACATTGAATTCTTTGCTTGTTGAGAACTATCATACTTCGTTCAAAAGAAGAGCTGCGGATTAGACTAGAGCAGAGATAGAGGCACACAGTAGTTGTACTGTTATTGTGATGAGAGTCCATGTGGGGATCTGAACCCATGTGAGGCATTTTTGAGGTATGCTTGTTCTAATTTCTTAAGGCTGTACTATTGCTAGGATTGAAATTTGTTTCTTCAAAATTGATATTTATTTCATTTTCTTCCAGGGACACTTAAATGTGGAGTAGATGTAGCTTGTCATTTTTTGGATGATAGTGATTCACCCACCCTACATGCTGCTGTTGAGTCGTAGCTCCATTGCTTAATTTTCTGTTATGCCTTTTCCTTCGTCACTTTCATGAACTAATTGTCTTCATTAGAGACCATTATAATTTTGCTTAATTTATTTGTGTGGATACTGAACCCATGCTGTTGGGCCTTTATGTTTGGATAGGATATTATTTGGGATAATTTTTTGAAAAAAATACTATAGCAATTTTTTGATGTGGTGTATGTGAGATAAAAAATTAATTGAAAAATGTGTTGACGATGTAAGCAAGTCAGTGTATGTAAATAAGGTGCAAACCAAACAATCATGAGCAATGGTGATGAGCAGTGTTTGAGTAATCGTGAGAAGCGTCAGATAAAGTTGAGATACACTATACTTTTAAGAGGGCATTTGATCATGAGATGATGCTTTATGTCGATTGTAAATAAAAGATGTAATTTTTTTTGTTTGTTTAGCTTTTGACTTGACTAATCTAATGGAAACCCCAATCCTGATGGTCACTTGGACCCGTCTTAGAATGATGATCTGATCTTTTATTCACCATCTGCTTCCGCCCGCATAGTTTTCCTCATGTCTTAAGGTTCGTCTAGCCTCTTCTCCAAGTCCAAACTGAGAGCTCCGTGGTCACATCAGTTGTGTATGACGTCCGAATTGACCATGACTAGCGATGCCAACAATGGTCATCTTGGTTACAATAGTGTTTGGATAGGACTATTATCTCAAATAATATTTCGCTTGCATCATAAACACATTTCCCAACTCACCTTTTTATATTCTCAACCATCTTTTTATTTTACATACATCACATCACAAAAAGTGCTACAGTAATTATTTCAAATAATATTTCAAATAATACCCTATCCAAACAAAACTACTTGGCCCTTCTTCACTGGTGTCTATCTCTTTCTTACATTTTAAAGGCTCAAAAATTAATTCAATTTTTTATTTCAGGCTTCAACCCTCAATTAGCACAATTCACAAACAAAAACCATCCGTTAACCGCTTCGGCGTGGTCATAGTAGATTTCCAGCAACAGATTGTAACGTAGATGTCCATATGCTATGGCCAAATGGCAAAAAGTAGAATTCATCTACTCTTTCGTCGGCGTGGTCATAGTAGATTTCCAGCAACAGATTGTAACGTAGATGTCCATATGCTATGGCCAAATGGCAAAAAGTAGAATTCATCTACTCTTTCGTAAAGGAAGACCGAAACTCGTGTAGATATCCATATGGTATAGGCAAGTAGAATTGATCAACTCTTCGTACAGGACAGACCAAACTCGATCGGTACTAGGACCAGAATTGCTTCCATTTACGTAGGTGGCTTTTGGCCTACTACACCATGAAACATACAGAGCGTTCTGAATTTCATTCCACTATGGTGGTAGCTGTTGGCTTTTGGCACAATACGCCATGAAATATACAGAGCGTTCTGAATTTCACGGAGAGAATACGAAGGCGAATGCTCAAGGTTCCATATGAACTAGTGTCATTCAATTAGTTTTTTATTATTTGCTTACAAGAAGCGTTTTAACTTTGTAAGCTCGTAAACTAGAACCATAATTCTAGCTATCATGTCTCTTATCCTTTACACAAGTTGAAAAGGCTGCAGAAGGAAATTTTTGTCTGGAAGCTGAAGATTTGGTTGTTTCTGAAAGTACTAGTGCTTCTATTCATCAGTTCTGTTGATGACCAAATTTTAACGAAACATTAACTCAAGGCACAAGACTTGAGCCTTCTGATTTGTTATCTCAAATTGCTTGTTCAGTAATGTAGTATACAAGTCCAATATCTTAGAAGATCAGCACAACTCAGAAACGGAAATAGTAATGCTAAAAAAAAATCAGTGCCAGATATTTCCATCCATTACAAGGTCCATGAAATCCCGCATATGTTATACCTAGCTCCCCCGTGGCAACAATGCAGCTAATATGCATATAGGTCCCCTGTCAGGATATCCAACGCACATCTACGATCCTCATCCAAAGCAGATCACTTCAATTTTGCATCGATTCCCATAGGAATTGCCTTTCCACGATGATTGAATATCATAAAATCTAGATTTTCAGGTAAAGCAACCACTCTGCATCATGGGAAAGGGTCTGACGTCAAATATTAGGACTATAACCAATTAATGGCACGACAAACAAGGAACATATGGAGCAACAGTCGTTCAACAGGCAATCTCAATGAAACGTGAATGCCAAAACCAGAAGGTTTTTCTGGTGCACACGTAAAAAGGGTTGCACATCACATTGCAAATGATCTAGAATCACACGTCTTGCACCTAAAATATTTTGTTTCTCAATCTTCTCAATCTTGTGGGAAGGCCCAATTAGAGGGGAAGGAAGGGGGATCGAGAAGGAGACATTTTCCTATTCATCTTCTGTGCGATTTCAACTATCGGAGCGTCCTTTGCGAATCAGAACTGGCCCAGCTATCCTAAATTTTCAAAACTATAGAGGGAAAATTTTCTGGAAGGTTTGTCAAATGATGGAGGTACCCGTATGAAAAATCCCAACAATTAGCCTCCCAGCTAATTGGTGTTGCAAAAAAGCATGGTTCAAATGCTGGGTAAGTAATCCCCCCCAAAACGTACATACCACAAAGGTCCACTGTGATGTAAAGATTGGTCAAAAAATGGAAATTTGAAAAGCAAAAGTCATAATCGATTAACCCTACTGGAATCTGGTAGTAGGTGATTGGTTAAATTATCACACAAAATTGAACTTACATGTATTGCGAAGCATATTACTTCAACTAGTCCCCTTTAGCAATATTCATAAAATGGCACTGCTGAATACAAGTAAACAAACAATTCATATGGTATGGCACACAGTTCATACCACTACTTTCCAACAACTTGACAAGCCTAATTCAGAGTTTCAATAAAGTGTTGACATTGAGATGCCTATTGTGTACCATAAAAGATTAAAAAAAAATTTGAACCAAACTGCAGTCTTTTCCTTCTTCAGATCTAACTTCTTTTTCCAATGATTGAAAGGTCCACAACTATATTAGAAATGATACTGCATAACTTTATATAGAACATAATATTAGGGTTGTTTATGTCTCCATCCTGTTTTAATTGTGCCTTTCTTCTTCCATTGCTCCTTATCATGTACCATAGAGAATGGTTGCCAAGATTCTCCATCTGATTTTAAGATACTTAACTGTCACTAGAGTCTGCGAAACCCATATGGAAAGGACACTCTAGCAATTATTCTCAAAAATCTCATACTCTTGCCCAGCATATTTATTGCCTATTCTTTCTCAAATATATCAAGCATAAGCATTTTATTAACAAAGGCTGTTTTACCATTGACACAGTTTCATTAGAAAGATAGAGGTTGCACAATGATTTCAGGACTGCAGCCTAGAAAATGGAAGGGTACATTCAATTCATCTGCATCAGTTTTGAGAAGAAGTCTTTAGATGTTTTGGTCTGCATAAAACTAGTCTTACTGTAATGTTTGTGCAAGTCTCATGAAGCATAAGGAACTTGGAAGCTCAAATTAGGAAGAATGTGGTTATTTCCAATGCAAAAGATGTGTTAGAAAGAGTACTGATGGGAGAAGGAGAAAAATGTATATTACATTAGCACGCATCTTTTGAACGCCCTACTCCCCTTTAGCAAAGATCCCATCTGGCATTTAAGGGATCAATTTCAAAAAATGCAAAACTCACTCGTCTCCCCCTTTTGGACAATGCAATGAAAAGGTGAATGAATAGTACAAAGAATTGTTGTAGTATCACACTATAACTGTGCTTACATATCCATATAATCAATACATTGGTACTTTCTTGTATCGACTCATCTCCTATATGCCATAGACTATATCTCCTATTCAACATCCGGCAGGACAAATTCAACCAAAACTAATTATCACAATTAACTCCAACAATGGTTAAGCTCATATCCACATCTGAATTTTAATGCACCCAAAAGATCACCAATTAACATAGATTCCGCACGAAATCCACTGAAATTCAGCACATATACGTGATAAACTACAAAAACATCACATAGTGCAATCTAAATGCATACATCTACACGTTGCATCACAACCGTTATTACTGTATTCATTTGCAGCTAAAAGGAAAAAGAACCACCACCTGTTCTCATCGGAATGAGGAAGTATTGAGAGGAACTTGCCGGGCACAGTCAGTGCTGCCCACATGCATAGCATTAGGCCAGCAATTAACTCCACTACCACCTGTATTCAAAAATACCAGATCCATTCACACTAAATTATCAGGCATAAAAACATCAGTTGTAATAAAATTGATGGGAGTGCGTTACTGTCTTAAAATTCTAGCTGTGAGATGTTAGTACCATGATGCTCTGGTGGATGGGAAGGAGATCCCCCCACCCCAAAAACCATAACCAGTGAATTCCATCCAATCTTAATATGTAGAGGGAGATAGATAGAGAAGAACTAAAGAAGGGAGGGAAGAAAGTTACGTTAATAGGAGGTCCTGAAAACTCCTCCTCGGTGATCTTCAACAATGCCCTGTCTGAAAATTTAATGGAGAATTATTGAATTACGAGAGAAAATTTTAGTCTTGGAATTTACGAATATAGCCGAGATCCGGCTGTTCAAGGGTGCAGGGAAGTTACACTGGATAGTAGAGTAGGCAGCGTGAGAGAGAATCAAAACTCCAAGCACGCCAACGACGAAGCCGACGCCCATCCTTTGTAGTCAAAGACCGGATCTTCAGCGGGAAAGGTCTCCAGGAGCTGGATATATCTCGACGGCAGAGGAAGGGCAGGCGAGAGTCAGCCGAAGGGCTTAGTTTGGGAGTTTAGGATACAAAAGAAAACAAGGCAAGCTCTACGAGAGAGTTGAAGGGAAGGGAAGGATTGTTCGAAAATTTTGAGGGTTACGGGAATGATTTTGAATATAAAAATTATTAAATATTTATTTAAGAGTTTTTTAAAGATAAAATAAATATTTTTTTAAAAAGTTGATAAATTTCATCAAAGTTTTTTTTCATTTCCTTCTAATTTGAATGAAAAAGTTTTGACGATTGTGTTATTCTCCTAAATCCTTCAATTCCTTTTCTTTTCTTTTTTACAAGTTTTCTTTTTTCTCTTTCTTTTCTATCCAAATCCTCAACTCCCAAACGAAGTCAAAGTTGAATATATTTAGTTACGCTTTGGATGATAGAAAAAATTCTCGTTTCCTAGAAAATCGAAAAGAAAAGAAGTGGATAACTTTCAAAATGTCTTCCCATTTCATAAGATGATTTTTTTTTCAGTATTTACTTTTAAAATGTTAACTTTACATCAATTGTAATTTCAAATTAGCAAAATTTAGTTCTAATCTAAGTTGCTGGCTGTTTTTTTAATATGAAATTACTACATGACCTACATGTTGTCATTTTCTTAATATTTACGTGCAAAAAAAATCAAATTTTATCTTTTTAGTGACAAAAATGAATATAACTCGGTCAAATTCCACATTTTTAGAGGAAAAAATAAATATAATTTGTATCAAATTCTAATTTTTGTGGGGACAAAAATAAATGTGAATAAAATTATTTATTTGACTACAAATGGGATTGAACCTTTTTTCTCCTAAAAAAAATTATGTTAAGTCATGTGATAGATTCAAGATAAAAAAGGGTAAAAATTTTAGATTGAAACTAAATTTTACCAACATAATTTTGTAAGAAATGTAAAATTAACATTTTAAACGAAAGACAAAAAAATTCATTTGTCAAAATACGAAAGATGTCTTGAACAAATTTTCAAGAAAAAAATAAACAGATTGCAGAGGATCCAAAGGAGCGGCAGTTCTTCCGACCAATTTCTTGACAGAAAGCAAAGGAAACTTGTTAGAAGCCTACAAAATATTTTCTTATTTGCGCATTTTATCCTCACAAAAATCATTGAATAAATTTTTAGTAACATGTTCCCGAACTGGATATGTGTATAAAGAGTTATCTGGGCTTCTTTCCTTTCCTGAAACCCCCGAACTTGCTGTTAATGTTGCAATAATAATTAATAATATAATTGGAATGGTTCTCAGGACTGTATCCAGTCCGACAGTAGTGTATATTAATTTTATTAATTTAATGTCCGGTCGGATAAACTGCTGCAATTGCTGAAAAGACAGGCTTACATCACGCAGGAGTCTGACTCCTGAGAGGACGAAGAAGTGATGAATCAAGCTCTTGATATTTTCCGGTCCTCAGGATATTGTTTTAGTCGCAATCCGGTCTTCCTCAACTCCTCCAGAAACTCACCAGCGTTCCTGCTGCATAAACAAAACTTTCCACAGGAACATCTTGCAGCTCCTTTGTTTGAGAAATATCGCCGTCTTGTATGTTCAAAGCGAGGTTAACTTGTCAAATGTTACTTTTTAAGTATAAGTTCTTCAATTAAATAGCGTGGTTAATTATGTTTCCCCTTCTAATCACAATATTGGCTTTTTAGCAGTTAATAGCAAGCCGTTCATCCCTACTGAGTCAAATTCTCTCTGTGTTGAGGTATTTTCTTTCCTTTTTTAAATTATTTGTGTTACTTAGCAAAAGTAATTGTCATAGCGCCGGAGATAGGACGTGGGTTCGTTTTAACGTAAAATTTGGGAGATGTACATTCTATGCAACACTTGTGTGTTTTTCCTTTTCTTCGTACGAATTGTGAATGAGTGTTCCGAGTAATTTTTAGGCTTTTTTAAGACTTAAAACGAATCTTAAACACCGATACGTTTGTTTTGACGAGTTGCTTAAGTTGGTTGTCTATTATTTATTGCACAATTGCTACCTATTATTTATTGGACAATTGCTCTTGAAATCCGTATAGATAGTTCTGAAATTGGATCTCTAAACTATTGAAGGTACATATAGTGACTCAAGAGAACTGATATATTCTTTGCGTGTATATATTTTAGTGCTATGTGTTATGATGCGATTTGTGAGAGGTGAAGAGCTAGAATTTTGATCTTTATGATTTGATGTTGGCTGATTTTATCTTATGTTTTGATGAATGAACTTTTGGGAGGCAGTAATTTTGGTCTTTCTTCGTTTAACACCATCTGTTGTATGGTTTTCTGATCTAAGTTGCCACAAAAAGGGAGGTTTTTGTTGGGGGGGGGGGGGGATGTTGGCGGTGCAATGAGTTGAACTGGAGGAGGAGACATTTGACTGTGTTAATAGAACTTCAGTTGCTTTATTGTTGATATTTCTTATGCATCAGTCATTACTTTATATTTTGGCTATTAGTTTAGCTTTTCATTCATATTGCTTTTAGGCTGAAACTTGTGATGGAGCAGATTTCAGTGCGGTACCTCATGTACAAACTCTTAGAGAATTCCCAAAAGAAGAGCTCTCAGAAAAAGTTGTTATGGTCAGATTTGATTCCAAGCTTCTATTTCAGCAGCTTCAGGAACGGAAGATCCAATGTGAGAATGCAGTTTCTACCATCAAGTATCTACATGAAGCAGGTGCAAAGGTAATTCTAATCAGTAGCTGGGATGCTGATGATGAAAATACTATGAAGATTGTTAGAGCAGAATCAATCGCTGGTATGATTATTCTGATCTCTGACCAAATGTTCTTCTTGGTTCTCACCTCTCCATCCTTTCTTAGCACCATGTAGCATGTTAATAATTAAATGAATTTTGATTGTCATGAAAATGCCCAAGGTTGGACTTTACATGCTCGGTGGCTTTTTATGATGGTAAGTGGGGCATGTCTTAAATCAGCCAAGAAAAACAAAAAAAAAGAAAAAGAAAAATATGTCTAATGGAATGGTTTTCACGGGATGATGTGAAGTAGCGTCTAAAATGATTTTTCCATTGTCTCTGTTTCAGGAGCTCTTTCTTCAGTTCTTCAAGTCAAAGTTGTGCCAGTCAAATTAGTTACCACGCACATTCACTCTGCTAAACAGGAATCTAACATCATTCTGCTGGAAAATCTTTTTCAATTTAAAGAAGAACCTGCAAATTGTAAAGGGTTTGCCAGGCTATTGTCATCTGGGGTGGATATCTTTGTAAATGATGCCTTTTCTCAATCTCATAGAGTTCTTGCATCAACTGTTGCTATTTCTCGCTTCTGCTATGCCTCTATTGCTGGATTTCACTTTGAAGCTGTTCTTTCTCAACTGAAGAACATTACCAAGACCAGCCAAAAGCCCTATGTTGCCATTGTAACAATCTAGATGTCCTTTTGCTTTAGAGTAAACTTCCTAGTTCATTATCATGTGCAGTAAGGTCTCTTCTCACTCTTTGTGTTATTATGACAAATGCTGTGATATTCAATGCAGATAGGAGGAGGGAATCTAGTAGAAAAAGCAGCTGCTCTGCGTCTTCTGGTGTCTATTTGTGATGGTCTGGTGTTTGTTGGTAATATAGCTTTCCAGATAATGCACGCCCTTGGATTACCTCTGCCAATGAAACTGGTGGAACATGGTGCTACTGAGGAAGCACTTACTCTAATCAATTCTATGAAGTCAAGGAGCAGAGCAGTTATTGTACCTAAAGATTTTCTGTGCCTAAATAATCTTAATCCAGAGAAGTTGGAGATATTTTCTGCTGATTGTCTGGTAGATGGTAGCGTTTTTAATCTTTAGAAGGGCAATATTATATTAGCAGCAATTGGAGAACAATGTGATGCCACATTTATTTATTTCATAGAAATGATATCTATGTTTATCTTTCCTCATTGTTGCCTATAAGCATCTTCATATGGGTCATCATATTCCTATCTCAAAATATGGTGTTTGTCTTGGGTTGGAATATATTTTATCAGTAATCAAATTCAAACAGTGTTTCTGATTCCATCTGAACAAAAATCAAAGTTGGAGGGTGTAGTCTTTCACAGTTTAATATTTCAAGAAATGTGAAGGTTTAATGTGTATTTTCTCATGCATATGTTTTTCTGTGACTAGGTTGGCAACCTGTTGATCTTGGGCCAGAGTCACTGGAGGAAATTGCCTCATTGGTTTCAAAATGTAAGGTATGTTTTCATCATCTTTTTTATTTGAGTGAGCTTACGCATATAAATAAAATTGATGCCTTGTGTATGCATAGCTGTGATAATAAGGTAGGAATTAATGATTGGACCACAGTTCTATTAGGAAGATTCTGAACTTAATTAAATCAATGCATCAATTGAAGGAAAGGTGTATTGGGATTTGATACGTAGTCTTAATTGTTATAATATTCTGGGAGTCTCGTGTATGCTTTTTGGTTGTCTTAACAGATGCGTGTTTTTGTAATCTTTCTTTCATTCTTCTTCTTCTTTGTTATTTTTTAATTCTTATTTTATTGTCTCACAGAAAATATTGTGGATCGGTCCAGTGAGATTTGGGTTGTCACATAGCGATGCTGGTGAAGCATCAAGATTGGGAGCAGTGGTTGATAGGCTGAGGAGTCAAAACAACTTGGAAACAATTCTTGTTGGAAAAGTGGCTTGCACAACAGTTCTGGGATCCAATCTGAATTATAGTGTTATTGAGAATGCTTCTGTTGTGTGGGAGTTTCTCAAGGGAAGAAGTCTTCCTGGCCTGATGGCGTTGGACAGAGTATGCTTTCAAAATAGATTAAACTTTTATTGCCTTCCATGCTTGCCCTTTTGTTCTATTCTGTTGCTCATGACAGACTAAATGGTTCTGTTTCACAACTAGAAAGTCTGTATAGTTGTTGATGGATGATTTCATGTCTCATTTTCAGTTTAGACTTCATTGTTCCTCAGTCCCTCCTGCATTGCTTTCTCATATTAAAAAACCCACACTACATGTAAAATAGGGCCTTCTCTTTCTGAATGGCAAACTCCTATAGCTAAATTAAGTGAACAAAATTTTTCTGGAGGTCATAGTTAGTGCTAGTATGAACTCTTGTTTGTTCCTTGATGATTAGATTGTCTAGCAAGTATTTCTTATCATCTACACTCTATTGCAGAGTGTTTTTGTAGCTTGGTGGAGCAATGTGTGCAAGACTTTCTATTTAACTGCTGTTATTGATTGTAAAATTTTACGGCTCAGTTAAATTGGTGGTCCAATCTAATTTTTGTCACGACGAGGAAAAGTTAAGGAGCTCTTGAAAAGACCATGGAAGTTTTGCACTCCATTTGGACCTTATTTGATCAGTTACTGGGATTGGTTAACAATTAGGTAGTTTAGTGAATTTTTATCTAGTAACGGTTAACATAGGCGTTATTTTGGTTGATCAGCTGATCCTGGGTCCACAGTTTCTCTGGCCTTTTCTGTTTCCAAGTGACATTTTGTTTCCTTGATTGCTATATGTTCTCGGTGCTGCCTTTTTGTATGTTACAGAACAGTCATCCTGCTCTGTTAAGTGCTTTATTGTCTCTACCACTTGAAATGATGTGACACCTACATTTGCGTTTGCATAAATGTAGTTGGCAGACGAGAAATTGTAGATCATTTAATATTTTAAATGCATGAGATCATCTGGATGACAAAGGTAGATATCCTATTCACAAGCACTGAAGACTGAATAAGCTTCCAGTGTAAAAGTTGATTTCCTGTTTGGTGTTTTTGCAGTCATATCCATTTGACATAAAGTGGGATGGAGTTTACGATGATCCAACTCGTCCTCTGGTTGTTGATGTTGGAAGTGGTATTGACCTCTTAGCTAGCAGTATATTTTTTCCCTTGTATTACTGAACCATGTCTTCTCTGAGGAAAAAATTGAAGTGGATTATCAAAGTTTTCTAACTGTAGTCTCGTTTTGATATAACTAATAGGATTAGAATACTTCAATTAGGACGCTGGATGAAAAGCTTAAAACCATGAACTAGACGAGTAGAGCCAGACTTTTAGTTTTTGGTGTCTGACATTGGGAGGTGCAAATGACAGGAAATGGGTTGTTTCTGTTTGGAATGGCAAAGAAGACGAAGGATCTGAATTTCTTGGGACTGGAGATTAATGGAAAGGTTATGTGGATTATGAATTTTCCCCTCCAGGATTTTTCAGTTTTTGTATTAAAGATTTATTGTCTCTTTCCTTGTCTCAGCTGGTAAATCGATGTCTTGAACGTGTTCTCCAAACTGGCATGAAGAATGGGTATACATGTTCTTTCATAAACCACTATTAAATATTTCATTGCACTTTCGGAAATAGAATTCTTTCATAAACCAAATTATTTTTGCAAAATAGCACAAAATTTGTCTACAAACATTTCTATAACTTTACTGCAGTATTGCGTCAAATTAGAACATTCTCTGTTTCCTTTTTCTTTTTTTTAGGAGCACCGCATCATGCACTGATATTTAACACAAGTTTATTTCATTGGTTACATTTGATGATTTATAGGCTCCATCTTCATTTTAATCATGTAATAGAGTATCTACTTCAAAATTCAAGTTCATGTATAATTTCTTTACATACATTGCTGTGCCTCCAGGAATGAATATGGGGTGCTGCATCAGTCAAAATCTTCATTGTATTAAGTTAATTAGCTTAATAGGAGTCTGTGTGGTAGGTTCTAGGTCTCATAAATTTGCTTTGGATACATTGTGTTTTCTAAATAAGTATCTGTGGATTTACATTTTTTCCCCTTATATCTTAGGAGGCAATATGTACCTCTATTGATAACCTTAATGTTAATGTGTTTTACTAGCATTTTCTTTTTCATCTTATAGATACTTCATTAGAACGAATGCAACTTCAACATTTCGCTCCATTATCTCAAGTTACCCAGGAGAATTGGTTCTTGTTTCAATACAGGTAAATTTAGTAATGGAGCTCTAGATGAACTCAGTGGAACTTGGTAACCAGCTTTCATAATCCGCTCTGTTCAATGATTGGTAAGAGTCTGAAGTTATTAGAACATTAAACATGTAAAAAGGCCTTCTTTGAACTTGGCTCAATACGATGAAGCAGGATCCCGACTTGACATAAATGGTTGAAGAATCAAAGCTCGTGAATTATTTTAACAGACTCAACAAAAGACTGCTCTTAAATTTTAACAATCTTTTGAACCCATTAAGCTGAGCTTCATCTTCCTCTTCACGGTAAACTGTTGTCTGAGCCAGAACAGAATTGATCGTCTCATCCTTGGAATTGTTTCCACATTTCAATTGATATGCCATTCTGAATCTAGTGATTGTACCAAATAAAATTTTCTCCTGAAGCAAGACTCTTGGTAAACAGTGTCCAAATCCAGACTTTAACAAACCTGAACACCGGTGGGAAATGGTGCAGAGGTCATTGATTGAAGCAATTGCTGATTTGCTTGCTTTGGATGGAAAGGTACTAATGCAACTGCTCCTCTTAAATTTTGTCTGCCTGAAACATTCTTGGATCATTGCACCTAGTATTAGTCTCTGTTTAAATCAGGCTTATTACCTGATTCAAAAGTAATTCAAATATGCTAAGATTTGCAAACAACTGGAACCCAAGAGCATATTATGTTCATGGTGCACATCAGAGCTGGCCACTTTCTTGATTTGAGAAATATAGTTCTGCACCTCTTAATCTAGCGTCCATCAAGGATATCTGTGTACGAGATTAATGGGCAGCTTAGGACATGACATGAATAAAATAAAGCTCGTCTACTTCAGCTGCTTTGCTTTCACTTGAAACTATGGTATTGCTCTTTGCTGTGTGATTTTGGTGATGGGTGAAGTGTCATCGTTGCATTAACTTTTCCAGAGTACGATGGTCTCTTAGGGAGTCACTTAGGCTTTGCTGGTCCATTAGCTGAATAATTCTAATCTGTAATGTTTTGCATGCTCGAAATTAGGTATTTCTTCAGTCAGACATAGAAGGAGTTGCAATAAGAATGAAAAGCGAATTTGTTAAGTATGGTAAAGGCAAGATCATGGTTATGGATGAGTCAGAGGATGCTTCATGTTACCAAAGGCAATGGCTGAATGAAAATCCCTTTGGGGTTCGATCGGATTGGGAACAACATGTTTTAGACCGGGGTGCCAATATGTATAGATTACTTCTTTCAAAACCAGCCATAATTGCTGGAAGTACTTGTAGAGGGTAAATGCATTTGCAACACGATTTTTGCAATTGGAGAAATTAGCTCATCATTTTTGCAACGGCAATGTGTCTTTTCTCTTGTGCAGCAGCAGAATGTGTCTTTACACAGGTATCTTTTTTCTTAGTCAATAGATCATTGTTTTCAGTCTTTACTCTAGGAGTAGTTGGTTCATTCTTATCGCAGTTGACATAATCATTTCTGAACTTTGTGGCAGGATCAGAATGTGGTTTCAGGGCTAGAATCCAAGCACAAACTTATCTAGGATTGATATAGATATATGGTTGGTAACCTCTTTAAGCTATATCATCGTTTCAGAAGGTCCCCTTCTCTCACTAAATTTGCAAGAATCGAATGAGATTAGGCTTGCGCCTTTCATCTTATAGATGAAGTATACCTTTTACCTGTAAAACAGATGTATGCTTTGTGTATTTGGCTTGCCCCATATCGGGCAGGTCGTGATCCGTACCGCATGTTTAAATATTCACGAAACCAGCACAAACCACAAATTACCAAGAATTTTTTTTTTTTTTTTTAAAAAAACAGCAATACAGAACAAAAATTACAAGATCTAATCCTTCAATATGGCTTATCTTTATCTCAAAAAACATTTCATCCAACTGTAGAACAATGATTTGACCATGGTGAAAATAATTGACTCAAAATACTTTACATAAAAGCAGAAACTTCTAAATTAACACAAGCAATACAAATGGTCTCTCAAGTCTCAACCAAAGGAAGTGCAGTCAGATAAAAGCTGTGTTCCAACAGTGAACAAAAAAAAAAAAAAAAAAAAAAAGTGGAAAGAAGATGCGCAAGAACAAAGCCACAAATTAAAAAACCAAAGCCAACCCACTAAATTAGCTAACAACCAAATGAAAGACTAAAAAAAAAAAATCAAAGAGAAAAATGAACAAATTTCTGAGCTACTTGAAATACCAAAAAAAATAAAAGCATGAAACAATAAAGGTAAAAAGCATGGCAAAACTTAACGGTCAAAATCTCACCTTCAGAAAGCAGCAACGAAGAAAAAAATGCAAAAATAAAATACCGCCGACCACTGCTCTCGAGGAGAACATAAAACCAACTAGTAAAAAACAACAATGAACGGCCAGCAGAACGAGGGCATAAATGACCACCGAGAGGAGAAAAGTCATTACACAACAACTCAGCACCGCCACCTGGCACAAAACACGCACTAGGCTGCACTAATCGCACTCAAAATACCGAAACTATCCAGAACTCTCGAACATAATCACAAAATCACCACCGACAAAATGGTCCACTCTCATGCAGAATAAACTCACAGTCTAAACTCCCATGATTTAATTTCACTTTGCACCCTTTAACTATATCCAAATTCTCACTTTGATCCCTACACTTTAAATTGGATATTTTAGTCTTTAAACTATAAAATTTGTTCCACTTTAATTCCTAAAGTATATATAAAATTACTTCTATTATAGTCCCTAAAGTATATTCACTTAAGTCTAAAATCTACTCTGCTTCTTCAATTATCTTAATTAAATGAGGTAAAATTTATAATTCAGGAATTAATGTGTCTTGTTTTAAAATTTAAAAATTAAAGTGAGAATTTTGATATAGTTAAAGGGCGCAAAGAGGATTTAAACCCCCGTTCCATCCTCCCTAGGTTTCTTTCTGTTTCCTCGCTCGCTCTCCCTATCTTGCTCAGGGATAGAATGGCGCTGGGATTGATATTAGGGCTGGGAAGGTCGGCATTCAGGAGGAAGCGTACATCTTCACTGGATATTCTCACGTCCAAAAGAGGCCCTCGGGATTACTATAAGGGAAAAAATTGCAAGCCTACTGGTTTCCACACTCGCAAAGGTTTTCCACTTATCTTGCTGTGGCTATTTTTTGGTGAATCCTCTGCTCTGTGTATTTTGAAATATTTTAGGGATTATGAACCTATCGATGAGAACTTTACAAATTCTGCTTTTGAATTAAAAAGAGACAGACAGGTGAGGTTTTATTGGTTAACAAAGTTGATGGTTAAGTTTTATTGCAGGTGGCTATGTGGTGGTGCAAGAAAAGCTGCCTAACTATGTGGTTCCCGATCTAACGGACTTCAAGGTGCTTCACTTCTATCTTTAACAAATCGTAAACACTTTATTGTCATGAAGCAGTAAGAAAAGAAAAAAAAAAGTAGGTCTTCAGTGGTCACAATGGATGCCTTCCTAGGTGTTCTAGGATGATGAATGTTTCTAGTAGCACGGAGTGATTTCTGAATAGATTGTACGCTTATTCTGGTACTCATGCTGACTGCTGTTTTTCTGCAGTTGGTCTTGAGGTAGTTCTGAGTCGGGCTGAAAATCTACAAAGAAAAATAGAGTTCTTTTCAATCCGGAAAAGGATGACGTCAGTGTATACCTTGCTAGGAATACATGGGTATTGGATTGTCCTCCTGAAAATGGGTGAAACATTGAATAAGGGACAGTTTTGCATTTTTGAATCATGGCGACATACATATGTTGGGTATGAAGATAGTTCTACATTTCGCAAAACCCTGTTTCTTGTTGGGAAAATGACAATACATTTGACGTTTTTTTTCCTGCAATTGGAATTTCTTGAGGTAGCAAATAAGCTTGCTTGATTTGTTTATTACGTCAGATTGGAAGCCCTCACATATTTCAGTGTTGGTTAGTTCTGAAACACTGATTAGTTTTAGAATAGGAAAAAGAATGTTTTGCTTTTTAGAAGTAAGTATTTAGAAGTTTGGGATATTGTTACTCTTCAAACTGTTCAGAGATGCAAAATAAGTGTACGACTCTCACATGTTCCCTGCTTTACCATGTACTGTCCTCCAATGCTAGCTCGGTGAAGGTGTCGGAGAGGTTGTAGTGTTTCCTAGTAAAATGCATCTTGAAAGTTTTATCCTAAACCCTAGTAAAATGTATACAGAAAGTGTTATCTTGAAAGTGTGACAATCTCTGTCGGGTCTCCTATATATCACTTGTACCTAGGACATTTCTGTTGAATGTATCCTCATTTCTATTGTTTAAATGAGTAGAGTCCCTAGAGAGCACCTGTAAAGAGCGTATTATCAGATCATACACATTAAATTGTTATCCTAGTAGTGGTTAAATCTCAGAGATTAGTGCTCTTAATTGTGCATTGGTAAGTTTGCCTCCGGGTTGATGAGACTGCACATGCTTGTCTCTTTCGCATAATCATATTTTCCACTGATTTATTGCATGAATTTAAGGTTGTTTGTAGTCTTAACAAATATTGATTCTAGAATATGGATGATTGGAGAATATATGGGTTTCTGTCATCATCTCAAAGTGAAGCCTTTTTTCTAAATTTCGTATCAGGACTTGAGCTTCATACTGATTGCCTTTTTTTTTTTTTTCGGTGCACAGCTAAAACCATATGTATCTCAGTGCCCAATAGAAATTAAAGCTACTGAGGGTGCTGATTCATCTAAATGACTTACGGAGTAAGAAACTGTATTTTGTTTACTTGATTAATGTGATTTTGAGTTTTAAACGGTAATATTATAGTGCACACAGAAGATTTATATGTTGACCATGAGACTTGGTGGTTTCATTTCGATGGTAGATGGATGTATCATCATTACGTGACAGTACCAATGATACCCTTTTATCACAGGTACATGCTGCTGCACTTGGAATGTTAATGTGATAGACGCCATTTTATGCTTGCAGATTTCTTGGGTGTAATTTTATGCTACTTTGTCCGTGCATCCAATATTTAAACTATTCTGCACCTGTTGGGCAGATTTCTTGGGTGTAATTTACTCTAGGAGTGACATTGTGTGTTGAATTTCAAGTAAGCTGTTGGTGCTCTGTTTCTTGTCATAATGGCCTTGGGAGCGATGGCCATCTTAGGGCTGGTAAAAATTCTTGAATCAAATACTGTCTTACTTAAGACAATGGTTATACTCCTTAACTTGAAGAAGAGTCAAAGTATACATTTAAGGCTTGGTTTTTGGATTCTGTCAAGATAAAACTCAAATCTCGGGAAAGCAGTGAAGAATATGATCTCTTTCCTTGCATTTGCAGGTGGAATCCTTTCTTTTACTTCAGAAAATTAATAAGACGCACGCTTATGTAGATTTTATTATTATTTTTTTTAATGTGGAAGATAAAACGGAGTACTTGTGCGGGACATGGAGCCATTTTTTTTAAGACATTAGTACTTGGGCTGGAAAGTTTTCTGCGCCTATGGGCTGGGAAGTTTCTTGTAATGGGCTTATCAGAAGCGTAGGGGCAAGAAGTGCGCTCGTAACGGAAAATCTTTTTTTTTTTTTTTTTTTTTTTTCCCCTCTGTTCCTTGTTAGTATGGAGATTACATATTCGCTTCCGTTTGGGCCTTCAGTACTCTGAAGAAAGCAGTGACGATATTGATTTTACTGGGGACACGGAACATTCTAGAAGCTAAGAACGTCAGAAAACTATCTAATCTAATGATTCAGGCGAAATAGTAATAATAATAGCAAATTTTTTAGGAGTCAAATAATACTACATTTTTTCAAAAAAAAAAAAAAAAAAAAGGAGTCAAATACTGCATCTTTCGTTCTAGAATTTTCTGAATGAGCATAATTTCAAAAATATCATAAATGATGATATCTGCAATCTAAATGATCCCACCTGGGAAAGAAGGAGCGGGCGGAGAACTCACACGTTCAATAGCACGCAAAATGAATGAATTTCTTGCTTTCCAGTTATTTTGTGAATGTGGATTCCTCAAAATTACCACTTCACCTCGAATAAGCTAGAATGAACTAGATTTGGAAACCCCCTTTCTTTGTAGAAAGCTAGAAATTTAACATTGATCAAGAATTTCCCTAAGAAAGGACCAATTTTCCATGGATAAGTCAAATTTGTAATTTACTCGGTAGTAAAAAGGTAATGGATATTGGAAGTATAATTCATTTGGTTATAAGAAAGCTGCTGGTGATATATAATCATCCCGTAGTTGATGATAATTATTTGCTTATTAACATATTTCAAATCATATGGATTAGGGAAAGCAAAAAATACAAGAAGAGGAGATTATTTATAATATTTTTTGGTGCGAAAGGCAACTTTTTAAAACCTTCCTACAATACGAAGTTAATCACCAAAGACTTACCTGCCGACGCCTGGGAAGCCGAAGATTTTTTACAGCAGCCCATATCTCATCTCATCTCATCTGGGCGGAGTTCTGAGTAAAACAAAGAAACGAAGCAAAGAATAGAAACAAAAAAAGCATTTCTTTTCCAACAAGAAAACCTATTAGCTTCCCCTGCTTTCCTATTTAATAACCCCATAAATCCTCAGATCTCCCTCACGCCAGTTTCCACAAAGCCAAATTTGCCATTGTGCTCTACTCTAATTTCAATCCAATCCAATCCACTTCATTACGCCCAGCCATGAGTAACCAGGCTGAATCTTCCGACTCGTAAGCAAGCCCCCCCCTCCCCCTTTCTCATTCTTTCTTTGTTTTCAGATCTCTCCATTTATATTTGGTTAAATAAATCCTGTCTTTCTTCTTTAGCGGATTCTCTTTGACGTTTTTTTTGCCTTTGTTCTCGTGGCTTGAATGTGGTTGCAGGAAAGGAACAAAGAGGGATTTCAGTACTGCGATTTTAGAGAGGAAGAAGTCGCCCAATCGGCTCGTTGTCGATGAGGCAATCAACGATGATAATTCCGTCGTGGCCCTACACCCGGAAACCATGGAAAAGCTTCAGCTTTTCCGCGGCGACACCATCTTGATTAAGGTTTTATCCCTCTTTCTGGGAATGGATTTTAGAATTGTTTGATCGTATTCGTTGCTGGCCTTGACTTGATTTTTCATTACGGTTAGAATTGGTGAGGATGTATACATTAGTGGTCTGGATGGTATATTAAATTGTAACTTTGGACTGCTCGATTGAGGGGTTTACTGGATCTGTGAAATCTTGGTGATATTTATACTAAAGATTGGATTTTTGGAAACACATGCTCGTGAAGTGCATGGTGGAGATTGGCTAGGGATAAAGTAGTAAATAAAACTTTAAGCCTTAGTTACTGTGTATAGCTGTGTCAGTGCTTATCCATTCTGTTTACTCACAATTTTGCTACTATTAAAAGGCTAATTAGTCCGGGTATCTTCTTGCATTAGAATATATATCCCGGTAGATATTTGGAATATGCACCCCTGAATATGGGGTATAAGTTCTTGTTAATCTTTTCCTTAATTATCTTTTGAATCTGAAGACTTCCATTTTCCTATCAAAGATACTAAGGAACTAGTTTGTGTGAGCTATCAATTGTAAAACTTTTATGTGTCCCGCAGGTTGGGGAGCTATATTTATCTTCTTGTGATTTGGAGTATACATGTCCTGTTTAAACATGCAACTTTGAGCTGAAAGAGGTTTCTACATCTCTGGGCAACGAATTTAGTCATTATTACTAGTCAATTCTAGATTGTTGCAACTTGTTTTAGATGATGAAACATTGCAGATTTGTTAACTTCTTTAGCTGTAAGACATGTCAAAATCTTTCTTTTCTGTAGCTTCAAGAAATCTAGTGGTCCGAATGTGGTTTGGTTTTCTAACCTGGCATGGCCTCTCATGCTGGATAGTTCGGATCATTGGATAAAATAACTTGATCTGTCCTATTTGTGTATTACCAGTGCACAGTCATTATATAATCGTTTTTGTTTTGCATTTTCAATGGCTAATTTCAACTTTTCAATACTTGAATATTGGATCACTAATCTTTGTTGTCACTTTTATCTATGTAGGGAAAGAAAAGAAGGGATACAATTTGCATTGCCCTTGCTGATGACACTTGTGATGAACCAAAGATTAGGATGAACAAGGTCGTCAGGTCAAACCTCAGGGTTAGGCTTGGAGATGTGGTTTCCGTGCATCAGTGTCCTGATGTCAAGTATGGGAAACGTGTTCACATCCTTCCCATTGATGATACTGTTGAAGGGGTTACTGGAAACCTTTTTGATGCTTATTTGAAGCGTAAGTTTCTTACGTTTTAACTTTTTGCCTATAAGCACCGCATATAACCATGTTTATGAACTTATCTTTGAAGATCGTACCAAGGTTGATTATCATTTGCTCTAGTCAACTGTCACACCGTCAGTGTGGGTGTGTATATGGTTTCCATCTATATCAAATGTTGATTTACCTTTGTTGCTACTTATTTAGTTTAATGATTTGACTTTGAGGTACAAATTTATTTCCAATGCGCTATGGATTTGGTTGTCTAAAATTTCTAGATTTTTAGGGTTACATGCGAGTGGACTCATGCTTATCCTTCTGATTTTTTTAGGTGCATTCTTTTAACTTTTGAGGACACTGCTTGCTCTTAAAAGTCCAATTGAAACTCAAAAAATGGAATTTTTTTGTGGCATTTTTGTTTAATATAACAAATAAGATGCCATTTCGGATTTGTAAGTGGTTATAGTGAAGCTTATTTTTGAATGCTAGTCAGCTGGATATGAGAAGCTTTTGAGTCTCTTTGTTCGCTTACTGCTTATATGGTGCCATATTTGGGTACTGATACTGTTTTTTTTTCACAGCCTATTTCTTGGAGGCATATCGTCCTGTCAGGAAGGGTGACCTCTTCCTTGTAAGGGGAGGAATGAGAAGCGTAGAATTCAAAGTGATTGAATCTGACCCCGCTGAGTATTGTGTGGTTGCACCTGATACTGAAATCTTTTGTGAGGGAGAACCAGTGCGAAGGGAGGATGAAGATCGGTTGGATGAGGTTGGTTATGATGATGTTGGAGGAGTTCGTAAACAGATGGCTCAGATTCGTGAACTGGTAGAGTTGCCTTTGAGGCATCCACAACTCTTTAAATCAATTGGTGTGAAGCCCCCAAAAGGAATTCTGCTTTATGGTCCTCCAGGATCTGGAAAGACCTTGATAGCCCGAGCTGTGGCTAATGAAACTGGTGCTTTCTTCTTCTGCATTAATGGACCTGAGATCATGTCAAAGCTGGCGGGAGAAAGTGAAAGCAATCTCAGGAAAGCATTTGAGGAAGCCGAGAAGAATGCCCCATCAATTATTTTTATCGATGAAATTGATTCTATTGCTCCTAAGCGTGAGAAGACGCATGGAGAAGTTGAGAGAAGAATTGTCTCTCAGCTCTTGACGCTTATGGATGGGCTTAAGTCCAGAGCCCACGTTATTGTCATAGGTGCTACTAACCGTCCCAATAGCATTGATCCTGCCCTGAGAAGGTTTGGGAGATTTGACAGGGAAATAGACATCGGTGTTCCAGATGAAGTTGGGCGGCTTGAGGTTCTTCGCATTCACACAAAGAATATGAAGCTTGCTGAAGATGTAATGTCAAGCTTCCCTGGACTTTTGGTTTTGAGTTTACCTCTTCTTGTATTTCTGTCACTGCTTGCTTTTTGTAAATTGTTTCTTAAACTTTAATCTATTTTTGCAGGTTGATTTGGAAAGAATTTCCAAGGACACCCATGGTTATGTTGGTGCTGATTTAGCAGCTTTGTGTACTGAGGCTGCACTCCAGTGCATCAGGGAGAAAATGGATGTGATTGACCTGGAAGATGATTCTATTGATGCGGAGATACTCAACTCCATGGCCGTCACCAATGAGCACTTCCAGACTGCACTTGGGACAAGCAACCCTTCTGCTCTCCGAGAAACTGTGAGTTTATTTTTATTCTATTTAATTAAGATTTTAAGAGCTACTGGTTTTTAAGATCTTCATTTTGGGTTGAGCCAGGTGGTTGAAGTTCCAAATGTCAGCTGGGATGATATTGGAGGCCTTGAGAATGTTAAACGAGAGCTTCAAGAGGTATTTTAGTTGCATTATCATAATTGGTTTCTGCATAAATGCTAACCAAGTTTTGCCTATGTTTTGTTGGTTTTCTGCAACTTACCTCTTGTACCATATCTTGTGCAGACTGTTCAATACCCAGTGGAGCATCCTGAGAAGTTTGAGAAATTTGGAATGTCCCCCTCAAAGGGAGTTCTTTTCTACGGCCCACCAGGCTGTGGCAAAACTTTGCTGGCAAAGGCTATTGCAAACGAGTGTCAAGCTAACTTTATTAGCATTAAGGGTCCTGAATTACTTACCATGTGGTTTGGAGAGAGTGAGGCCAACGTCAGAGAAATTTTTGACAAGGCTCGCCAATCTGCTCCTTGTGTACTCTTCTTTGATGAATTGGATTCAATTGCTACTCAGGTAAATTTTTTCGCTAAGTTGTAGGAAATTTTAGTCCCGATTAAGTTTTCCTTTTAACTTGGCACCACATAACAATGTTTGCAGAGAGGAAGTAGTGTAGGAGATGCTGGAGGTGCTGCTGATAGGGTTTTGAATCAGCTGCTAACTGAAATGGATGGAATGAATGCAAAGAAAACTGTTTTCATTATTGGTGCCACCAACAGACCTGATATAATTGACCCTGCACTTTTGAGGCCTGGACGACTCGATCAGTTGATTTATATCCCTCTTCCAGATGAAGATTCTCGCCATCAGATATTCAAGGCGAGCCTCAGGAAATCGCCTGTTTCTAAAGACGTAGACTTGAGAGCTCTAGCCAAGTATACCCAAGGTTTTAGTGGAGCTGATATTACAGAGATATGTCAACGTGCCTGTAAATATGCTATCAGAGAGAATATTGAAAAAGTAAGCTCCAATACCTTGTCATCACTCCTGAATTTTCCTTCACCGCCTTTTCTTTTTCTGATTCTTGTTTCTTCCAACTGGGTTTTGGAATGTTGTTCCTCTTCTGTCGTATAATGTGATTGCCAGCTGCCATTATTTACCCTGAAAAAGAGAAATTCATGATACCTGTTTTGACAGGATATTGAGAGGGAGAGGAGGAGGAGAGATAATCCTGAGGCAATGGAGGAGGACGTGGATGATGAAGTTGCTGAAATCAAGGCTGCTCACTTTGAGGAATCCATGAAGTTTGCTCGTAGGAGTGTCAGTGATGCAGACATACGTAAATATCAGGCATTTGCTCAAACCTTGCAGCAGTCTAGAGGGTTTGGTACCGAATTCCGATTCTCTGAGACCAGTGCAGGTGCTACAGGCGCTGACCCTTTTGCAGCATCGGCTGGTGGAGCTGATGAAGATGACCTTTATAGTTAGGTTGTCTTAGTTAATTTATTCTATGTTGAATGTGATATGGTACTTTTGTACGTTATTGAATCTCCCCTGTAAAATGGCTTAAAAAATCTTAAATTGGGTACTTATTCAGCTAAAAACTTTGGGTTGGGTGGTTTGAGGTCTATATTCCTGACCTCCCCACCCCAAAAACCTCGTAACTGTTCTTTTCGGATGATTATAGCGGATTATTATCGAATGCTCCATTTTCATTTTAATATTTTGTTGGAATCCTTTGTGTGTCACTATTCGGTGGCAAATTCAATGTCAATTTCACTTTATCATATCACATCACATCACGTGAGAGTAGAAGAATTTAAATAAACAGCGTATGAAAAGTTAAACAAGTGACGTTGAGGATGTCATGAGAGATAATTATCAGAGATGTTTCTCGTCGGTCGGTCCTCTTGGTTACTCGAATTTAGCTGCCTGACTGACTCTGTGGTTGGTATCGTGCGTCATGGATTTGGTTGATTTGAACTTAAGATTGGCGCCATTCTGTCATGTCAGCGTATTGGGTTGTCGGCCCAGGTCTGCTTGAGCGGCTGTCTTTAGGTTTTTTACCACTGTGGATTGTCCACTGAAACCAAATCCAAGACATTAAACAACAATAAAAAACGTCAAATTGTTGGAGTCCAATGTATGCCCCTACAGGAAGGGGGCCATGATGCTAGGCCTTGGCGGAGGATGTATTTATTTTCGTGATCCATCAGAGTACATGAAACCTGAGAGAGACCCTATGTCAAAGAGAGCACATGGGTCTCGAGTCTTTGCAGGGAGAGCCGGGTCATCTTGTCTGAACCAACGACCCAGCAAACAAAAAACGAGTCCACGCAAATGTTGTGTCCAGATTTATAAGTATGCGCCAACATAAGGCTCCACGATTTGGTCACATGTATCTGGAGAGGTGCAAAGCAGATTGGTTGACGGTGGCAAAGTTCTCCAAGGCCCTCAAAAGTCTGGGCATGTGGAGAAATTCAGACCAAACGCGTACTACTATTGAAGGTTGGATCTAAGCAAACATAAGAGGGCTGTCTTAAATGAAATCGAACAAAATTTGAACGCAAATTGATTCATTAATAGTTTGATTCGTTTTCGACTTGCCGATCCTAGATTATTACTAGCTAGCTAGCGGAATTTGGCCGGGATTACGTGGCTGTAATTGCATATAAGCGTGATATACATACATCTCTCAATATAGAGGCAGGCATGCATGTGAACTGAAAAAAGGAGACAGATCCTGGTGCATAGTGTCGGCGGCTGCTGGACATGGTGGCACTTATAGATAATTATGGACATCGACGAGGAAAAAAAAAGAGGAGACAACTCCACATGAACGATACTAAAAATTAATCTGTCCTGGTTTCTGGAATTCGTATTCCTTCCTGTGTGGTGAGTGAGTATGCATGCAATGCAATCAAATTCCCTTGAGAGATATCTAGCTATAAGAGCTTTGCTTTTACTATATTAGCCTTCTATGTGATGCTATGTATACTTGTTTCTGATTACCTGTCTGTCAACCCAAGCATTTTCTAGGTAAAGAACAAACGAAAAAGCCCCACTCCAAAGCATTTTGTAGGCAATTGCCCTATCAAATGAAAGAAAAACCATTATGGTTTCCACTTTCCACGCATCTAAAGACTTGCAATTTGCGACTACATATATGGAAACAAACAGCTTCAAATAGTTGCGAGTGTTTGATATTTTCGCCTTGAGGGCATTTCTGAATTCTGAGGTCCAGATCACCCTGGAGAACCGCAACGGATCTTCTGTCTTACACCCTGTGTCACTCTCTATCCCACTTTTTATTATATTTCTATTTCTCCTACATAAATATCATGTTTTAGTTCTTTTTTGTTTTCTTAAGATCCAATAACTATTAAATAGTAGCCTGTGTCATATATATATATATATATATATATCACTACGATAAATAGTAGCCTGTGTCATGACTAACACACCATTTCAATCCTGTAAGGGCCGGGGCAACTTCGTTCTTGTTCCCTCCACCAACAGCTCTGCTCCTACAACTCAAGCTGCTTATTCGAAGAATTTACGTCTCGTTAGATGGTAGACTTGTTTTTTAGACGGGGATGATCAGAAAGTCCCACCCGGAATCATCAAGTGATTTGTAGTTCACCGAGGGGCCATTATTAATATATTAACTTGATACTAGTAGCTAGTTTTCCACCAGCTCACTGATTAAATAAATCTAACTTAGGGAAGGGAACGCATAAATTGACTAGTATACGAGATGGAAGATTAATTTGTTGTGACTTGGGGAGTCAGGGTCTGTCCGTTCTCAACAGTCTACAGTACCCCTTCTTTCTTTCTATGACTTCTGGGCAGATGAAATAAGGGTACGAGCTAGCTAGGGTTCCGATGTAGAAGGTTAACTTACGGTACAAATTTTGTCCATAAGGGTAAATTTAAATTGTAAAAATAAGAGAATGCATATGATTCTATGATAAATCTGTCACAATTAACATGTATAACCAAAAAAAAAAAAAAAAGGCAAGCAATTTATATTATTGAATCGCAAATTGTTCAAAAAAAAAAAAAAAAAACTCTCATACACGTTAGAGTGGCGCTGACAATCATTCGCCACACCCACACATGCGGGAATCTCCCGTCTCACTTCAACACGTTAAGTTTTAATTTGGACAGGCTAGCAATATAATAATTGTCAAGCACCAAATTTCTGACTCTCCATAGACGAGCATCGCATTTCAATAAATACCCTAGGCGTAGAAATTTGTAGGGAACCCACAGACTTGTCAGAATTGCACGTGCTGCCATTTCTTTTCTCATCGGTACCGCATTACCAGATCCGGAGTAGTAAAAATTGTAATTGCCATGATGGATTTCCACTCCTCCTTTAATTCCTTCTAGGCCTTATTTCCTGTGTCTTTACTTACAGCTGAAACTTAAATGGCATGTACGGGCGAAGGGCGCATGGTAATTTGTCAGATGTAAACACCCAACAATAATGCAAGAAGCGTACAACTGCATTTCCAACTATCAATTGTATCAGTGTACTACTTGTAGTAGTAGTAGTAATTGGTTTGGGCTTTTACCATGGCTTTGCTGGGACCGGATTATGGAATGTCTGCAAGGTGAAAAAAAAAAAAGAGAGAGAGAGATTAGCAGCGCCGGCGTGTCACAAAAAATTTACTAAGAGTAGAAAAACAAGGAGGCGGATGCATGTGGCCGTTGACGGCAAATGTCCTCTTGGAAAGAAAGATAAGGAGGGGAGGCATCAATGCATGAGGCTCGAATTATGAAAGCGAGTGAATTACTGAATTTCACAGGGCCCAGAAACAGAAAGACGGTACAAAAAAGAAAAAGTAAAGAGGGGCCGCACGAGTGGGAGCTCAGAAAAGGCCCTGCAGAGTTGGGAAGGACTGTTGTACCACACTCTCCCTGCTCTTCTTCTTCTTCTTCTAAGGATTCTCGCTGTCGGCTGACTTGTTTATCTCACCTTTCCACTACCTCTCCCACTCATCATCCTCCTCCGGACTGCCCCACATCACCACCTACCCCAACCCTCATCCAAACCACCCCGCCTTTTTTCTCGCCAAAAGGGAAAAAGGAAAAAAGAAAAAAAAACCCAGCATCCATTTCTAATTTTCATATCAGGGTTATTTGCACTAAACTCCCTCCATCAGTTTGTTAGTCTCACTTTCTCCCCTGAATTCAGACAGGAGTTGTCGCTTTATAAGGCATTACGGCTGAAAACTCAACAGATTTATCTATTCAAAGAGTAATAAGGCATTACGGCTGATTCCATTAAGTGACTCATATGGCATTACTTTAAATTTCTGTTGCGAACAAAGAAACAGCAGGTCGTGGTGGTGGGATTTTGAGGTACAGCTCGCAAGCTTTCTTTAAGGAACAAGAACCCTATGAATCGGTAATGTAGTATTTGAAAACGACTCTTGAAGCTGTCTAATGTTTGGCTCATGCTTTCAGTGGCTAATAATTGTCTGGAATGACAAATGATGGACAAATGATGGACAGCTGGTGGTTGGGAAACAAGTTGGTTATGGTTCTTAGAGTGGCAACTATGTACAGCACACCGTCAAAGTTGTTGATGGAACAATTCTGGGTCTGGGTGTTTGCTTTAACTAGTTTTCCATGTACACGTTGTATGAAAAGCAAACTAAAACGAGATGTTGCAAGATTAACGTGCGGAGAATTTTGAGAGGATTTGATTCTTTAAACCTCTTCCAGAGAGTTCTATTTGGTGTCTCTGAAGCAAATTTTCTTCAGTTTAATTTGTCCGTAATACTGAAACATCATCATTTTCAATTTGATCATAAAGTTCCTTGACAGATCAAATTAATAGGCCTACTCATAATTAAGATTTTTACTACGTGTTATTTGGACTATGATTAGAGCTGCAAACAAGTCGAGTCAAATCGAATCGAATTTTGAACTAATCGAGCCGAGTTTCAACCTAGGTTTATGAAGCTCGAGTTCGGACTCGACGAACTCAAAATGTAAAGCTCGAATTCGAGCTTAAAAAATAAAAAATTATTATTATTTTATTTTTAAAAAATAAATAAAATAATTATTTTTCTTAATAAATAATAAAATATTAAAAATATATATATAATTTTACTATTAAAATAATATATATATATATATATATATATATATATATAACAAGTTTAGTATTTTTGAGTTTGAATTTGATTTGATTAGCTGGAGCTCGACTCAAGTTCGGATTTGAGCGACCCGCGAGCGGTTTCACTCATTTGTAGCCCTAACCATGACTTACATCAAATCCAAACTTATAAACACGGATAAAGCCTGGATACCATCTATATAGCAAAAGTGACTATCTAACAAGTGTAACGTGATAATCAAGAATTCCGGGTCAAAAACCATAGGAGTTGAGTCCCCATGTTACCAAATTACGACTAACTCATCATGGGTTTTTAACCAAATTATGCGCCAATGATATCATGTCAAATTCGAAAAGGAACATCTTTGTCTGTATATATTATATATCGCCTTAGAATTGTGTTTAGGAAATTCTTTTGGATAGTTGTACATGGGCAAAATAAAGATTTGGAGTTAAATCCTGACTCAAGTTTTCAATTGACACTGTACACCAATCTAAAAGCTTTTTAGAGTTTGAATAGTTTATAGAACTTTTTCGAGGACCAGATAGATATTTTTGTTAAAGCCAAGGTGCCTTGAGGATTATTTGGCTTTTGCACTAAACATTTTCCGCTGAGGAATTTATCACTTTTTTTTTTTTTTTTTGAGGAAATTATCACATTGATACTCAAAAATAGGAAAACATATGCATTACAAGAAGACATGAGTTCACGAGAAAGTTGCGAAGCTTCTGTTAAGAGCTTACACTCATAAACATTTTTTACTGTAACGTCGGTCTGCTGTTCGGATCAACAGAGTGCAGTCACACAAATAAATTTTCTTGAAGAAGGGGGGAAGAAAGTTTGATTAACCTAAGTCATCAACCTCAGAATCATTTAACCGACTGGTATGTTTGAATTGATCATACCCAAAAAGAAGTATACAGTGATGTCATTTACTTGTCAACATCCCTGAAGAATGGGCATTCGAACCAAATGAAGAATGTAGTGAAATTTACAAGTATGAATCCGGAAATATAACTAAAAAAAAAACTGTATATTGCCCTTTTGCTCCATCACCATTTCCACGAAAATGAAGTTGAGAACATGAGCTTTAGATGGCATGTCTGCAATTGTCTACTAATCCTTTCACAGCTATCTAGGTGAAACAACTGCTTGACCATACTCGAATCACCAACCAAACCATTATATCAAGAATCTTATCATATTTCAACAGGATCGATTTCAGTAGAATGTTTAGTACAATTAACAACAAAAAGTTGAAACCAACAAAAAAAAAAAAGTTAGACAGATTTGCATTTATATGGTACCAGAATCCATACACAAAAGTCGTTGAAGATACAAGTCATTGTGGTAGGATGTAAGTTGTCATTAAGATGCTAGCTGACACATAAGCACCTTGATCATATATATCTCATCTTATCGATCGTAACCTTCGTTAAGTTGTGGGAATAATTCTCTTATACGTATGTAGAGAACTAAGAGAAGAGGACAATGGTCACCTGAAATCAGTCGAATACGGAATATTACAGGCATGTAGCTTGAAAAGGTCAAAAGAGGTGGCAGTCTTACTTGAGACTAGTGTAATAGAATCAAGAAAAGTAACAGAAGACATGCAAAATCTGAAAGCCAGAGGGAAACCCAGAGATCTAGGCATTTTATACATTAAACTAGCTAATTGATGGACATCATATCATGCGGCTGTCAGCAACAATATTGAGTTACACTATTCCAGTACTAGGATCTGTTAATATATAAATACATGATCAAGATGATGCTTTTTTTTTTAGAAAGTAGTACGTGATCAGAGGTGTTGCAACCTCTTGGCAACTGGCTACATACACCAGCCTTCTTTTCTTTTTTTTTTCCTTTTTTTCCTTCCTACCTCAAGTGTCACGGCGCTCGTGCCAACAAATAAGCATCATGATGCAACGTCTGAGAATGTAGAACTTGGCCCGCTGCTCTTTTGCCAGATGACTGCATTTCTCTTTCAGAGATTTGTTGGATTCTTGCAGGTTTTGAGTGCTGCTGCCATCACTTGAATCACTTCCTGCCATCAATCTTCTTCTTCTTCTTCTTCTGCTAGCTAGCTAGCTAGCTATCAAGTTAAGTGATCTCTCTCTGGTTTAATTGCTCTACTAGAGTCTTACTACTAGCTAGTTGTAAATTTGTAATAAAGGGGTTACTATATATCAAGAATCAAGTGACCGTATTTATATTGGTCAGAGAGAGAGAGAGAGAGTTTTGGGGAAGTTGGAGAGTAGTAGTGAAGGCTACTAAGTATTATTCTGGATTTGGCACATCTAGCGCAAAGTACGAACTGATAGCATTCAAACACAGAGGACCTATAATTTTTTTTTTTTTTTTGGGGGGCGAGGGACCTGGGTGGTGGGTGTATTCACAGATTGGGTAAAAGTATGCCCACTTCGGTGATGAATTACCTCCTTATGTTTTCATACAAGTTCCTGTGATGGGGTTTTTACGTGTTTGTGTACTTTTGTCACCGGATATTTTTGGGTTCTATTAAGTGCAAGGAGTCGTGTTATTTACTACTACATAGATACAGCTTCTGCAGAGAAGACAAATTTTGGATACAGTAGTAGTAGTATTGAGGAGGACGTTGACTTTATTACCTTCTCCCACATCCGCTGGAGCCCAAGCATGCATTATCTCTGCACCCAAGGCCGAAAGATAAACTAAACTACGTGAATTGAGTCCGATTCAATAAGAATTCGTTCAAACGTATTATGCAAATTAATTAATCTCCTCAGTACCCTCACTAGTTACCATGGCTTTTGAGGTGTACTGTGGATCTAGGTTTGTAAAGTCAATAGTCAGTTCTTGACAAAATGACAAAAAAAGACAGGAACTCATTCTCAGGGGGCTTGGGGTCTCTTTAGGTCTTAGCAGCGGGGCACCCTGTGGGGTTTCTATCCCACATCGTTTGGGGGGGTTTGGGTGTTGGGTTTATAAGTCTCCTCAGTACCCTCACTAGTTACCATGGCTTTTGAGGTGTACTGTGGATCTAGGTTTGTAAAGTCAATAGTCAGTTCTTGACAAAATGACAAAAAAAAAGTATTATGCAAATTAATCAGAACAAGTTGATCAAATTTAAACAAAATTTCAAATACATTAAGATAATTAAATGAGATTAAATGCTAGAATGTTCAGTTTGATTAAACTCGTAAACCCTGTCCGCACATTATGAGCTAGAAGCTAGGAAATTAATGACGACGTGCTTGTACTATTCTACTATTTCTTTTTCTTTTCCAGCGTATAAGTTGTAGTATTGAACCTTTGCTTTTTGAGTTTTCAGTTTCAATTCCTCAAAAAAAAAAAAAAAAAAAAAAAGGTTTTCACTTTTCACGCGGGTCGACATTTGGAAAGCCCATTCTCATCTTGGACGGTTGATTTTGGGTTTGTCTCTGCGATTGAGGTGTGTACTTGCGCTGGGCATTTGTTTCGTCTGTAGTAGTGGAGATGTATGACACAAAGCCTCGTGGGCTTCTTTCTAACATTAAAATGTCGCTTGCATCTGCTGGATGCTGGTTGTCAATATAGCAACTAGTTATGCGAGCTCAACACTTAACCAAAACGTGTGAAGTTTGGGCCACGATGAGTTTGAGCCCATCCACAACACGTTATAAAGTCAGCACTGTTAGTTTATTGTTATTATTATTAAGGGTTAATCACATTTTATCCCCTTAAAGAATACTCTATTTCTCAGTTTACCCCCTAACCTTTAATTTTGCTCACTTAACCCCCTTTAGGACAAAATTGCCCTTGCATTATTTTGACTTTTTATTTATCTTGTTTTCCTTTCTTTTATTTCTTTTTCTCTTTCTTCTTTATTTAACTCTTCCTCTTTCCCACAAAAATCTTCCCCTTAATGATTGAAATTAAAAAAGAGGAATTGCAGAGATCTATCTTCTCCTTAAATAATTAAAAAAATATTCAAATCATTTTCCTAAAATACAATTTTTTTAGCCTTTCAATTCTTTTAATTTTGGGTTTTCCTCTTTCCTTTATAGTTTCTCATTTTATTCCCAAGAAAAATATCTTAAGATGAAATTGTGACCTGATTAATAATCATCAATTGAAATTTGTGACACGTGGCATCATACAAAAAATAAAAATTAGTTTTTGATGCCTTTTAAACCTTCACCCAGAAATTTGCAATTACAAATTCAAAACAAAAATTTTCGTTGAAATGCAATTTCTATTGGAAATGATGAAAGAGAGAAGAAAGAGAAAAAGAAATAAAAGAAAGGAAAACAATTTCATCTTATGATATTTTCTTGAGAATAAAATAAGAAACTAGAAAGGAAAGACGAAAATCCAAAATTAAAAGAATTGAAAGGCTAAAAAAATTGTATTTTAGGAAAGTGATTTGAATATTTTTTTAATCATTTAATGAGAAGATAGATCTCTGCAATTCCTCTTTTTTAATTTCAATCATTAAGGTGAAGATTTTTGTGGGAAAGAGGAAGTATTAAATAAAGAAGAAAGAAAAAAAGAAATAAAAGAAAGGAAAACAAGGTAAATGAAAAGTCAAAATAATGCAAGGGCAATTTTGTCCTAAAGGGGGTTAAGTGAGCAAAATTAAAGGTTATGGGGTAAACTGAGAAATGGGGTATTCTTTAAGGGGATAAAATGTGATTAACCCTATTATTAATGAACTTGTGTAAGCATTATAAATTCAAGTATAAAAATTAAAAATATTTTTACATATTCATTAATATTATGTTTAGAAAATCAGTTTATTATTAGCTTTTCACAACCATACCAATTAAAAAAACTGACATGCATAGTTTTACATAATGCAACAATCTTTATTGAATACCAAAAATTTGATAGATATTCTTTGTGATAATTAAGATTTTCACAGTGACGGTAAATCTATAACTATGACATGATGAATTAAGTTGACGGAAGGGTTAGGGCTTATATATTTTTAATTAGTTGGAGACTTAAAACTTATCAGTTAATAGTTGAAGGGTTAAAAATTGAATCTTGTAATAGTTTGAGAACCATTGGAGCATTTTGCCTGTCTCATGAGTCCGGTACCTCTATTAAGCATAACGAGTCAAGCTGACTGAAGAGTTCTAATTATATTTTTTAATTAGTTGAAAACTAAAACTTAGTAATTAATAATTAAATGGCCAAAAGTTGAATTTTATGATAGTTTCAGGGCCACCAAGGAATTAGAATTAGTACTTTATTAATTAGAATTTTTGTAACAAGTGCCTTAAACATATAAATTACACCTAATCTTCAAATGCAGCTGAACACCAAAATCTTCCGTCCACACTTTACATGCAAACAAAAAGTTTCAAAACATCAATAACTGCAAAATTTGTTCTAAAGTTACACATTGTATAAGCACAGCTTGATCAAAAAGCTTTGAATATTAATTGAAGTCAGAGGAAACAAATGAATAAAATGATGCGTAACATGCTTGTTTCAGTTAACTGTTTCAGTTAACAATTCGATGATAGTAGAAAAAGAATTAGTGATTCAATTTAAAATCAAAGAAGTCAGCTTAAACTAGATAGGATTATTAGGTATTAGCGATCGAAACCATAACACTGTGAAATATTAATCGAACTCAGCTAGAAATATTTATAACCGCAAAGTCTGCTCCAAATTTCAACACTGTGAAGAGCTTGATGCGAGAAAGCTTCGAGTATTAACGCAAGGTAGAGGAAAGAAATGAACAGATTAATCTGTAAACACTTTTTCAAATAGTAAATCAATGAGAGTAACAAATTACAAATTCAACTTGAAACAAAAAAAAAAAGAAAAAAAAGTCAGCTTAATATGGGAGAAATAATAGGTATAAAAAATGTGGTTTGAAGGCTTTTCAAAATTACTTTAGTTGGAAAGAAAAGGCAAAAGAAAAGAAAAACCTCTGCAATGAAACTATAAAAATTTTGGTGTAGACCCTTGAATAAAAGACTGAAATCGCAGGCTGGTTTGAAGAAAAGATGAACGCAAATGTCGTCCAAGCTTCACAATGCTATCAAACAGTTTACCCCGGCAAGCTCAAAATCAGATCGACAGATCGCCAAAGCTATATCCGTAGCACTGATTTCTTCCACGAAAGATCCCCTAGGTCTCGAACCCACTTGCAATTCTGATCTGAATCCCCAAATTATCCATCTCGTCCTCTCCAACCCTCGAGTACCCGCCCAAAATTGCTTCCGCTTCTTTAATTTCCTCAAAACGAACCCGTCAGTTACTCCCCAGAAACCCAACAGTGACGCCCATATCACATTAGCCCTGCGCTTATTCAAAGCAAGGAAGTTCCGTGAAGCCAAGTCTGTATTGAACGCTGTTGCCTCGGATGACAACCTCAGAAGCTCAATTTCAGAAATAGCATCTTCAGCGGGCAAAAATTCTTCGGAACCCAGAATCGTAGGGAAGTTGTTTGATATGCTATTTAGGGTGTATGCTGATAATAAGAGGTTTAAGGAGGGTTTAGAGGTTTTCGAACACATGTTGAGTAGTGGTTTCGAGATTGATGAGAGATCGTGCTTGGTTTACTTAATTGCACTCAAGAAATTTGATCAGTTCGAGTCATTGTTTGCGTTTTTTAACAGAATGGTGGAGGCCAATGTAAAAATTACCGTTTATTCGATCACAACGGTGATTGGCGGTCTATGCAAAAGAAGAGAGGTTGACAAGGCGAGAATATTACTGGATGAAATGGTTGCCAAAGGGATTAAGCCTAATGAATTTACTTATAATACTTTGATAGATGCTTATATAAGAATACAGGATTTTGACGGAGTTCAAGAGATTTTGAGCGCAATGAAGAAGGATGGAGTTGGGTTTAATGTGACAACTTACACGCTTTTGATTCATGGGCGTTGTACCTCTGGGAAGATTGCAGAGGCAGAGAAGCTGTTTGAGGAACTGCACGAGAAGGGGGGATTGACGCCTGATGTCCATGTATACACCGTAATGATCAATTGGTACTGTAAGTTGGGGAATGTCAAGCAGGCGTTTGTGTTGTTTGATTCATTGGTGGAGAGAGGCCTCGTCCCAAATGTTCACACCTATGGGGCCTTAATAGATGGGGTCTGTGGAGCAGGTCAGATGGGGGCAGCAGAAATTTTACTCAAGGAGATGCAAAGCAAGGGGATTGATCTGAATAGGGTGATATTTAATACGTTGATGGATGGTTATTGCAAGCAAGGGATGGTAGGTGAAGCACGGAGACTTCAAGCTATCATGGAGGGGAAGGGACTTGAGGCGGATGTGTATGTGTACAATATAATAGCCACTGGGTTGTGTAAAGCAAAGCGATATGACGAAGCAAAGAAGGTTCTGTTCTCAATGATGGATAAAGGTGTGGTACCAAACACGGTCACGTACACTACTTTGATCGATATTTACAGCAAGGAAGGAAACTTGGTTGAAGCAAAAAGGATTTTTCGAGAGATGTTGAATAGGGGAGAGAAACCCAATGAAGTAACCTACAATGCCCTGATAGATGGCTATTGTAAGAAAGGAAATATGAAAGAAGCTTATCAGATGAGATCGGAGATGCAAGTCAAAGGCCTCACACCTGACGTTTATACTTACACTTCTCTTGTACATGGCGAGTGCATGCATGGAAAGATAGATAGCGCTGTGGAATTGTTTAATGAAATGCACGGTAGGCTCTTAGCGCCAAATGTTGTAACTTATACGGCGCTTATTTCAGGCCTGTCAAAAGAGGGAAGATCAGATGAAGCTTTTAGATTGTATGATGAGATGACAGGGGCAGGTCTTACACCTGATGACACTGTATACTCTTCGCTCGTGGGAAGTCTTCATGGTTCTAAATCCTAGCCTGGAATGTATAACATGGATGAGTTTTATTTATCAGACGTTGACTGCCTTAATCTGGGAGCAAAGAAGAATTTTTGGGTCCACATGCTGACATGCAGACCGCTTCATATTTTGCATATGCTATGGATGTATTCGATTTTTGGTAGCAGCTAATAAGGCTGAAAGACGTAGTTAATTTTCATACCGGCTAAGGAACAACCTAAAACCGGCTGAAAATCTTGGCTCATTTTGTTTGGGCATGTTTTTACAGCACATGTTTTTGAAATATATTAAACACGTGTTCAAATCTCCATTTTATCTACCAGACAACCTCTATAAATAAAACGCTATAGTGGTATTTTTCTAAGAACAGCCCAAAAAACAACTCTCTTTTGGAAAAGTCCTTTTTTTGGTATTGACTTGGTACTTTTCTCCTGTTGCGGGTGCCTGTTGAAATGCTATCTTTTCTCCTGCATTTATTCTACTGCTTCACAATCACTTGGAAACATATAGAGGGAGCAGTGAAATGGCACAGAGAAATTAAAAAAAAAAAAAGGAAAGAAAGAAGTAGAAAAGAAGGGGATTGGTCTTTTCATTTTATTTTAAAAACAAAATCACTGATAGTTGCATGTACACATTGTATTTAGCTGCGGTCAACACCAATAGCCTAAGAGCTTACTCACTTTTCTTCACTTTACAACAAATTTTAGCTAGAGAATTTGAACATAGCGTAATCTAAAGAAGCATATCCGCATACGCATTTAACCCTTGACTACTAAGACACTGCTTGAGCTTGTACAGTGCTCGAGTTTCTAGCTGCCGAACTCTCTCTTTAGACAATCCAAAAACTGCACCAATTTCAGATAGTGATTTCTGTTTGCCATCTTCAATGCCAAATCTAAGCCTGATGATTTTTCTCTCTTTTGGATTTAGAATGCGAAGTAGATTCCGAATATGGATCCTCATAAGTTGCTTTGACACACTCAAGTCTGAGGCCTCAATTGCTGTGTCAGCAGTGACTTCCTGTTACAAGAACAACAATAACCACCACAGAGCCTAGCTGCAAAACTTTTCACCCTGATTGACCCACATAGTTGAATACTAGAAAGTTGGATGATTACATGCACTAACATGATTGGCAAACAGATATATGCAAATATGATTCAAAAGATCTGCAGTATTAGTTTTAAATGATTGTCCAAGGATATTATTGATTTCTAGAATTCATAATCACATTATCTATGCTTTTGAAAAGTTAATGCACATGTTACTAATTGATCATCACTGCACTTTAGCCTTGTCAAGTCACAAGAAAGCTTATTATCTTCCTTTTGCAAAGTCAATAAATAATCAGGATTATAAGAATAACCATTTTCATGTTAAGAAGTATGAACTGGACTTCATTCAGTCTAATTATATTATTGCAACATTTAGGAAGTGACTATGGTTTCCTGTCTTTCCTTGAACAATTCCCCACTAGACATTCACTAGTTCAGCCAAAGCAGATATTACATTAAACAGTTACCAGGGTAGAATCTTAATGTAGTTGGATGTGCAAACCAAAGAGCACAGAAAGCCAGATGAAGCAAGGTAAATACTGTCCAGCACCAGGATTGATTTTAGCATGTTGTGGGCAAGTTACATGCTGAACTTGTAGTTGCAGGCCTACAAGAAGTAAAAATGAAAAAGCTGAAGATAAGGGTCACCTGGAAAGTTGTATCTTGATCCATCCACACAGGCTGTTGCATAGACAGTGGCATTCTTGCAGTAAACAGCAATTTTTCCAACTTCTCAACTGTAATTCCAGCACATGATGCAATCTCTTCTTTTGTAGGACTATGAATACCTTGTTGAATGCAAAGTTTCTTTGCTTCCTTTACCTTCGAAAGAAGGCCATACACATTGTCCTGCAAGATCAATCCTAATGGGTTGATTGTTGGCAAATGAAGATTGTACAAATATTTTGATTAGTCCCCTAATTGACGTCCAGAAGAAGGATCTTAAGTAAAAATGTATAAAAGATCAGAAATTAATCGCCACACAACCAAACTTTGTTGATTTGAAAGGATCATTAATGTAGGGCATTACTGGCAAACGGATTGTCCTAGAATGCTGAAAAATGGCCTTCCTAATAGCTTGCCTTATCCACCAATAGGCATAAGTTGCAAATCGGCAACCTACTTGGGGTTTAAATTTCTCAATACTCCTCATGAGACCCATGTTACCCACCTGCAAAAGAAGTCATTTATGTCAGCTAGGAAACAAACACCTTGTCCTCGTTTTCATGTGATAATGATTATGAGTTATGTCTCCTTCATTCAGTCAACATAGCTTTTGAGGTGCCATTGGGCCAATTGACCACCTTTTGATGGAAATAAGCCTAGTGATGGCTTGAAATTACCAATTTGGTTCACCTGCAATAGATCCTGAACGCTGAGACCACGTCCCATGTACTGTCTGGCAATATGAACCACCATGCGGTGATTGGCATATATCAGTTTCTCGCGGCTCCTATTACCGGAGTGAAGTTGTGTCTGCAAGGCTCGACAACTTAGACCAGCAGCTTCTGCCCATTCAACCAAAGTTGGTTCACGATTAAATTGACTCTGAAGCCTACTCTTTACTTCCTCTAGTTTCATCCAATCCTGAAACAAAGATCGACAGCAATTAGAGTTAATCGTGATTGTTAGACATTGAAAGGAATCAAGATGATCCTTGACAATAACCTGTATCTTCCCAATCAATTCAGATTCTTCATCTACAGTCAAAAGTTTTGTTTCAGGACCAGACAAGAAAACCCGTAGAGGATCAATGAGATCAAAAGCTTTTCTCTGTAGATTTGGCCTTACAGGAGGTCTGGTGTCCTCAACCTCAACTTTTGGCTTTGGCACCCTACTTTTTTTGGGTTGTCTCTGCAGAAGACGTGTTGAGTGTACTGTTTTTTTCTCCAGCGGAATGTCAGTCAAAGCAGAAAGCAAACTGAAAAATGAGTAAGACACGAATCTTATGACCAATAACAGATAAAGTGTCCAGGAATTCAATGTAGTTAAAAGAAACTGACCTCGGACTCAGAGTGTCATCTACACTAGCTCCAAATAATTTGGAATTTTCAGCTAATAAGGCTGCTTCTCTTGATGCAGACAAAGCATTTTTGGCAAGGGCAACTACATTTTCTGCTTCAACATCAATAAAATCGTCGGGTTTACTAGGAACAGACTGCCGTGCGTCTAAGGATTGAAATCTGCCAATACCACCTTAAAACAATTTAAAAATCTGGGAAAACAAGTGGCAAAAATCCAGTACCAAAAACTTCAACTCTTCAATCTTACAAGTACCACAAGCCGGGCAACTGAAGTAATTTTACATGAGAATTGCTTTTAAGATGATTGGGATCATCAGTGTCACTCCCTTGATTTGCAGATGGTGCAGCATCAATAAGCCTCCTATCTAGTGTTGCCTTAAACAAAAAGCAAAAGGCCCAAATAAAAGATGTAGCACTTAATCTTGTATAAATGAGACTCAGGTAACATAACATTTATGGAGCACAGTTCAGATCCTCAAACTCCTCACCAAAGACAAAAAGGCAGTGATATGAATTAATAACATAAAGTTCTCATCTGATGCTTAAGATGTAGCTGGGAATTCCCACAACGCTCACCTGAGACATTCTATCGTACTTCATCAGGCGAAGCGATGGCCCGCTTTCCTCATGTTGCTCTGAAATATGAGTTGAGGTAGCAAAATAACAAGCTACAGTAACAGCAGGCATGCGGGTGAGCAGAGGAGCTACTTTTTCCCGAAGCACTGAGACTGCAAAATTGACCAGGATAAGATTCTCTCAGGAAGACCATAATATGTTAACGTGCAGATGCTCCTTGGACACTCTTCAATAAGCTCAACAATCCTTTAGGCCTTAACCATGTATCATTGTACTAACATGAACCAAAGGTGAAGTGATGCGTGCTTACATCTACTCATAAAAAACTACCCAAACTTAAAGGAAAATCCTGATGTTAAAAATGAGACCTTATTACTTCATGAAGAAAAAAATCTCCGAAAGTGCTTTTCAGTATTTATCATCGTTCCAAGGAGCCAGAGAGATGCATAATGGATCTATTCATTTCCAAAAAAAAAAGAAAAAGGGGTGAACTATAACGTCAAGTCATAGTCATTTGACTTATAAATGGAATCGTGTAACAGATTAGAATGCAGCATATTCACCAAGGTTCCTGTTTGATTTGAGCTAAAATTGGATTCAAAGACATAAAGTCCGTTTCAGGCAGTATATGACATAAGCTCTAACCATTCTCGATAACATTGTAATAAACGTCTGATGACACATAATCATCGGCATTTCTACAATTTCCAGAAGTTTCAACGCAGTTCCTCTTGGTACATTGAATTGGCAAAAAATCAATGCTACAAACTCTACTTAATAAATTTATAGCTAAAACAACAGCCCTTCAAAGTAAACACGGTGATGCACACTAGAGATTGAAGAGATAAACAAATTTTACGCAGTGGAGTAATAATGAACAAGAAACTGACCAGAAGAGGAAGTTGAAGAAGAAGACGGGAAATTCTTGAGGTGGGTTCTTGAAGAAAATGTTGGAGGTGAAGAAAGGAAGTTCCTTGCTGCCTCCATTGTTGATATTCACACACACAAATATACATACATCTATTATGCATATATAATCATGCCAGTGTTCTGCTTCAACTCAGAAGAGCGACTGAGTGTTGTATTATGAGAGTGCGCTTTCGAAGATAAGGTCATGTCCAAAAGAACATCAGAGAATTGAAGATAAAACATGAGAGACCTTCTAGCGGAGTAGAGGCGGTGGGGTTTTAGGCTGTTATTTACCTCAAAATTGGTGGAAATAAAACAATATCCCATTCCAAAAGATATTAAATACTAGTAAACTTTAATCTGGACTGGCTTAAGCCCGAAACAGCCCTCATTTAGAGGTTACGCCCGACTAGAAAAGAGTGGAGGCCCGGATATCAGTGGATAATGGGCTGAATGAATAACTGACTTGGCAATGCCCCGAAAACAAAAAAAGATATACACTCACCACGTTGCTGACAATGGGCTAACTTGATTAAAAACCAACTCCATAGTCTCAGACAAAATTTCTTTCAAAATAGGCATTGTATTTTTATGGGCTGAGCCTCAGTCAAATCCCGTCTAAGCAGATCCTGAAACATTTTGTATAATTTTTTAGTTACCACATATATATATATATATATATATATATATGTAAAGGCGTGCATTTATTTGATTTCATCGGACCGAAAATGTTCTTAATAAACAAAATCATATATGCTGTCTAACTTTGCTAATATGAATTTGATTTAACTAACTGGATTTCACGTGCAACGTAGAAGTTCAATAATTCCCATAACAATAGTGATTCATACATATAAGTTTTGTTCATTCAGAACAATAATAGTGATTATGCCCTAATGCGGCACGCCCCTCAGACATGAAATATAATGCTTTGACGTGCCGTAACAAAAGGTTGCAATGTTACCTTCATGATTTTGGGGAAGACTCGATTAACATTCTCATCTTTAAGACAGAAGAGCAGTCGATCGATCTCGTTTCACCTTCGATTCGATGATAAAATCAATTACTATTTCCCCAGAACATTCATTGTAAAACTCTTTTCTTGCACATTATGGAAAGAAAGAAAAAAATAAATAAATAAATAAATCATTACTTCCCATAGCATCGCGCGTACATCCAAAGGGTTACCTACTTCCTAATTTTCATTTAAACAAAACAAAGGGGTACCTAAAAATGATTGTTGTTTGACCCGTAATTGACTAGCCAACGTACGCACTCGTGAACATTAGATGACATGGATGGTTCGCTGCATATATTGTCATGTCTGCGTATTTTGGTTTCTTACAGTTGCTTAGTAGAGGACCACTAACTAAGTAAGAGCCAAACACAAGCACCCCATGCAACAACGCTCCAAGCTCTTTATGCTGTATCCACTGCAATTTATTAGTTGCTTAAAAAGTTCGGGTTGATATAATTTATTGGTCATGATGATAAAATAAATGAAACGCCTTCAAATTCGTCAGCCTTTTTTCTTTTCTTTTCTCTTTTTTTTTTTTTTTAAAGTTTTGGTTTCTGATGAGATTCATTACCGTCATAATGAATTTGTTAGAACTTTCTCTAATTTTTGGGATGGAATGGAATTGAATTTGGGGATGCAGGCTCATATGGTCAATGCTGAGTAGATGATGCCTTGAAGGAAGGAGTATCTATCTATCTATCTATCTATCTGTACTTGGAAACAACAGAGAGTAAAGATTGGGTTTCCAACAATGAACAAACAGCAGTCATGATCCTGTGTGCCGGAGGAGAAAGGAAAAAATATTTATATACTCTACTTTACTTGTATTATAAACACATTTTCAGTTATCTTTTTGAATGGTATGTATCTCATTAAAAATATGTTATAATATTTTTTTAATTTAAAAAAAAATTATTCAAATAATCTTCTATCCATGCTAAGGCCAAAATATATATATATATATTGCCGCTACTAATGAATCCAATAATAATAATTGCCTCCCTCACCTCACCAGGCACGAGGAGGGATCACACAAATCTCACTGGAAATTTGATACACTTTTAATGTAATGTAATGTGTGGGAGTCAGCATACAAATGCCAAAGAGAGGGAAGTGAAGAAGTGAAGTGAGTAGGACGGACCCTGGATTGACTGCAAAATGACAAACAATTCAATGATGGGTGACTGAGAGAGTCCGTGGGCCCCCCAGAAGGCGACACGATATCCAAGAGCAGGACAGAGATGTCCGGCAGAAAGCAAACCAAAATCCCTCAGAACTCTCTCATCAGACAAACGCTTCAATTCACTCTTCCCACATTATCCACTGTCCACACTTTTTAGTTTTTACTTTCCCCCGCCCCACCCAGCCCCAGGGGCCAGGGCCCCCCCTTCGCCTTCGCCTTCCCCTTCCCCTTCCCCTTCTCCGTCTCCTTCTACTACTATAAAACCCCCTCCTTTCTCCTTCTCCTGCTTATAAAAATGCCTCTGGCTTTTCAGTAGTGGGGTCATCAGAATCCCTCTCAACTCAGCTTCATAGTACAACTCCTCCGCTCTCGCTCTTCAGCCCTAAGCCTTCTGTTTCTTCTTCTTCTCTTTTTTCTAAGTAATTATTATTTTTATTTTATTAATCTTTTTTCTCTTCCTTTTTACGTATCTTTTCTCAACAGGGGCTCAGAGATGGTCCTCCATCCTCGCACCAACGGCTCCCATTCCCAGGCTAAGGACAACGTCCCAGACCCTGACCTCTCTGCCACATCCCCCGACCTCCAACTTCTCTCTTCCGTAGCCGCCGCCGCCGCCGACGACGACGACCCCAATGCCAGCAGCCTCTCCATCATCGAGCAGCAACAGCCTGAGCAGTCGGTGCCTCCCAAAAAGCCCAAGGACCGCCACACCAAGGTGAATGGCCGGGGCCGCCGCGTCCGGATGCCGGCCCTCTGCGCCGCCCGCATCTTCCAGCTGACCAGGGAGCTCGGCCATCGTTCCGACGGCGAGACCATCGAGTGGCTCCTACGCCAAGCAGAGCCTGCCGTCGTCGCTGCCACCGGTTCGGGCACTTTCCCCAAGACCATGGTCACCAGCGTCGGGAGTCTCCCACCGTCCCACCTGAATGTGTCGACCTATGCGACGGTGACCAGGGTGCAGCCATCGGCTGTGGTTATCCCCGGCATGGGGGGCTTTTTCGCGGTCCCGCCACCGCCCAGGTGCAGGTTGGACCTGCGCCAGCCACCGCCGACGGAGTTAAGCGGTGGGATCAATGCGTACAGCCAGATGCCGTATACGGCGTTGCTGTTGGAGCCGTCCCCTAGGGGAGAGGAGCATGCTGAGTCATCTGCAAAAAATCGCGATGATTTTTGGCACCTCTGAAGCCTGATCTATGACATTTCCATAGATGGACGTATATACCTACCCCGTAGCAGCATATGCTTTCGCTGGGGGGTGGGGGTTAGGGTTTAAGTTTGTGCTTCCTTCTTTTTCTTTCCCCCTGTCCCCTTGGGGTGGGGTGTGTTGGGTGTTACAGATATATATAAATATATATATATGCATGGCTTTTTATTTTATTTAAGTCTTCTTCCTTCGCTTTGGTGATTTTGGGAAAATTAATGTAGCGGAGCAGAAATGAATGATGATGCATCATGATGGTGAGGAAGATTACATTACTCTTCAAGTCTTTTAAATGAATAGAATTATATTAGTTTTCATTGCAGAAGATTAGTGGGATCATTAATATAATTATTATCGTGATTTGGGTCATTAAGACTGATTAAAACTCCGGCAGCCATACCAGCATCCGGTGGCATTTTCTAATAAAATAAAATAAACCCAAACTCCAAAGGAATAAGAGAAATGAAAAGAAATGGTCGACGGCGGCGGATGCCACTTTAGCTCAAGAAGGTGGGTGGCCTTCTGTGACGTCAAACATGACCCATGCTCGAAGAATAGAATGTACTCGAAACTTAACATCAATTTCTCCGAAAACCTGAATTTGAGTCAAGTGGTACCCACTCTATTGATGTGGTCCCCCGCTCACTGCCACTTTCCTTCCCCTATATGTTTTGGAACTGTAGATGCTCCTGTCTTAATTAATCTCGGTTTGACCTTCATGATGATTAAATAATTAAATACATAATAATTTATACATTGCAAAGTTGCACTCCAGCTGCTACACCAGAACCGGTTACTGATGTACCTCAGGGGGCTTTGGCCATCGTGACCGTCTTTCAAAGGCTCGGGGTCCTTATTTATTCGTTAAAAAATAAATGTAAGGTTCAAATCAGCATATATACATAATACATCATTTTTTTTTTAACGTAATATATAAAGAACTCACAGAAATGTATTCTACGTATATTTTTAACGCTATGTGTACGTGTAGAACCTGACAACTGATTGTGCTCGACTGATCCTACGCAAGGAAAGGAAATTGTTTCCTGATCCCAATCTCCGACTCCCAAAGCTTCTCATCGCCACGCACGCCCATCATTTTGTCTGCGGTTTTCATCTAACAGCCACAGAGGGTTCTTCATCCTTAAACAAGACAGCATCGCAATTTTCTGAGAATCCCCACTCATGCTTTCCTATTTCAGTAGTGTTACATTAAAAAGAGATGCAGTTAATGCAGTCTGGGCTGGGAAGTTGGTCATTTTGTGCAACTTTGAAGCTTTAGTCATTTATGCAACTTTTTGAACTTCTCTAAAGTAATAATCAATGATTCTGCCCCATCAAAGTTTGCAATCTAATTGTGATGCTTTCCTTCTGCTCCTAACTGCAGATATCATCCAGCGACTTTAACTGGAACCGTTGTCTAAGGAGACCCCCAATATATACATATATATATACACACATCCATACAAAAGAAAAAAAAATGTATAGCATACTCCTCACAAGTTGAAATAAATCTTGATTATTTTTCATCGTTTACTATATCGAATTACACCGTAATCCAACTTTATTAAGCCCCAAACATGCTAGGATGGGAAAATTAGCATGCATTTAGAGCACGCACCTCTTAGTCACAGAGTCAATGACGTAGACACCACATGATAGATTGAATGTGACCTATACCACACCACAAACTATACCATACTATACGATAACGCATAAACATGCATATAAATATCATAGCAGTATAAGCAGAGAAGTCAATCTTGCATCTGCGACTATATAACCATCCAGACAGTTTCGCACTAACAAATATGCGTATATCTTGTACTGTCCAACTCCTCTAGTGCTTGTTTCCAAACCTCCACCACTTCTTCTTCTTCTTAAAATCACTCAAAAGCACATCTGCACAGAAAAGGGTGGGTAATATCACAGCTCGGGCCCGTGGTAATTCATGGTTGATGCATGGTCACACCAATTAAGAGACGAGATTAGAAGAATCACCTCCTTGGGGATAAATTGAGTTGTAGTGCACCTCCGACCAAAAACTGAGGCAAATAACTGCATAAGAAAAAATAAATTAAATACAATGACTTCAATAGCACCAAATTATCGTCACACTGCATGTAAAGCAACATTCGCTTACAAATTATCAAAACATATACGAACCCAGTCCGAACTACTTACAAGCGTAAATAAATGAGCTCAAGATTACGATGATGAGCTTGCCCAGATACTCTACTAATTTATGAATAACGTTCAAATAAATTTGAAACCCTTAACTTAAACTTTGTCCTACGTCTATCAAAGAATATTTTGTCGTTCACAAATAATTGACAAAGGAACAAGTTCATGTGCATAAAATTTTGCTTGTGATCAATTTGCTAAAGAAATGAACTTCAGTGTGTAATCTCAAGCTCGGTTTATTGACTAATCCAATGAAACAAAGAATTCGTACGCTCCCATTAGGTAAAAAAGTCAGCTACAAAATGAAACTTATGGTAGATTTCTTAAGCAACATAGTCTCTTCATAAATGGTATTCCCGAGCTTCATCTTGCTTGACACTTTAGTCTCGTAACTTCCAACACATTACATCTGTACAAAAGCTGCAACTCGTCTTACCATTTGTAACACTAGCTAACTGAAATATATTATCAAAAGAAGAGGAATCTAAATCTATTCCAGAAAAATGGGCAAGCAATAAGAAATGACCAATAATGCACCATGGATCCCTCAGCAGTAAACTAGTCCAACACACATTTAGTGTGACATATTGGAGTCAAAGATCAATAACTAATGGGAACTGATCCATAAATAAATAAATAATTGGGCACAAAGTCCTAGGTCATGAGGAAAAGCATTATATTACAGTCCCACCCGTGCAGGAACTAGGAAGGATAAGGTATATGCAGCCTTAGCCAGGGTAGCTATTTTCTTGTATGTATGACATAAAGAACAACCATAACTTGCCTCTTTTCGACTTCTGAACCTTTGGAAGAATCTCAATGTAACAAGTGCCTCTAAATGAAGTAACGACAAAAATCTTCATGCCATACTGCCAGAAGAAAAGGACAAAAAATAGAGCAGTTCAAACTTCAACAATCCTTTCACAAGCAATGATATCTATGAAACAGATGTTCTTTAACTGAACGTATTAAGATTATACAATACTGGCAGAAAGATTATCTACAGAATCAATTGAGATGCTAATCAGTTTCCCTTGAAAACCAAGCTCAACACATAAAAATGAAAAGTGCATCACAATTAGGTGCCCAAAATCAAAATGCCGAGAAAACACAAGAAAAAAATCATCATCCTACAGAAATGCAATTCTTGAAGAAAACATTTTGAAACAGATGGAATTATCACTAGCACACTCAAACTTTGTCCCAAAAAGGCATTCGGAAGCCACAACAAACTCAACAAATTAGCTTATCTCTCAAGCTTGCATGTTCAAAGGACAAAACCAGGTTCCGATCAATAATGGTAAAAAAACAAGCAGGAAGGAATCCCTACACAAAGAGAATGGAAAATGATAAAATTACCATATCTGCAGCTGCTTGCAATGTAACATGATCACCCCACTCACCATTCCTGGTTTGGTCACAATCAAAGGGTAAAAATAAGTGATTCCAACTTGAAAGTTCCTAAGACAATAAAAGAAACTGCAAGGACATTGAAATATACTTGGACATCCTGTTTATATATTCACTATACTCCATAGGAACATATCCCTCGTACATCTCTGGGTGAGCTTGAAGCTGATGATAACATCATTGCAAGAAATGAAATTAGGTATAGACACTGTAATACGTAATTCTCAAGCAAAACATAAGATCTTTCTAGAAATATATAAATATCTGGGACAACCACCTGACTGGCAACTTGCTGCCGGACAGATTCATGGTGTTCTGGGGTACGATAAACTTGATCTGATAAAGCCCGAAACTGTGGTAAAAAGAGAAAGTAAAATTAATAGACACCATAAAGAGAAAAGAAGAAAAAGAAGTAGAATTCCATGAACAGTAAAGTTCCTGTATTGAGTTCAAGATATTTATCTTTTCGTGTAAACCACAATGACCAACTATATATGAGCAAAAGAAGAGGCTTACAAAAATAAACAGGTCAATAAACAAAAGAAGGCTACAACATCGAGAAGACAGAGCTCAAGAATAGGAAGTAATTGCATGCAATATTAAATTTCATAAAACACATACATAGGCATGTATTTTGTTTTGAGGATACTGAATGTACCTTATTTAACTCATGCATGAAAAGCAAAGTAGCAACAAAAACTAAACAGAACCGCTGTAGATGCATGTCATAACCTGGTACTTCTAGTGACGTTCCAGGTTCTTGTATACACATACGAGCAAAGTAACAACATAAAACTAAAGAGAATAGCCGTACATGCATGATCTAACCTGGTAACTCTAGTAACAGTCCAGGTGCTTGTACTTGTGGATTAGCAACCTTACCATGTACCACATGCGCAAGAAACTACACATATTCTATGCTGTATGGTGCAAAAATTTTATTTCATCAATCTAATATATAAAATGGCAAGAGGAAGACTAGAAAAAAGTTTCAAAACCAATATTGGTTGTAGTCCATGCTAAAAAAAAGAAGCATATCTTGTTTGCTTATCAGTATTGAGTTCTTAAGACATCTAAAGCAGGAGAGAAAGAATTACCTAACAAAAGGTGTGAAAAGCAGGGAGTATTTACAACCTATGATGCAAGCCTAAAGAGCCCAGTCAATTGATGGCATAACAGTCTTATGAAAGCAAAGCGGATAATTCTAGGAGTCCCATGCTAAGAACACAGATTAACTAAGATAACCTACTTCATTCAATGAACAACAATCCCCCACCCAACTTTAAATGGTATGCTTATTAAGTTATTATCTTGGGGTGTTCACCATTTTGGTTGACATAATACACTCTACTGATTAGCAGGACCAAGCACGTAACACACTTATATTCTTATAATGTGGCATACAGCAAGATAAATATTCTCCACTTTTTACTTCACTATAACATATATTAACCAAGTAGCATAACTCAGAAACAAACACACATTACAAACTGTTTTTGGTGAATAGGATGTAAAATGAAACAGTAACTTCATACAGAGTATTAGCTTTGTTTTCTCAGCATAAAAAACAAGATACGTTGAACACTCAAGCTTCAGCCATCATAACTAACCTGACAGTTGCCATCTCCTTGAACTTTGTGCTCTACCAAATCATATAACTGCAATCTTAAACAAAAACATCATCCAACCTCAAACCTTTGTAACGTGTGTATCATATAGAAACAAACCTAATCATGAAAAATTTAGCATGCAGATTAAAAATTCTGATCCTAGAAATATTGACCATAGTGTTCCAATTCTTTCCTTAAGATGAGGGACATCCCAAAAATGGTAGAGAGCCAGTAGAATATATGAGGAACATGCCAACCAGGTTCCCTCTGTGAATATATGCTAAGTATTTTACCTTCAGTACATGATGGCTAGAAACCCAGAAAAAGGGACAGAGCGAGAAAAGAAATGTACAGTTACCTATCCAGCAGCCTTTGGTGATCAGAAGTTGCTTCATGAACTGAAGGAATGTCTCCATTAATTCTAGGAACATGCTGCATTAAAAACCAATTAAATACTCATGTATGCATCTAGCTAATTTTAGAAAGCTTAAGCCATCTTCAAGCACATGAATTTCCAAATCAATTAATTACCTGATGCCTACCTGAGAATTCTAAAATAATACATAACTTTGCATGTTTAAAGAAATCATAATCTTTTTGTAGATATGGGGTAACAGATAAGACAACTTTGTTAGGTTGCATATCATACCAATCTTCTCAAACAAAATTAAGCATCTCAAAATGAAGCTCAAGCAGAATAAGAATCCACAAAAAGGCTAAAGATAAGCCTCTAGGGTCTCCAGCTTATAATCTTTATTTAGATAGTTTCCAATATATGCATCATTTTAGTTTTACATCAAAAGGCTGGGGAATAGTGTCACTAAGTGAACACAAAAAAAAGTAAGCAATCAGCGAGAGGGTTTAATGTATGAAAAGTTGACATAAGTCCAGCCAAAACATTGAACTAAGATGATAAATTAACATTGAAATAAAAACATTTGCACCCGAATGATTAAGAATGTATAGTGACACTCAAGATCTCCTCAATCAAACTCTACAGCAGAGGAGTGCTTCTCATGTACTACAGAAAAGCTACAACCTCAGCACAACTAAAATTGTCACACCACACTTCCTGGTAGAATGGGTAAAAACATGGAGTCCCTTTTAAGGTAACTTTGAATCCAGGACCCAACATCCAACCAGAACCCGTTCAATTCAACACAAAAAACTATCGCCTCCATATTAATTAAACGTTAGAGGAAAAAAGATGCTGCCCCTGAAGCCCCACAGAAAGAACTCAAAGCGTAGATGTAGAGAGATGATGTTTAAGTAAAAGAACTTTTGATTCAAAACGAGTTAAAAACCAGGGTGGCATACCCTAATGTAAAAGGTAAACATAAGAAATCATATCCAGATTTGCGCTTCAAACATTCATTGAACTTGAGAGATTATGAAAAATGTCATTGTACTTTATACAAGCAATACTTACAGGAACAGGAATCATTTGGTTTAGCCTCTTTCCGACTTCTCCATCAAGCTCAGACTCCTCTGTTATCTCCAAATCATAAGAATACATTTCCGTATCAAAAGATCCATCTTCAGGACCAGAATAGGAAGTTGAAGGTGCTGCATCATCCATATCTACTGGACCAAATCTATAACCTACAATACATTGACGTACATAAGTTATCACATCAAAAACAGTACATATAGTATGCCAGTAGAGACAAAGACACGAAATCACATACCAGAATAGTAGGGCCTTGATGGACTGTGACAGTCTTCACTGACAGTGGAGCCTTGATAGTATTCATGTATTATAGGCAAGGTTTCAGGAGAGTCTCCAACTGATAACCGTGTGAATTCATCTCCCAAGGCATGTCCAGTAGTATCATAATCGCAGTCGCTCATATATTGTTCAGAAGAGATGTTTACATCATATGGATTGCTATTCCCATAGTAATTGGAAGTGAAATTATGGTCTACATCAAAAATATTTAAACCCCATGGAGTATAATCTGATCCCGGTTCAGACATAATTGCTTCTTTTCTTCCAAACTCAAGAAATATCTGCTTTTAACGAACACTAGGCCCCAAGTAAGCTAGCCTTGCATATAACAACTTCTTGCCATAATACTTGAACAAACTTGGGTAAAGAAGCGTGAGATGTTCATTCTAAAGATATCTTTATTGATCAAGGAAGCAAGAATGATCTGACAGACAACAGAAACATGCAAACATATAAACTTGTGCACACAGGACAAAAAAGTATATCAATATATCTGCGTATATGTAATACTACGACTAGCCTAAATAACCACTGATCCTACTCCAGCATCATTAAAAGATGAAATTTAACAACAATAGTTAGATGTCCATGATCAAGTCAACAATTCCAAACCTAATGGAGAGTCGTCAGCAGATACAAAAATCCTCCTCATTCATAAAAGTACAGAAGGATGGTACTCACTAAGAGCTTAGTTTCCCAGGGATTTGACCCAACTCTCTTTCTTATGTTGACCGTCTTACTCATATTCAGCATAAAGGTTTAGAGGACAGAGAAAATAAAGGCACATACTAAAGAAAAGTTAATAAAATACAGCCATGCAAACATGACTTGGAATTAGAAAATGCAAAACAAGCCTAGTTGAACAGCTATTCTTTTCTATGTTTAAGCCAATCAATGGCATCCTACTAATTTTGCCAAGTCCCACTGTATGCCGGTTATAAAACAGTAGCTTGATGATGTATAAGTGTGATTGATTCAAGCTGGCATGTCTAACCAAGCTAACCAAGAAACAAACGCTAAGAGTAGCCACATTGCTTCCTTAATCAACATACTCATGCATTGTCAATCAGGAAATAAAGGGAAGAAGCTGGAACCACAAGTCCTTTGAAAAAGGGGGGAAAAAAGGAATCTTAATATCTTCAAGTTTTTCTTTTCACTCTTAATATTGTCCCTTAAAATTATATCACCCAGTAGAACAATTTAATTCCCTTCTTCATGTTTCTGTTTCGTCTTGCATTCAATGGAAAAGGGAGAAGGAATCTCGTGCTTTGAAAAATCCATATACGCACGACAAAAGAACGAGAATAAAAACTAATAGAAGATCATGAAAGGATGAAAAAGGAAGGAGGAAGAATATAGACGCAATTAATACCATGTCTATCTATGACACTGGACATCTAGAGGCATGATAGCAAACAAGGAATTGGGAAAAAAAAAACCCCCATAATGAATAGGATCAGAAATTAATAGGTAAACGATTGCGCGTGGGAGCTAAATCCTTCGAAATAACTACCAGGTGGATTGCACACGTGATATCCACAAAATTAAACCAAAATTTATGACTTTGACTGATCAATCAAATGGATAGTTTTGAAAATTAAAAAGGTGATTATGAGAGATTACAACTTTATGAATAGAGAGGAAGAGGAGAGAAGATATAAGCAAGTGATATATACGAGTACACGCTAAAGACAAGCCTGAATTTTGAAATATAAAGAAAAAAGAAACAAGTATTTGTACTACCAGATATTAGACTCAAACGAAGAAAAGATCAATCATCTGCATCCCATCCCGTGCATAGGATATATACATGCATACATGTATACATCTCCGAGCATCTAAATGTTTTCGGGTTCCCGCGATTAAAAGCTGTACAAACCGAACACTAGTGAATAATTCGATAACTTTAGCATCAAGTGATCCTAAACGAGATATAAGGATCGATCAGGAGAGTATAATTCCAACAGTAAATACCAAGAAAACAATCTAACAAGCAATTTAACTGCAATCACAAGGAAAAAGAGAGATAGCGAGAGAGAGAGATCAATCCAAGGAAAAAAGAACTGTGATCTCACCCTGAGCTTCAGACAGACAGCTGCCAATCAGCTGGATGGCAAGGGAGAAGAATGGAATGTCTAGTTGGGCGAGGGTGGGAGGACGGAGGAGGGAAACAGATGGCGAGTATGGGGAATTTGAAAGGGTTATATATACGATTTTCGGGAGGTAATGGTAATGGAAGTGGTAGTGGCGGGCGTGTCAAATGAGGTGGCAAATTTGGAAGAATAAATTTGGTGTAGAAATTGAAATGGCTTTTGGCCTGCGCTGCTTGTCCTACTCAATGCCCATAGAGCCGTAGACACCAAGAAGAAGGCTTTGATTCGAGTAGAATTTGGGTGGTGGCCGTGGCTTTTGAGCGGAGCGAAACGTGCCGTTAGTTTTAAGCCGCCCTTTTCTTGAATCCTTATATTCTCGCTCTTTTTTCTTTTCTTGTCCTTTTGCCTTTTTCTTGAATCCTCCTACTCTCACCTTTTTTTTTTTTTTTTTTTTTCTATTCACAAGAAATCCCACGAAGCCGCGCCAAACCAAACAAGACAAACGCGCTTTCTCTTTTACTGGCGGTGGAACCCTTCTTCAAATCAGTAAAGTGAAATAAAAGGGTGGAATGATATTTCTAAGTTTCAATTTGCTTGGGACTTTTCTACATCTTTATTCAATTATTTTTAGAATTAATCCTATATACACTAATACTGACAGTGTATATACACTATTATAATTTGATACATGACACATGTGCAAAATTTAAATTAGTTGTATACATTGTCAAGCTTTTGTTTTTATGGGTTAAAATATTTTATTAGAAAAATAGTTCAAAGCGTTCTTCATGTTTTCGTCAAATGAATTATTTTATCCTTCACTTTTGAAATAGTAACTTTACATCTCTTACAAAATCAAGTTGGCAATTTTTTATCCTAATCTAGATTTTCGACAATTTTTTTACCCTAAATCCATCACGTGACCTACCTATGAGATTATTTTTTTTAGAGGCAAAAAAGTTAAATCCCATTTGTAGTTAAACAAATAACCTAATCCATATTCATTCTTAACCTTATAAAAATGTATATTTCAACATGAGCCACACACATTTGTTTCCTGAAAAAGTAGGATATGATCAAATTCTTAATCATCTTTGCCACTAAAAGTGTGAGATTTAACCTTTTTTGTACTTAAAAAATGATTGAATGTGAGTCACTTGATGATTTCAGGCTAAAAATTGGTTTGAAACTTATGTTGGGATAAAAAATTGCTATTTTGAAATTGCAAGGAATGTAAAATTAATATTTTAAAAGTGAAGGACAAAAAAATTCATTTGACAAAATGTGATGAATGTTTTGAACAATTGTTCCTATTTTATTACACGTTTCTCTTTTTAGCACTATCACACTTTTGAAACCATTATTATGTTCAAATGAGGTGCCATAAGTGACTCTTTTAATTTCTTAAAACCTCTGTGTGTGTATATATATAGGTTGTAATTGATGAAAAGAGTTTTTTTTTCCTCTCTTTGAAGGCCTGGTGAAAAGAGCTAAGCTAGAAAGAAGTAAGATATAACTATTTCATTTCACTGAAAAGATGAACAATCCAAAGAAATTTCTGTTAATTTAGATTATCTAGTAAAGAGCACGTACGCAAAGTGCAACAAATTTCGAGGCCTTTAATCTAGTTCTCGCCTTGGGTTCTACACACACACACATATATATATATATATATATATATATTGGGTATCCCATAAGTAACATTTAAGTTTTTAAAAGAAAATCCAGAGTAGAAGTACTGCACTTATTCTTAAAAATTTCAGAGAGTGCACTAGTACACTTGTAATTTGATGGTTCACCTCTCATGCAAATCTTTTTAGACTCCTTCTCATAGAATAGGAATAAATTAGATAATTGCCGTTTCAGATAAAAGAAAAAAAAGTAGCATTTTAGTTTGAAAAAAAAATGAAGACTAGTGCTATGAGAACATTTATGAGGTAGACCTCCATGACGATAAAGATAACGGATTTATGAGCTACCAAAATTCATGTGCTTTGCTTACATGATAAGGACATGAAAGAAAATTGAAGTAGTATTTATTACGGACTGATGCCTTCAGCATGCTAAAAAAAATTTCAGTCGCTCCTCAACTATCATATTTTGATCGCTGTAAATGACTAAAACACCCACCTATAATTTAACATCTTTAATTTAAAGATTACCGATTTTAGACTCCTTTTCATGGATTGATTGTTTGTTTGTGAAATACCTTCAAATTTATTGTTGGGGGGGGGGGGGTGATAAATACATATCATTAATTGTTGCACTTTGCTTAAGGTATTAGATCTTAAATGATAGTAGTAAAAGATGACTTTTGTGGCTATTTGTTGTCATAGAGAGTGATTTTTATGGGTTTATGACTTTGTATTCAAGAAGAAGTCGTGTTCTTTTAATGCGTTGAAAGGGATATATACAAAGAAAGTTATTCTTTTTTTTTTCATAAGTATTTTGCATGTGGTAAACTCTAAAGTATTTGCGTCTTTTGATCCACAAAAAAAAAGTGGATGAATTTTTTTTTCAAGGCGTCAAAATCATTAAACTTATTAAAAGAAAGATGGCCGCATACGCATTCAATAACACAAGGCAGCCTTTTTTCACGTTTTTTCATTCGTATTTCCATTGTTAACCAAGCACTCAAAAGCATAACGAATGGAAACTGTCGTAATTACAATATTAGTAGTACAAAAATCCTTCCTTATTTTGAAGCCAATATACGTAACAGCCCATGCAATATACATTAATATATGAAAGTTTTCTTGTTTCTGAAATGGGGACACTTGACTGACTGAGTGCAAACTGACATCATCAGTAAGCAAAAAGGAAGGCAAGCCAGCCGAAATAATTAATATTTATAATCCTTGACGTTGTTTAATTACAAGTAATGAGCTGGCAAGCGCATTTCAAGACATCAAACCCCTGCCAAGCCGTGTCAGGTTCCCAAGTCAGTCTTAATAATTCATCGAACGCAGATGGCAGCCCAGACCAAACGCGTCCGAGCGTTAACTGTCATTTTAACACGCAACTCGAGTGGCTTTTTTTTTTTTTTGGGGCGGTGGTAATAATTGGTAAGCATCGAGAATCAAAGAATAAATGAGGCCATTTTTTGGGACAAGCATTTAGGTCCCTGCCTATTGCGTATTCCTGGGGATGATTCCAAGAACTTTACTATGATCCTCATCCTCATCACTGGAAACAGATGGTCACCGAGTGACCCTTTTTTGCAGTGAACATGGTTCAAAGACCTGGCCGAGTCGTCATCGAATTCCATTCCGATGTCAAAACAGGACTTTCTGTTTCGATATCAAAACGAAATGAGTTGACTCCAAGATAATAGATCATCGAAAACTCGATCGAAACGTCTCCGAGATGAATAAAAACGGTCAATCTGCCTCAAATCCAATTTGAACCATGGGAGTGAAATGCCCAAAACCCCAATCCAGATTTTTCTTTCAGAACTATTTAAGATATTCCCGTTGCTGGAGTACTTTCCATCGGAACATGGAGAGTGCAACAGCGACAATATCAATTTTACAAATGAAAGCATAAAAAAAACGTTCCACCGTGTTTTTCTATACATAGAGACGCATTAAAGAACCGATGGACCTTTGGGCATCTCCAAGATCCCTTAAACAACAAATCATATGGTTACCAATCTGACACTTCCACATTTTTTTTACACGTCGAACATTACAGACACCATCTAAATCCTTTCTATCAAATTCAGCACCCAAGCATCTCTTCCCATCCCTAGAAGTTCCTGCAATTCGCATATTTCGCTTGCATTTGATGTAGTTAGACGTCACCAGAGGTAAACGAAAAATTGATAGCCTCTTTCAAGTTTAAAGGTATAATAGAATGGAGTCAAGAAATACCATAGCTTCATCAGTCTATGGAAACACACTAACCTGCTATATATGTACCCAAAAACAAGACCCCCCACAAATCCTCTCATACTCCGGGGGGCCCCATAGCAATCAGTATGTTTTCACATGCTTTGATGACCAGATCCGAACTAACCAACCGCCCTCTACAACCCTTGCGTCCATGATCCTCCTTTTGTTCTTCTTCCCAGCTCCCTCTTCAGTTTCTTTTTGCCCCACAGCCTTCAAAGGGGGGCGAGGACTGCCTATTTCCACCGATGCCGCCACCACTTGGTTTACCATTGCCACCACTTCACTCATTTTTGGGCGTGTTTTTGCATGTCTGGCCAAGCACCGATTGGCGACAAGAGACAGTTTGTGAGCTGACTTGATTAAGTGTTTCCTTTCAAGCCTTGGGTCTAAAATCTGTTGAAACTTTTTAGCATCTGATAAGTATGGCTTTACCCATTCTAAGAGCTTTTGTTCATTTCTGGGTCGATTGCGATCCAATGGCCGTCGTCCTGTGATGAGTTCATATAAAAAGACCCCATAACTCCATACATCACTCTTAGATGTTAGACGACCAGTTTGAATGTATTCTGGAGCTGCATATCCCATTGTTCCAACAACCTGATAAATGCACGTTTGTTTCAAGTAACTAAGTAAGAATGGCCCCATAATTACCTTTCATAAACTTCAATGCTCTTAAGACATTTGCAAAGAATATAGATATATATATATTAAAACCACACATATGTTTGAAAAAATACTGTAGCACTTTTTTGATGTGATATATATGATATAAAAAGGTGGTAAAAAATGTGTTAATAATGCAAGCAAGTCAGTGTGTGTAAATAATGTGTAAATAATGTGCAATCCAAACACATATGTTTCTTTTAAAGAGCTGAAACTAGGACTGTTATGATGTGCTAGTGAAGCTACTCTAAGATTAAAGCGCAGAGTTCCATTCTTCATGAACAACTTCATCACCTGGATTTGTGGATAGTTCAGTAAGAATATACAAAAACATTTTTTCTGAGCAAATGCGCAAAGTTAAATAGCTTGAATCTTTAAAAGTTAGACGCATCCAACTCTGTTACCAGTTTTGATTCATTTGAATTCGTCAGCTGCTACCATTTGAAATAAGATACAACATGTTGAGGTGGCCAAGCTACTCCAATATCATAGATCAACAATTACCATTACAAGTCAGTTTTCTTTTATCGTCAACAGTGGAGGTCATGCAAAAGTTACTCATGTTCAATCACATGATAAGCTGAACAAAAATAAAGATGTCATTTTACACGAAGGATGCAATAATTCATGCACAATGAGGACCGTGTTAGCACTTAACATCTATAAGGGGGATCGCAGCAAACATTTTATGAGCACATACCGCTGTTGAGACATGAGTTAATCCTTCTGAAGGACCCAATCTAGCCAATCCAAAATCTGACAACTTAGCATTCCAATCCTCGTCTAAGAGAATATTCGAAGCTTTGAAATCTCTGAAAATAATCTACAATATTGAAATGGGTCGATAAGACTATGCAAAAAAGTTCTCTTAAATTTGCCTTGAAAGCCAGAATATTAGCACAAAAATAGAGACACTTAACACATGGAGCATTCAATGGTCTAATTCTAATAACAAAAGAAAGAATAAATAAATGGCCTAATTTTGCTCTGAATGAATTAAAAGAAGAGAAAGATGCACCTAACTATCATCAAATCGGGGGAATGTTAGGAAGGAAAGCAAAATCACCTGAAATTCCATTTCCTCATGTAAGTATGCTAAACCACGAGCAGCATCTTGGGCAATCTTTAATCTCATAGCCCAGGAGAGCGGTGCTTCTGACTTAACTGACAAATGGTCTTCCACACTTCCATTTGGCATAAATTCATAAATAAGAAGCCGCTGGATTCCTCTCTCATCATCCTCTGCACAGTAGCCAATAAGTCTGACAAGATTTGGATGTTCAACAACCCCCAGAACATTAACCTCTGTAATCCACTCCTTGTGACCCTATTTAAGAAAAAGAATATCATGTCAAATACAAACATAAGAAACAAAGGATTAGTTAACTGCTCACGATGTGCAATTGATACCTTGACATAACTGAAGCAGCAACGCGAATAGTAATCTAAGACTTTTATCTATAAATAGCGAGAATTAATTAATTTTTAAGACCATTTAAACTACCAAAGATGCAGGACTACTAATTCTATGACATATGGCAGTTTTGCAATGCTATGTATTGAGAATTTGCAGCAGCAATGCAGTCTTCAATATGATGATGATCATTACAGTTTCATATGTCTCCTTTTCCAATTTCCACTCCTTTCTTCATATCAATAAAACCTTGAATATCAGTTGTACAACACCCGTCAGGTGTTAATGATAGCAGCAATCAAAGCTAACTTGTGTTAGAAAACAAGTACTGGAGCAAATGGAGTACAATCTAGGAATCCAAAATTTCTGTAATTAATGGTCATTTTCTGGTCTGTCAATACAGCAGCTGCTTATATCCTACAGTCTTATGCAGAAAAAAACCAAGATATAAAACCTAGTTTACCTTGCTTGGAAAACTTGTAGAGCATGACAAGGAAGGCATAACTTCTATGAGGAGATTAGGTTGGATGACCTCTAAAAGACAAAGTCAGTGAATTATTCTCGCAGTTAAGTTAGCTGCATATGTTATATCAGTGGGATGAACACAAATAAGAGAGTGAAAATCACGTGAACCTGCAACGAGTTATAACAGGAGCCAACGAACTTAAGTGTTACTATAGAAATCAGGACTACCTTGCTGCCTTGTTAACATGCATGTTGCAAACCACCGAAGGGGAACCTACCAGAAATACTCGACTGAATTCCCTTTTTAAACAAATTCAGTACCTTATTTTCACAAACTGAAATAGAAAACAACATTGAAGTGTTTCTGTATATTTCAATACCAAAGGCTCCATTTTAAAGCTCTTAAGCGAGTTCCATTCTCTAGTTTACAACTATTAGTTGCCATACTCATACCACCCATTAAACAATACTTGCCCTTTGTATGCAGGACACTGGTCCCACCAAAGCTAGCACTCCATGACAATTAGACTACATATTCAATTATACTTGACTAAAGAAGAACTACCCCAAAGAATATCATGAAACACATTAAGTTGCCGAATGCTAGTTGCGTTAAATTAAGAGTTAAAATTATCAACAAGATAAAAGTCATACATGTAAAAGGTTAATAATCTAGGATAAGAGATATTGACGAGAAGTCTTGCCTGCATTCCCCTGCTACCAAGTTGCTTTACAGCTACATCAACTCTTTTAAGAGGATCATCTGAACTCTTGATCACACCTCTATATACACAACCAAAACCACCCTCTCCAAGCTTAGTGGAGCGGCTAAAATTCTTTGTCGCTGCTTTCAGCTCAGCAACAGTGAACACTTGGAGATTGTTGGGCCTTTCAGACAAGCTGGGAAATTGGTTCCTTCCCCTGGACTCTGTACTAGCATCTGACATATTCTGAGAATTAAGTTCAGATCCTGATTGCCTGACATCACGATCAGCGAAAGCAGAACAGGAGGATGGGACCAATGTTGACTTTGTGGTCTTAGGATCATCCTTCCTTTCTCCCAAATAAAACTGGAAACACTTCATAGCCTTCAATACCCTGCAATTCCTCCGTGCAAATCCAACTGTAGGAGCAGAACATCAATACCATGCAACTAATCAAGAAAATATCAGTGAATGAGGTGGAACTAATCCTGTCCAAATTAGGTCAAACATCGCGTTTCCGTAATTGCAAAACAACTAATCGTAGTGGATAAAATTTGCAAACAAAGGAATTTAAGAGTGACATTCCATATTCAAGATGGAAACTTTAATAAGACTGCGTTACCAACAAAGAAACCTACCAACAGCATATACTTTATAACAACCCAAAATACTGCCATATTTTCAAGTATATTGAAGTGAAACCAATACCTCAGAAAGATCCAGAATAATCAACATACTTGTCCACATATCCCAAATTAACCGGTTACCACGCCTATGAGAAGCATAGTAAAACTCCCAACTATAAGTAGTCAACGGGTTGATGTTCATCATAGCCCAGATGAGAGAAAGCAAGGAATTCGTGGCCATCTTTGCAGGAAAAAAAAAAAAAAAGAAAAAACTATCTTTTCATATCTCTATTGCGCAAAAAATTAAAAAACTCCAGCAGGAACCTATTATGTTTGCAGGACGGGAGCAATTTGCAGCAAAAAAAAACAAAGATAAGAAAAAAGGATTCCACTTTCGGTAGGCACTGAAAAATCCGACAAAACTCACCTTTGGACTATGCAATCTGAGTGGATGAGAAGTATGGTGAAAATACCCAATCTCTGAAAGTATAGAGGAAAAAAAAAACCCAGAACTCCAATAGACGGCCTGAACAAGGGAAGGACGTACGAGTCTTGGTCCCTTTGGATGACTGGAAGAGTGGTCTTCACACGGCAATAGCCCAAAGTCTGCTTTCCAAACAAAGGAATATGAAGAACCCCGCACAAAATTACAAAACCAATAATACCTATTTTCGCAGCCCCAAAAAAAAAAAAAAAGAATTCTTAAATTCTTAGAGGATATACAAACGTGTATGAATTATCAATGTACTTAGTTGGATCAAATATAAGAATGATGATGATGGGGAAGCCGCGGCATTAAAGCGAGTCCAAGGTAAGGTGTGAAGTGTAAAGGCCTTCTTTTTTGAAATACTTAAAATAAGTAGTATTATTATTGTGGGGACATTCTAACGTCGAAGTCAAGACAAACAATGGATTGGAGGAGAGAAAAGGTCTTTAGTCTTTACACAAACGAGTTGGTAGAAGTTAGGACGTGGGGTCAATGGTTCTCCAAGGTAGAATCTTCTCTGGAATGAATTTGCAGAATTTTATTTAAAGCTTTTAGACCAAAGATTTTACCTTTCCACTGCTATTTCTGGGTAATTTGATAGCGGCATGCTTTTTAAGATTAATCGCCATCTCTGGTCGTAGTCTTCCAAGCTTACGCCCGTTTTTCGTTTTGGTTCCTCGTCCATTTCAGGATGCAAAGTCCAATTCCACCAGCAATGTCTAATAACAAGAAGGGCCTCCCCACCGCCATGAATGAAATTATGAAACTAGTTGGTGGGAGATTTCCCCGGGGCCGGGTAGGTAGTCATTTTAATGACATAACTGCTCTTCACTGTTTGGATTAACTGTTTTTTAAAGTTTTTTTAAAAAATTTTACTTTTAGATTATATTTGAAAATTTTATTTTTAAAAATATGATCAATCCAAACAAAAATTTTTTTTTTGAAAACGTGCTGAAATTTGGACGACATGATCTCCAAGGCCAGATTGCACTGAAAATTTTGCCTGAAGAAGCACCACCATGTTACTTCATTCTCTAATAATCTCTTCTTGACATATGTACAATAAAGGGGGGGATCATTTTCCTTGCAAAAATTCAACAGTTATTTTTTTGAGTCATAATATCCTAATGAAATACAAGGCAAATTTTTGTAATTTCCTGTTTAATAACTCAATTCAACATTTAAATTTAATAAATTTAGATCTTAATATATTTAGACATGTTTGATAACCAACACTATAATATCTTAATTAATCAGGTGGCGTTGAATTTTTTAGAGAAACTTTACTTTAAAATAAGTGATAAATTATTCACTTATCACTTAGCGTGATATACACTCAAACGTATCAAATTTAATACTTAACAATTCAATAATTTAATATATTTTAATTTTAATTTTCAATTTTCAAACTTTAATTTTATCTAATGCATCCTAACATTATCGAAACAAGCATCCCTGATATAGTTATAACCCATGGGCTTGGATAATTCACATATATGTTGAAATAAAAATAAAATATCAATATGCCACTAATTTGATAACAAAGATATGTATATATATATATATATATATGTATGAATGTTTACATCCGATATCCATAGCCAAAGTTTATAAAAAATTGTTTTTAATATTCTTATTATTAAGTTAGAACAAATTTCTTGGTTTTCACTCATCTCCTATCGACCCATCGTTTCTTTGTTAATTTTCCGTTCTTTTTCTTTTCTTATCTAATTGGTTTCTATGGTTAAAATTAGGTTTTGGATTCGAGTGCTAGTTTAGGGTCTTGGGTGCCACCTTTGGTGTTCAACGAGTAAACTTAGGAGGCATAATAATAACAAGTTGCAAATTATAGGGGCGGAACGTGCAAATTTTCCAGATGGAAGCTGTTGCGCTTGCGCCTGCCTTAACAGCACAACGTCTGATCAATTGAAGAGGCTCACTGGAGGCCTTTCGGTTGAGAAAAGCACACACTAATCAGTACAAGGTCGTACCAGTGTTTTTCCCCTGAAGCTTGAATATCGCCATGAATCTCTCCGCGCCCTCTCTTTCTCCAGAAACAATGGAGCTCCTTCCCCACCCTAGAAATTTCTCTCTCTATCCAACCCCAAAATGTTTGACCAAAAAAGGTTTTGATTTTTTTGGCTCCTCTGAAGCTCAATCTCCTCGTTTTGACTCGTCTGATCATCAACCTCGTCCAATCTCGGCCCACTCTTCTTCTTTCTCACTTCTGGAAAAAAAAAAGGAGGAAGGTTCCTCACATGTCGAAATTCATCTGATGATCGATGCAATGAAGTCTCGAGATGCCTAAGCCGTTTTCTTGAAATCCCATAGTTTTAGTGGTAAAAAGAACCACTCGAGATTTCGTTGCTTTGATAATATCTCTTACTTGTGTATGAGTGTATTAAATAATTTGAATCAGTGAAATGTGTAGAAGGAGGGACATTTTTGCCTCTTGCACTCCACGCTTGTCGTTGTTGTTTGTTGTAATTGTTTTGTTGGCTGGTTTTCTGGGGCATGCCCGGTGTGCAGATGGGAATGAGGGTAAGACTTCCCCTGCAGCTATACCACTTGTTACAGCCCTCATTTACAGTCAAATTTCCAATCTTACTAAGGTATTCCACAATGATATCACCCAGGCTTTGGGATATTGCATCAAGGATGTGTAAGTTCTTTACTGTTTACCCCCTGAGTTGTCGGGATAGTTTTATTGCTGTGATCATTCTTGATTTAATAGCAGGCACGTGATCTTCTCTCTTCAGGGATGCTGATTTGAATGGAGCTTTCAATTTTACTAATTTGGATTTCTTGAATAATTGTGTCAGAAAGACAAAAGGTATGTATGCGTTTCCTTGCATGGGATCTATTTTAATTATATATGGACAGCCATTGTTTAAAATGGTTTTCAATTTGGTGGACGAAATTTGATTCTTTTAAGTGTATGCTAATGAAATGGGCAGAGATTAGCACTGCTAGTTACGACCTTTTTTTTGAAGTTGAGTGCACTTAAGCTATACATATCGAACTACAACAAGAGAAGTAAAGTACCATACTTCGATTCCACTGGCTAATCAATGATGCTTGAGGAAGCAATCCTTCCCTCACTTTGTTTTTTGAGAGGAAAATTTATTTGAATTGTTGGAGAGAGTTAAACTTGATGCAAGGCTGAAGAAAAGGACTATAAGACTTAAATTGGAATGATTTTAGTGCTTTTATCATGTAAAAAGACTTTCTCCATCGTCTTTGGCTGCATGAACTCCACGCTTGGTCCTCTCTGTCATGTAGTATCTGATTGTATTTTGATTACAATAAACAGATGTCCCCCAGAGATTATGTACAGCAGCAGAGATGAAATTCTACTTCTCCGGCTTTATGGAAAGGAAATCAGCTGAGGCTCAATTTTTGAAACCCAACAGGAACTGTAATTTGACGTCGTGGGTCCCCGGATGTGAGCCTGGATGGGCTTGTAGTGCTGGTTCAAACGTAAAGGTTGACATGAAAAACTCAAAGGATATGCCTGATCGCACACATGATAGTCAACCTTGTTGTGAGGGTTTCTTCTGTCCTCGAGGTCTTACATGCATGATACGTAAGTGGATTTGACAATTTATGATTTTGGATGATTCCCTTAAGCTCTTTACTTTGTCTGCAGTCAACTTTTATTTGTTTGAGTTGAATATTCAATTAGAATGCTTCTCAAGGCTAACTTGCTCCTGATTATTCTGAATCTCTGCTTTTTGTGCAATTTTCAAGTATTTTTTTTAAAATTTTTTTACATGCCAAAGCTCGGCAGGCCACTTAATAGCTTTAAGCTTGCTAACGTATTGAGTTCTCCTTGTGTATGAGAGGCATAGAAATGTGCTTCTAGAATTATGCAGTAACCAAGCTTAGTCTTTATCTGTACTAGTTTAATGCACATTCAAAATGGCGTAACATTCTTATTAAATGATGAGATGGGAAGGTTTCTCCTACTCCAAAAAGTGATTAGAAAAAAGAAACTCGGATCTTTTCAAGTTCCTATGTGATGTTGCTTTTTGTCTTACTAGTTAATTCAGCTGCAACTGATATCCATGATTTTGGTTGCATATGTCTAGCTTGCCCTCTAGGTTCTTACTGCCCACTGGCAAAGCTCAACAAAACTACCGGTATATGTGATCCGTAAGTTCAATTCCCAACTTGACTATGTTTTCTTTATTACATGGAAACATTTTGGTTTTTTATTTATGATCCTTTGATACATATGTTGGTAAAGATAATTTCAGATATCGGTATCAGTTACCTGCTGGCAAGCCAAACCACACTTGTGGTGGAGCAGATATGTGGGCTGGTGTTACAAGCAGTGAGGAGGTGTTCTGCTCTGCAGGATCTTATTGTCCAACTACTACCAAAGAGGTTCTTTGCAGTCAAGGGTATTGATTTAAATCTTGCAGCATTTTTTTTTCCTGGATCACAAGCTACAAAACAGCTGTTATTATCTTATTGTCCTCAATATATATAAAAATTCTCTGCCAACAGCAATTTTATAACTTTGGTTTGATCCTTGGCATCACCATTTGATGGTCTCTTAATTTCATGATTTTCAGACACTATTGCAGGCAGGGCTCTACAGCTGAAAAAGGTAAATATTCAAAATCTCAAAGTTCTGCAAACTCTAGTTTTTTATGTTGTAAGTTATCAACTGCAAGATAACAGAAATTATTACAATGTTATCTGTTTAATCATGTAAAGCAAGAATAACTCCTTTACTGTAATGTCATTTTTCTTCCTTCCTAATTTGACCTTGTTAAATAAACTGATGATCGATTCTCGTTCAAATCTCTCTTCTAAATCACTACTTTCTTAAAGATGGCATATGCTACAATGGTATATATAACCTTTAGGTGCATTTTTGCAGTTTGCTTCAAGTTGAGTACATGCAATCCAAATACAGACACACAAAACCTTCATGCGTACGGGGTCATTCTCATTGTAAGTGATATCTTGCTTAGTTCTGCATGAGTATCTTTGCATGTACTGTTCTATTCTCTGTTTGATATAGTTAAGCACTTGTCATTATTGTTTGCTTGCACTTGCATCTTGTAGTAAATCTCTGTTGGTAAGTTTATGTAGATTTTAAATCGGTTACCCGGCAGATCATAGTTTGAAATTTGATGCAAAATATGTCCTTCTTGCTTTATCCTTGAACAAATAGATGTACTGCATTTCAAGATGCAGTTCACTAGTCGCAGTCTCTTGTCTGGCAACTTTCTTTTTCTACTGTTGTGCTTTAGGATGGAAGAACAACATTTTACTTATTCTTCTCAAGTTAATGGTAACAGTATATTGTGTTTCTTTTGCTGATAAATGCAGGGTGCCTTAAGTTTTATACTTTTCATCTTCTATAATTTCTCCGATCAAGTCATCATGACTCGCTACAGAAGATTAGCAAAGTCCAGGGAAGCTGCAGCAAGAAGTGCCCGAGAAACTGCACAAGCGAGAGAAAGATGGAAGTCTGCTAAAGATGTAGCCAAGAAACGGGCCATGGGGTTGCAACAACAGTTATCCCGCACATTTTCACGGAAAACAAATGGGAAGCAATCTGATCAGTTTCTGCCACCCAAAATTCCAAGTGATTCAACATCACAACAATCACACAAAAAGGAGCCAGGCCACCTCACAAAAATGTTGCAATCTCTCGATAATGATCCAGAAAATCCTGAGGGTTTTAACATGGCAATAGGAGATAAAAATATAAAGAAGCAAAAGGTCAAGCCTAAACAACTGCATACTCGCAGCCAAATTTTTAGATATGCATATGGCCAACTTGAGAAGGAGAAAGCAATGGAGCAGAAAACTCAGAACATGACTTTTTCGGGTGTAATTTCGATGGCCACAGATACTGATGTTAGGAGTCGGCCCACGATTGAGGTTGCTTTCAAAGACTTAACCCTGACTCTGAAAGGGAAAAACAAAAATCTCATGAGGTGTGTTACTGGAAAACTCTTGCCTGGTCGAATTTCAGCTGTAATGGGTCCATCAGGGGCAGGGAAGACAACGTTCCTTTCTGCTGTGTTGGGGAAGGCAACTGGATGCACCATTTCAGGGTCAATTCTCATAAATGGAAGGCCTGATTCCATTCAATGCTACAAGAAAATTATAGGTTTTGTTCCTCAAGATGATATTGTCCATGGAAACTTAACAGTAGAAGAGAACCTACGGTTCAGTGCAAGATGCAGGTTTGTATTTGTTTACTTTATCTACATGCTTATTTACAGTGTTTACTTATTTGACAGTGCCTAACCCGGACTTGATTATGTAATTTGTGATTGTTCCAAGTGATTTATGAGTGCAAAACCTAGCTCAATTGGAAATTGCATTGCCTGGTTGTGTTAAGTAATTTAGAAAGTGTGGGATAACTAAATACTCAGATTTCTTCTTCAAGTTAAAAAATAAAAATCATTTATTATCTCCAAAGTACTAGGCTTCAAAAAATGAGAGGTGACAGGTAATAACATCCAAAATAAATTCTGTGTTGCCTTATTACAAAGTGTGTCATATTGTTTAGCCAAAAATATCTGATGTCTTTGCTCATATTCATGGGGGCATCAACCTTTCCATGTCAGTTTAATGCATCAACCGATTTTACTGGAATTAAGTATCCATCTCTGAACTGTTTTCATATTTATTATGTCATTATTGCATCACTTAAAGTCTACTTGAAATTTCATGTGATTATACATAAGCTGTTTCTTGCTCAAGATTTTGTAGTTTCCTGATCCTGCTGCACATGCATGAACAGTCCCACAGAACACGCTTCTAGCAGCTTCATATTTTCATGTTTTGATGGTTTAGAGTGTGAGTCATCATCTGCCAGTGATCACTTTTTGATTAAGCATTTAGTCTTAAAGTTTGAATCTTCTTTCTTAAAGTTTCACCATGCTAATTCTCCCTTAAAGTTTGAATATTCTTTTGATTTGACATTTAGTTGAATATACTCCACATGGACTGATTATTCTTGTATAAATTTTAATGGACTCGAAAACCATGAAGGCTACCTGCAGATATGCCAAAACCTGATAAGGTTCTTGTGGTTGAAAGAGTCATTGAGTCCCTCGGTCTGCAGGGAGTGAGGGATTCTCTGGTTGGGACGGTTGAGCAGCGTGGAATTTCTGGAGGTCAGAGGAAACGAGTAAATGTTGGACTGGAAATGGTCATGGAACCTTCTCTGTTGATTTTGGATGAGCCAACATCTGGTTTAGATAGTTCATCTTCCAACTTACTTCTCCGGGCTCTTCGACGAGAAGCTCTTGAAGGTGTAAACATTTCCATGGTTGTTCATCAACCCAGGTATGTAATGTTTTGCACCAATGCTCGTTTTGGTTGGGAAGTTGACTATGATATAGCTCAAACTAGAGGTTAAAACTATAAATGGCTAGTACCCCTTTTGGCTCTTTATGGCTAGTGGACTTATGTCTTAAACCACCTAATAGACATGTTAAGGCAGCAAGTGGCAATGCCCTTCCGTACCTTAAAGAGAATAAATAATCTCCTTTCCTTGCATTCAATCAGTGATAGATGAAAAAAAAGCTACTGATGACGTTGTGCACAATCTGGTTGTGCAAACATATGTATACTATTCAGTGCTCTGTATGTTTTATCCTATAAGATCCAGCAAATTAAAAAGTAAACAGAACATACATGTTGTGAGTTCACGTTCTTACGGTTGCCATTTAATTGCTGTTGGAATGTGTTTGTCTTTTTAACCATACATTTGAGATGTCATGACTTGTCCTTTCCTGCTCCAGTTACACATTGTACAAGATGTTTGATGACTTGATACTTCTAGCAAAAGGTGGCCTTATCGTGTACCACGGACCTGTAAAGAAAGTGGAAGAATACTTCGGAAGTATAGGAATCAATGTCCCGGAACGTGCCAATCCTCCAGATCACTTGATTGACATTCTTGAGGGCATAGTGAAACCTGGAGGAGGTGTGACTGTTCAGCAGCTCCCAGTTAGATGGATGCTTCACAAAGGTTATCCAGTACCCAATGATATGATGCAATATTTGGATCAAATTGCTTCATCCTCAACTGGTGTAAATGCGAGTGCTAGTGGAGCCAGTGAACAATCTTTTGTTGGAGATTCATTGCAGGAAAAGCAAGAACATATGCAACATATCTTTTTATCATCCAGTGACTTATCTAATCGAGTCACAGCTGGTGTTCTCCGACAGTACAGATATTACCTTGGGAGGTATTGAAGTTTTGTTCACATCAAATTATACGCTATTGTATTTTTCGACAACCTTAAGACAATACAAATACAAATTGTTAGTTACAAGAAAGAAACTGACTGACAAGTCTACCAATCACCGTAGAGGATTATGTTAAGAGAAATTGTATCATAACACACTTATAAATCACTTATGCAATGCATCTTTCTCTTGAAGATGGTGAATATGACTAGCTTGAATAATCACTTATCATCAGTGGCCTGTTGTCGTAGGTTGCCTTAGTTGTTCTATCTTGTTATTACTGCATTAATGTGCTTTAACGCTACAGGGTTGTCAAGCAGAGATTGCGAGAAGCTAAGATACAAGCAGCGGATTATCTTATCCTTCTGCTTGCTGGAGCATGCTTAGGAACTCTTTCAAAAGTGAAGGGCGACACATTTGGCTATCGTGGTTACATGTATACTGTCATTGCTGTTTGTAAGTAGAACAGTGGCAATATCTGTTTGATTGTGTTCTTATCAATTTCACAGAATCCGAGATTGAATGAACTTCCTAGTTGTTAACTGACATTATCTGTTTGTCATGCTTGTTGTAGAAGCTTCATAAAAGTTAATTTTTTAACTCTCGTGTGAAGTATGGCAGAAAGCTGTTGTGGTTAATTTTCGCTCACATGTTGTATTTTATTTTATGCAATTTACTCAACTTTTTCATCATAACCAATCATTGATTATCTTTAATTTCTAACTTGCAGCTCTCCTCGGCAAGATTGCAGCTTTGCGGTCATTTTCACTGGACAAATTACAATACTGGAGAGAGAGTGGAAGTGGCATGAGCACTTTAGCTTGTTTTCTTGCAAAGGATACCATTGATCACTTCAATACACTAATCAAGCCTTTGGTTTTTCTTTCAATGTTCTTTTTCTTCAACAATCCTAGATCAACCTTCTTGGATAATTACATTGTATTGGTTTGCCTCGTCTACTGTGTGACAGGCATGGCATACGTATTTGCCATCTTACTTGAGCCTAGTCCAGCACAACTGGTATGTACTAGGGGCCATAACATTTAGAAACCTATGACTGGCATATGTGGTTGGTTTGTGTTTATTTTGTCCCACTGATACTAATCTTCCTTGTTCTGGAAATGCAGTGGTGTGTTCTTGTCCCTGTTGTTCTGACACTCGTTGCAAATCAGGACGAAGGAGATAAAATAGGGAGTGCTCTAGCAAACTATTGTTATCCAAAATGGGCACTGGAAGCTTTCGTAATTGCTAATGCTCAAAGGTAGATAAGACACTCTTGTACTTATACTAGTGACTACTGCTCACAGGAGAGGTTCTCTTAAAATGATTTGTGCGGATGAGTTTTTTATGTAGCAACAAAAATGATCTGATGTTTAGGCCTGGAAGTGCTCATAATTTGTCTGTCTTTATTTTTCTCTTCAGATATTCTGGAGTGTGGCTGATAACGCGCTGCGGGACGCTACTGCAATATGGTTACAGTCTAAACGATTGGACTCCTTGTCTAGTTTATCTCCTACTCTGTGGCGTAGGTAGTCGTCTATTAGCTTTCTTATGTTTGGTGACTTTTGGGAAGAAATGAGGTCGAAGTTGGGTTCTTGCCAATGATAATTTTTGTACAAATACAGGAGGATTAGTTTTTTTGACAGACTTTGTATCATAGTTACTGAATTTTGGATTGATCAGAGGATAAACAGTTTCTGACTAAGGAATAGGAGATGATAGTGGTCACAGACATTTTTACAACAAAAGGATGTGCATTGAATGCGTCGTCGAGGCTTTTTTGTTTTTTGGTTCTCGCATTCCCTCTTTGTACCTATCCATCCATGTGCACATAAATAATTTTATTAATCTGGTGGCTATTTTACTTATTAGTACTTCTGAACAATTTTTTTTTTTTTTTTAAAAAAGAAGAAACGACGACGGTGTGTAAGACTCAGATTGAGCTGTTTGTTTGCCCTCCCTCATCTCTCTGCTTTGATCTTTTATCGTTTCAATTGTAATAATGAAACTGAGAGTGCTGATTAGCATATCACATTTTCGACTCCCAACTCTTGTTATAAATTCCAAATTCGTGGATTTCCTTTTTCATTTTGACTACGATGTGCCCTTTTTTTTTCTTTTTTGTGATTCGTTGTAGAAAGGAATTATGGAAAACTAGTCTCCAAGTTGAGAAGTTCACATTGTATATGTATAAAAAAAAAATTAGATTTTTTTTGGGGTGGCATGAATCACAAAAATACATGATCACAATCTACTAGTGAGATTTACTTTTTCGTAATTTTAGTAAAAAAAAAAAAAAAGCTGCAGGGTTGCTTTGAAAGCGAATTTCAATTTACACTACTAATACTTCTGTACCACTCTTTACTCATCAAGTACTAGAAGTCTAGAAGAGTGTAGCTGCCAACTCCCAACCAGTATATGAATCGTAGTGCAACATGAAATCGGTGTTTAGAAACGCCGCCTTCGCTGCAATCTCAGTGTCCCGCTCGTCCTCCTCCTTAAACCCTAAACCCATTTCTCTCTGCTTGTCTCTCTCACTGTTTTCTCCTCCCAAATTCCCTCTCATTTCCAACTCCATTCCCAAAAACGTAACGGTTGCGGGGCTCAGCTCGATTCGCCGCTGTTCTTTCAGTTCTGCAACGTCAATGACGACTGCGCCCGAAGGTGAAGCCCATGCTCCTCCCTCACCCGCTTCTGATAAACTTGAGAAACAGTTCGAGGACTTTCGGCACCATCTAGAAGATTCTGGAAACTTACGCGAACGGATTCGTGCTGTCGCCACGGAAATTGACTCCACTACCAGGCTCATGCACTCTAGCCTCCTTCTCGTTCACCAGACCCGCCCCATCCCAGGTACTCTCTCTTTTTTCTTTTTCCTTTTTTTTTTTCTGTTTTTGTTGGGTGGGTGGGTGGGTGGTGGAGAGGGAAAGGGAAAGGGAAGGGGTTTGTAATTTTAGCTATTATCTTTCTTTTACGCCGCAGAATTTGGTTGAGCCATGGTTTTAGTTTAAAGATTCTGCAATTTTTTGTTTCCAATTTTTCTTGGGTTGTGCTATGTGTAGTTGTTCAACAAGCATTGACTTTGAAATTCTGGTTGCAAAATCATGTCAATTATCCTTTAACTGATACCTGTTATGCTCAATCAGAGGTCCTGGAGAAGGCAACGGGCCAGATTGATGTGCTGAGAGATCTTTTTAGTAGGATTGCGGAAATTATCCGTGAATGCCCTGGGCAGTACTATCGGTAAGTGGGAGATTTCAAGTTGTATCTTATTATGTTCTGTAGCTTCTAGTTTCTCACCTGTTACTCGGCCAGTAGTTATAGAAGGTCATGTCCCTTTTAAGCAGGTTTCATGGGGATTGGAGGAGTGAGACCCAGACTGTAGTCTCGTTGCTAGCTTTTATGCATTGGTTAGAAACTGGGACGCTTCTTCTACACGCTGAAGCTCAGGAAAAACTCGCATGTATGTTTTCATTTATGCTTACCTGGAATTATAACTTCCAAATGATAGGTCGATTCTCGAATGCTTTGCGCAGTTTATCTGCATGATGCATATGTCTTTTTTAAGTACAAATTAAAGGATACAAGCTAGAGTTCTTCTATGTTTCCTCAATTTATGTGCTTTTTTCCATTTTCACAATTGGGCATGAGAAAAGCTTCTACTGTGATATCTTAGGCTTCCTCTTTGATGATTTAAGAAGATTCTGTATCGGAAAATATTTGAATGTTTTGTACTACCTCTACTGTTGCTGTTACTGTCACACTTAGGACAGGGGTATCCCTCATTCAACATTTCCTAATGTGTAGGCAACTAATCTTCTGCTTGTACTTTTGTTTGCTTAATTATTTAATTGTCTCATCATTTTGTTTTGTTTACTTTTACCATATCGGTTTAGGTCTGTGTGGAGATTTTTTATTTTATCTTTTGATCCATGATGCAGTAAATTCTTCAGAGTTTGGGCTAGATGTCGAAGACTATCTTATTGGTACGTGATTTCAGGTTTCTGTTATATGAATCTTTCTGTTGACAATGTTAGCAAAGCTAGCTTGGAAAGAAAGATATGTTCTGCTGTTAAAGGCCACACAGTCTTGTGTTCTTTTCTCTGGAGGGCTTATTTGGACTCAACTAGAATGCCATAACTTTGTTGCTACTGATTTACTTTTACTCTAAAAAAAAATTTCAGAATGTCTATTTTGTGTTAAGGCCCTTAGAAGGATATTGAAAGCTGGAACACCAGATTAGAAATTTGTCGTCTTTTTGGAGATAAATATGCATGTGATTGGGTCTTTTTTTATAAATATAATTTTTAAAACTTGTTGGCTTCTTTGTTAGGTGCCATCTAAAGGATTCTTATGTCAATTGAGTTGTGCATTTCTTGTCCTCTAAAATGTTGAGTTTTTGGTCTCCTGTTTCATACTTTGGAGGATATACTGATCTATGATTTTCTGTTGTGCAGGAATTTGTTTTATGTCTAATGAATTGGTAAGCACATTATGGAGGTTGAAAATATTGTCTTTTGGTCTCTTGTTTTGACCTGGAAACTGAAAGTTACTTTTGTTGACATTGTTTTAGCATCAAACTCATCTACAGTAGAAATTACCATAAAAGGCTTTTGGGTTCTGATGGTAATAATATGATCTGAAAGAAGTAAAAAATGAGTTATCTGGCATTAATGAGCATCAAAAGAAGATCTCCCAACTTCTTTAAGAATGCTCCCCGCTCACATTAAAAATTAATGTCTGAAAGCAACAAGAAACCTTGGTGTGTTTCTCATTTTGCCAGAAATCCTAAAGGAGCTTTTGCATGAAATCGTGGATGATGTCTGAATGTCTCTCTCTACATCTGTCTTTTTTTTTTTTTTATAATTCCCCTCTGGTGGGACATTATAAAGGCATTGTATGTTTCTCATGTGGATAAATAGTTCTTTTCAACAAAATGAGGGTTTTTTATTGTTTTGATTTATTTTAGCTCATAAATTTTCTCAATAGAAGTAATTCTGATGTGACATATGACATTCTATGAGTTTGCTATACACTGGACGCTGTTTGCATGTCTACAGTGTTTTCGTCAGATAACAGTTATTGGTCCTGCAGCCTAGATATGTGGTGAACCAAGTCACTGCTGGAGATTATGACTGTCCTCGCAAGGTCTTGAAGTTCTTAACGGATCTGCATGCATCGTTTCGCATGCTTAATCTCCGGAATGACTTTTTACGCAAGAAGTTTGATGGTAAGCTAATAATTCTCACATCCGCCATTCATGTTTTAACCTGTCATCGGAAGCCTTCGTGTTTAACCCTTTTTTTCTTGTTTTAAATTTCTTATTTTACTTTATTCTTGTAAAGCTTTTCCTTCTTGTATCTTCCTATGTGCTTGAGAAGGCTACTTAGTCTGCCAGTTCTGATTGCATATTTCTATTAGGTGACTGCCTGAATTTATTATTATTTGGCTTTTCAATGAATTCCTACTTATATATTCTCTGGCTCATGACAGGAATGAAATATGATCTTAGAAGAGTGGAGGAAGTGTATTACGACGTGAAAATTCGAGGCTTGGCAACCAACGGCGAGTTAGACGGAGATAAAGGAATAAAAGATCAAACTTAACTTGCTTTGCTTTTGCTCATTCCTTATACTGTTTTTGATATGAGCCCAATGATTTTTTTTTTTTTTTTTTGGGGTTGGTGTTGGAGGGTGTCTACCTTTCAAATTTTATACCATCTAGGATGTAATTTATATCTTTGCAATTATGTTATATTCATGATCTTTTGCATATGATAGTTTCACAAAGACACAGTGATGGTCGATCTAGCTAAAAGAGTGGATAGAATGGTGCTCGTGCGCCTCGAATTCGTTTTGTCGGAATGTCCGGGGATACCCATTCCTCCTGCTTCACTCTCTTATCCCTCGTCGCTTAATTGCACCTGGAAGGGAAGCTTTTAGAGGTTGATGTGAAATTAGGAATTTATTTATTGTAGTATTTCTTTTTCATACATCTGTATATTTTCTATCTTTGTCCGTGAAGTTATAATGTATGATAATAAAATATAGTAATTGTGATTTACACAATTAGAAATGATTGAGGGACATGTTTTAGTTTAGGGTAAGTTAAGATAGAGTTTAAGGTGTTGAAATGTTGGAAAAGTAAAGTTGGAAGGGTATGGAGAGGGGTGGGAGGGTTAAAAAAAATTGCTGAAATAGTAAAATTAAATAGAGAAAGTATATTAATGCAAGGTCGGATAATACTAATTGTTAGTGTGTATTTATATGGTAAATCATGTGTAATTTAGATATATTGATGAGGGTTTATTGGGCACCAATTAAAAATTTTTCTTTTAATTTATGGATTTGTTTTTTTAAATGGGTGTTTAGTTTACATTCCTTAACACACTTAAATTTCAAATGATTTACAATATAAATGCATGTATTCACATTTATTGTATTTCTTGTATTTATATGCTTTTCTTAACTAATGACATTTATGTTAAAAAAAAAAAAAACAAACTTAACAAACAAGTGCCTACATGGCCAATGGCAGAGCCACGACATTTATATAGGGGATGCAATAATAATTTTTTTGTTAAATTTAAAATGTATAGTTTGTGGACTTTGGGTATAGCTAAGTGTTTATTATAAGTTTAATAGGCATAAAATAATTTATCCAAGATTACAAAAATAAAATAAAAACTCTCTTGAACTTATTATTTATTATGTATGGTAAGTTTCAGGTCATTCAATGGCATAAATTTGTAAAATTGTTAATATTACACATAAAAATATAAGATGAATATTCTAGTGTACGTGGCTGAACATACAAGTAAAGTTCACTTTTAAGTAAAATTAAAATTTTATTTTATTTCAATCTTCCATTCTTGAAATAGCAAGGATAATTGTAAAAAATTTCAACACTTCAGGGGACAAATATGGGGCTATATGAAATACTTTTAAAATTTAAGGTACAAAGTGGGGGAAGAGAGGGGATGAGAGGGTAGGGGATGGTAAAGGGTGGTGGCGGTGATAGGTGATGCTAGTGGGTGGTGGTGTTTAATTTTTAAAAAATGCTTTTAAAATTATAAAAATGCCTCAAATACATCTCCAAAGGTACTCCTAAAAATATCTAACCATTTACAAAAAAAAAATTCATATATATCATTATAGTAAATTTTTTAAAAAACACCCTAAAAACACCTAATCCATGTGGTTTGAAACTTTGAATCATTCATTTGAAACTTAAATTTTAACATATCCAAAAGAAAAATGTCAATGTATAAAAGTCTAATTTGGAACTCTCTAAAAAAAGGTCCAAGTTGGTTAGTATTTGCCTCGAACTTTTGCGTCCATGATCTCATAATTTTCCTTTCAACCTACAGTTTGATTTGTTTGATGTTAAACCACTTGTTATCTGACAGTCAAAATTTCTTAAAAAAAAAAAGAATTAATCTTTTATACATTAATAATATATACATCATTACCATGCATGATAATTTATCTAAATTTAAATTTAAATTTTAAATTTTTTTATGTGTCATAAATTCAACCGTGTATACACAGTAAATATATCTAAGATTTATTAAAAAAAAAAAAAAACTGACAGTCAAATGAAGAGATTAGAGATTCTAAGTTAACTCAAACGACAGTCAAATGAAGAGATCAGAGATTCTAAGTTAAATCAAAGGAGGTCAACTTTAAGGTTGACAGGTCATGGCATCGGCAACAACACTCTAGTCGCTCTCACCACTACGCTCCTACACGCGTCGCCACAGCGGACTCCAAACACTGATTACACTACCAATCTCCTAAACATCTTTTGGATTCCGTCGAGTTAGTGTAGCACTGCAAACCTTGAGTTTCTCTTCTGGATTGCTTCATCTCTTGTTCTAGGAGTAGTGCTAATTGCTATTGTTGAATACTGCGAACTTTGCTGCAAGGATTTTTTTTTTCAACCCCCTCTTTGCCGGATATATTCTTTCTCTCACTCACCGTACACTGCTCTGCGGTGGTGGTTAAAAAAAAGGGGAAAAAAAAAGCGACTGAAGTTTTTCAATTGCTGCTTCCAACTTGACATTGGTGTTGAAGCAGGTAAGCTTTTTCCCTCAAATTGTGTTTCTTATGGTTTTATATGTTGATTTTGCTTTCTACATTGCCGCACATGCACCCAATTTGGTTGTTACTTTCCAACAATTGTCACAATGTTGGGTTTTTTTTTTCTCTCTCGTTAAAATTGGCTGTCTTTGTTTTATTTCTTTTTTGGCGTTTTTAATCCTTTTCTGCCTAATTTTTTAATCTCTGTTGTGGGTTTGAGAGGGGGTTGAACGGAATTTGCGTGAAAGCAAGTTGAAATGCTTTTATTCTGTCTATTCCAACTTAATCTGAACATGGTGGAAAAATGTGGTTTAAAGATTTAAGAAGCTGCATTTTTCTGAAGTCTCGAAGGGAAAGAGGAAGTGGTTAAGTTGAAAGAGAATAAGAGAAGCTACATTTTGTTTCCTGCTGTTCTTGATATCAAGATTGTGAAGTTAAATAGATGTCAGATAACTTGGGGAGAAGGAAGTGCTTGGTTCTAACAGTTCCAGACTATTTCTATAATTCTGGATTTTGCTGAAAGAATTGTGAATTTATCATTCAAAAAGTCATGAGCTTTGCGATTTAATGTTTAAAACTATGATTACAATTCCAAATTGAATTTTCATAAGAAGGAAAAGAGGGAGAAGAAAAAAACTTCTCTTAACTTATCTTTTGGGCAAATGGGTCTTGAGAGTATCTTGCAGGTGACTATGTTTGAAAAAGGAAAGGGTCTATACATTTTGTATAAATTAAACAAGAGAGACGAAGAAACGGCAAATCATCTACTTTTCCACTAAAATGTACTGCTTTTGAGAGTATTGAGTCTATTCAATGCTATTAGGTGCTGTCTGGTGGCTTTTGCAAAGGAGGGGCAGAAGGGTTTCTGCAGTCATAGGCACTTTACCAATTTGCAATTTTTGAAATACCCGCAAAGAGAGAAGGGAACCTTAAAAATAGTTAAATGGGGTTGGGGTTGTTTCTTGCTTGTGGTTTCAGGGATGTTACCTGACTCTTTTTCTTCTTTCTGAAGTTTTTGAACACTATGCTTCTTTACGTGGTAGTCCCCTTTGATGCTCATTGTTGGATGTCCTTTACTTGTCAAAATGTTAAAGTTTTGCTAAATTTGAGTTTTGAGTCTTTGTAGACGAACCTTATGGCATGACCATCAGCTGATTCAATGAATGCTCTGAGGAAATAAGTTTTCCACAAACTCTGAGTGATCAATCTATTCAGGGTATATGATTACACCCACGCCAATATACTGTTGTTGGTTGGAGAACTGCTTTCTGCATATCTGATGTGAGAATTTTTCTTGAGTTCAAAATTAATTTGGCACTTGCATGGTCAGTAGCAATTGTTAACTCTACACGACATTCCAAGATCAGGAGTTATTATGTTCTAGCAACCAATCGCAGCTGATTATAATTCCATTCTAGGGACTTGCTGTCCTTTGCGTTGAAGCACCATGCATGTGCCATGTAACTGCTTGACTTAAAATTTTAGTTAGCTTTCTTAATTTGGTATGTAGTTGTTGCGCTAATCCAAAAAAGCTAAAGATATCTATAACAATTACTTCTGACTTGATTGATATTCTTGGCCTTTTGTTTGTGAGACTCTTCATTTATTACTTATCTATCAGGTCATGGAGGATGAATCTGCTATTCCTGTTTTAGAAGATGAGGCAATTCAATTTGAGTGTCTGCTTGTTGAGCCCCAAGATGATCATGTTTCAGTGGATGCTTTCTTATGTTTTCATAGAAATAGCCCAGAGAAGTGCATGGAAATGGAAGATATTCCCTGCAAATTTGGTATAGCCTGGAAACTAGTAGCACTACTGGACTATTCTCTCGTCACCGCCATTTACCTCTTGTTTTAGACAAATGCATTCATGTCTAAACCATGAAACCAATGGGAAGAAACTTTTATCTAGAAATTAATAAGATACTGATAATACCCTTTTTTGCAAGCCTGACACCAAAATTCATTGCGTCATCGATCGTGTACGGATCATAGGAATCTGCTGCTATCTCTGGAATCATACTTTAATTCATCTGCTGCTTGATGGACTTGTTAGTTGCATAAGCTCTCTACTTAATCTACCAGTGTCTGTTTTTCTCAACAGGGGGATAAATCCACTGTGCTAAGTTGGCTGAGTTTTCTCTTTTTGGACTTCTAGATTACTGATGTCTGACTCTTGTAATCTGGACTAAACATTTCCTTTTTGACTTTTGTGGAATTCAATCTGTCTTGACCTTTAAGCTTTAGTAACTGGGGAAATCTTGTCACTTATATTCTACTTTTTCATTTCTTCAGCGAGGAAATTGTACTGGAGAATGATTTTAGTGATGAATGTGATCCATAACACATCAGAAAAAAGGCAGTAGTGATAGTAATGCCGGGCCTGCAGTCAATTGTGCATCATTTCCATTAGTTTGTGCTACGATGTGTTTGAGTGATTTGTGAAATTCTATGTCATTATCATAGCCTAATGTTAACAGCCTATTGTGTTTGCGCATTCCTTTATTTGAATGAATCATTAACAGTTGATTTTTGGTCTATGTATTGGATGCAATAATACTTTGTTAATATGAAAGTTTAGATATTAGCTGTCTCTCCTAACCAATTATACACCAAGTTTTCAAGTTCAGGTGGACTTCTTTAGTAGTCCATATAAATTTCCTTGATGGAAGAAAGACTACGCACATCTTATCTGTATGCCACTATTTCTCATCAAAGTGAAAATAGTGTATATTAGTTCTGCCCCATGTTTCTCTATATGTGGCTAAAAATCATTTGAGGGTGCAAAATTTATGTTGCATTTTGTCCATGTTTGGAATGCAATAGGTCATCCAGTTTAAATGCAACACCATATCACAAGTTCAGGCTTCATCTACGGTCATAAACCCTGGTAGATATGCATAATTGACTTCTTCAAGAATTTGCTTATTGGTCATCAAATGGAAGAACTGTGTTCAGTACTAAAAATAGTTTGTCTGAATATTCCTTAGTTAACAAATAGGATCACTTATAATGTAGATTATTTGTTTACTTGTTTACAAAGGTGGGGACAATTTTGGCACTGATCCTGAGCGGAAACATCTACTGGGACAAGAAGTACGCATTCTATCCTTTCTTTGACTTCTAAATGGTTTTAATCTTCTGCGAATGTTTGTTGCAACCTTGCAGACTTCTGTATCTTGAGCTATTACTTTTGGTGGGAAAATTTCATGGATTTTTAATGGACTTTGACTTCTTCAATTCTCTTTAAGTTAATGCTTTCTTAGGATGTAAAGTATCAAGGTTAGACTGTGGTGTATACTCTACATATGCTTTCCACATCATCTTGTACTGATGCAGCCTGGAGTTGCTGCTTACAATTAGTTCCTCATTCCATATCATGAGAATTTTTAATTGGTTGTGAGTTGCTATGATGTTGACTTGTATTATCTAGCTTATGAAAACTTAATTTGTGCTGACAAGGAAGGTCATGGCACTATGTTGGCTTAATCGGACAGAATGCACTACAAGAACATCTTTATCTGTTTAGTTTGATATATTCTGGGAGATGGGTTATATGAGCTTTCTTTTCTTGCCTAATGCAAAGATAGGCATATTGACTAAGGACATAGATGGTGTTTCCTTCTATGCAAGAAATCCCAAGTCCTGGGGTACTTAGGGTTGGACACTGAAATACTTGAGGGCATAGCATCCATTCTCTTTATTTGTCCGACAATCACTGAGGCATATCTCTTCCTGCATATCTGCACCACTAATCTATTTCTCCAGATTGAGTTTGGAAATTTTACCGTCTGTCAAAACTGCTTCTGGCCTTTCATTTGCTTAGAGCAATATTTCACATGCTTGACATGACATGAATAAAAGGCTATTTGGTTTTATTTTCCGGAACCTTATTAGTTATTACTGTTTTATGGACTGCTGTTTTAGCGGGGACTTGATATAAAGCACAGTGAAATTGAGGCTGAAAATTTTCTAGCACCAAATGGTCCATCTAGTGTATGTGAAGATTATCTTCTAGGTGAGCTTATCTTCTACAGTTACATAGTGTTCCTGTGCCATATTGCTGTTGCTTTAGCTTACCCCACATTTTGTAACATCATTCAGATGCTGACTTTGGAGAAAATGGTAAAAATTTGGATCATGATTCAAGTATAGAATTGCAGAAACTAGTATCAGGAAGTTATGATCCAGCGGACAATGCTGGTGATAATGAGACTTCTCATAAATCAGATTTATCAGGTCCTACTGTTCTGAACAAGTGCATGGGCGATCCTGACATGAATGACAGCACGTCACATGATATTTTTAGCTGCACTGCTGATAGTGAAATGTCGCTTGAGGAGAGGTGGTTCAAATACCCTACATTTACTGTTGAAAATATGGAGGAAGATGTTTCAAGCTTGTTTTTGGAAAGCAATAACAAAACGATGGGTTGCACTCATAATGTTGCATCAGGAGAAGTGCTTTGCCCTTTGACTGCAAATCAAGAAACTAAACATGTCCCGATGGGCGAAAATAAAAATGTGTCTCTTCTAGGGAAGGATGCATCACCATCAAAGAGCCCCATCCAAGCCAGCATTGCTACTCATGCTGAAAAGAGATTGCGTAAGCCCCCACAGAGGTTCATTGATGAACTATCAGAACCTAAATCAAGACCTCCCAAAAGAAGAGAGGTTTCCACTCCATCTTCAAGGGGTAAATTTCCCCGAGTTGGTTCTCACAAGCATTGTGATATTAAATCTAGAGCAGAGAGATTATCTTCTGAGGACTCTGCAGGAAAAGCTATCCAAGTGCCATTCGGTCCTATTGTTCACAAAGAGGGTCGGACAAGTTGTGCTTTGCCTTTGGTACCGAAAGAGAGTCGGGCAAGTCGTGCTCCTATTGTAGCAAAGGTAAGAATGGAATATCATCACCTTTGGCCTCCTCATTGAACTCTGAAGATTTTGATTGATATTTGGCAGTGGGGGTGGGGGGAATACTTGAGTAAGACCACAGCAGTATGATTGAGAGTGACCTAATATTCTGGCATGCACAAGCGATGACAAATTCTGTTTTTCAAGAACAGTTAAATTTCATTCTCATACAGCAACTTGATTTTGCTATTTTGTCAGTGAGCTGGTCATCCATGAAAATTTTAGGACCCTGCACAACCCAAAGCCTCTTAATACGTATGAATGATGAAATATCAAAGTGAATGGAAGGAAAAAGAGAAAACTAAATGGAAGGAAGGAAAATTTATTTTGGAGAATTTTGTACATGTAATTGATGAAATGCTTGTCTAAACCTTCAAATTAGTTGACAATTTCATCTGTTCAGGTGTTACAACTTGATAAAAAACCTTTGTTACAACCCCATAAACAAGCTTTTGTACCACGCCATAAAGAAGCTGTGCTACAACCCCACAAAGAAGCTGTGTTACAACCCCACAATGAAGCTTCAGTGGATGAGTCAGAAGAGGATGATATTGCAGAGGTGAAATTGGGAGAAGATGGTGGCCGACGGAAGCATCATATTTTATGGACTGTTTCTGAGGTCAAAAAGTTGATTGATGGCGTTTCTGAGTATGGGGTTGGAAGATGGAGCCGTATAAAGAAAGACTTGTTTCCATCATCGGCACATCGTACACCTGTAGATCTTAAGGTAAATCCACTCTTGCTTATTTCATTTTAAGAATTTAAGATATCTGAACTCTGAAGCTCTTTATACTGGCTCTCAACATGTTTCAGGACAAATGGAGAAATCTTTTAAAAGCAAGCTGTGCTCAAACAGAAGGCAAGAAAGGGGTTAGTTAAACTATCCTTCTCCTTTTACCATTCTTTTTTCTTTTTCTCATTTTTATTTGTTCATTCTTCTCTTTTTGTTCATATTTTGCTTCTATTAAATATTCTCTTGGTATTGGTTTACATGGCCTTGTATGTTGGCTGACTTGCACCGAAGTTCACATAACCTTTCACATTGGTTGCACATTGTGAAACTTTTGGGAGTTTGTATAACCTGGAGAACTGGAACTTGCTGCAACACCAGTGTGTGATGGTGAACGTGTCCAATTTCCCATATATGTTTATGAATCAAGTGTATTTTTCAAACCTTATTGTCTTGTAAATATTGAGAATCCTGCTTGGATGGCATGTAGGAATAAAGCTTAAAACGTCTCCACTGATGCAATTACCCATAATCTTCAACCCAACCCTTTCATTTGGACTTGTTTCTTTATGCAATATTTGTACCGCATTTATGATGTAGGCATTAATGTAGTAGGATTATCCATGCAGGAAGATAGAAAACGTAATTTGGCTTGGCGTCCTCTGCCGAAAACCATCTTACGACGTGTCAGTGAACTTGCCACCATTCATCCATACCCAAGGGACCTGCGGTCCAAGCGCTAGTGCTGCTTTACCATGATTCTTCCTCCTTTTAGCCTTGTTGGCGCAAACTACTGCTGTTAGAGTTGCAACGGAAGGATAGTTTGAAATTGCATCGGCTTGACCAGCCATGGAAAGCTGAAACATTTCTGGCCCCTTTCTCTACTTGTGTAGTTACTTTGTATGGAGAGACATCTAGAAACTTGGAACTTGCTATATTATAGCGTGCACATAGTGACTGCAGTCATTGCCACTGCTTCTAGATCTGCAGGAAAACTCATTAGTTCTGGGGCAATTAGTTTCGTGATCTTTCTTTTTAATCGTCTCTGTATGAAAGATTCTAGTGGATTCAATTCTTGAAAATTGGAATGGAAGTGTTGGATGATTGAAAGAAAAACAATTCTACCACTCGATATTCCGTCACTCCGAAAAGTGACAGTGTATCGCATTATACCGTCCCTTTGACAAAATTGGGATCAATTCCCGCATAAGCCATGACCAAACATGAAAGTCTGCATTGAGAATCCGAAGCTAGCGGAACTAGACATCGGACCTGGGGCGCCCATGCCAAAAGCAAGAAAAGTTCAGTTACATCATATGTTTTTTCCTCGGAAGAAATGCCCAATAAATGAATCGCAGAGAGGAGAACACAACAATAAATTGTGCATTAGTTTCTTCTAATCCAGGAAATCACGCGCAGAATTATATAGCATCTCTTCTATTTGTTACAGCACTTTTTTTTTTTTTCTTTTGTTGATAAGTAGAGCGCAGTATATCTGCATTTGGATTGGTCTTTTTTTAAAAATAAGATTTTCATACACAATATTACAGTAATACGTAACAAAAACAATCACAAAAATACCAGAAAAAACTTCAAAAATAACCTCATCTACAGTAAAAGTTTTTCACCTATATTGTTATAGTAAATATTTCAAAAACATCCTAAAAAACAGTTAATCCAAACGGATTTGATAAAATGCTACTATTTTGGTCTGTCAGAAAAACACTCAACTTTAACATTTTATTCACACCCCCCGCGCGCACATTCTTTTGGTCCTCCAAATCTTCCATGACACTATTGTTCCATTGTTAAAATGTTTTATAGAGGATTCAAGATTCAGTCTTGACACCCGAACTAAAAAAAACTGGTGGTAGCAGTTACAAGGTGAAAAAGATGGCAGTATATGCTGGTAAAGGATGGGCCGATATTTTTTTTATTACATTTATTTATTTATTTTGGAAACGTTAGGCCTAAGCTAATTGCAAGGAACCAAGTCTTGGGGCGGTCGCTCCTCTGCCACCCACTCTTCGTAAACTTGTCAGCTCATCTGGTGGATCCCAGAGCTTCAAAAAGTCTCTATCCAAGCTAATACCTCCCTTCGCTAACCAGTCGGCACACGCATTGGCCTCCCTCCATGCACGGGTAAGCTGACAATCCCAATCCCCGGAAAGCCACTCCTCCAGTTGAGCAATCAAATTGTGATGAGGACCATCCCGGTTATCCTCTGTAATCAACAGAATGCTTGTTTGGGAATCAGACTCCAAAGTAGCAGTAACTTTTCTATACCCCCAACTCCCATGATAATCATAGGCCCATACCATGGATCGAGCATAGCCCAGAGTTCAGCAGCCACGTTGCTTGGCATACGCCTATACCCTCCTTGGCGCAAAAACTACCCTTCCAAAACACTCCCCTTTGCATCTCTCAGTTCAGTAGACCCCCTGCGCCATCATATCCTGGATTTGTTTGACGATGACCTATCTACGTTAACTTTCATCCAACCTTCAGCAGGTTTCAACCGACCAGCTAATGGATCTTACCTCTTTAGGGTTTTGGGTTCACTTTCGAGGATTACACCAGCTGGGCTTGCTTTGCTTCGGCTTCCAGTTCCCGTGCCTTCATTTTCAGTTCCCTGTCATTTCCCACAGCATGAAATTCATTTCTAGCATTCCAAGCAAAGTATGGGACTTTCTGGAAAACGATGGGCCAGACGCTTTGCTGATTCATTCCAATGTCCGAGTTATTCAAGACTCCAGTCCACCCAATGCTGTAATGGTTTGTCAAAAAAATTGCTTCCACAAAGTTTGTCAAAGTTTGTCCACCCAATGCTGTAATGCTGTAATCATTTGACAAAGTTTGTCAAATGAAAGCGAACCCGTAATCAAGCAGGAGATGCCATTGACATACAAACTTACTTTCCAGTACAGAGTACATGCCACTGCAAGCGCCAAGAAAGAAGGCAGACATAGGACTACACACACACAAGTATATATAACTTTGAGGTGCATGGAGTCTCCTTCGTTTAGCGACGCAGAGTCACTTATCACGATACAGAGGGACACTTATTATTAATAACTTAAGATATACAGGAGTGTATCTTATACACACGGTGTTTGTAGCTAATTAACCACCTCCGCTGTCATTATTATCGTTGTTACCATTATCATCACCACTGCTGGAGCCGCTGCCGCTTCCCCACTGATTATAGTCCTGTCTAGGTATATTATGATGATTGTCGGTGCTGCTATAAGGGTTCTCCATTCCCCACTTCTCCCTCACCTTGCTAACAGATGGAAGCACCGACACCGATGTGGAACGGTCCAGGGCGCAACCGCAACTTTGAACCGTGGATGCAACTCCATTTTCAACAGTTACTCTTTCTTCATCGTGCATTCCTCCCATCATAGGTCTACGTGGAGCTGCCAAGCAGGAGCAAACCATCAACCCCACCAAGAGAACTGTAACCACCTTCATATTCTTAGTTTGTAGCTGCAAAACATCAAGAAAAAAGCCCATGATTACACGTAACATATACCCGTAGGAAGCTAAAGCGCTGACTTGTTTTCTTACCGAGCCCCGACGTAAACGAGCTTAGATTTTGCAAATTAAGAATTTGCACCGCATGAGGAGATTCCCGAGCTAGCTCCGTTCGTGCCTGTGTCAAAAGGACTCAGTTCATCAGGATTTTATATAGGCGGATGGGGAGACAAGTGCATTGGTGTTCACGACATCAAAAATCTACTTCATCATGGCGGGCCTTTCCACCAAAAATTGCAAAAGGGTGAGTTGGTTTCCCCTGAGAATTTTTATGTCATACTTTTTCACAGGATTGGACTCATTGTGGGGATAAATTTCTTGCTCATTAATCAGTACCGAGCAGCCAAAACAGGAAAGTTCCACTGAGGAAGTGGGACTACTGCTCAAGAAGTCAGCCTGAGCGTAATGGGGTTTCCTGTTTTACTTGCTTTATGGTTATGACTAATGAAAGCTAGGAATAATTGAGTGTGTTTAATCACCCAACAAAGAAAAAGTACTAAAAAGGATTTTAAGTTCGTGGGTTTCAATGGATTATGTCGGAAATGTCTATATATGGGGCATAATGAACTTATTTAATTAGAGGACCATTATCATTATGCATACTAGCCAAAAAGCCTATTGCTTGGTGGAGGAAAAGCAATCCATTTGAATCTAAGTGCTTGAAACTTGACAATGGTTGTGAGATTCGGTTATTCAGAGACAGCCTCGCTGAGAGCAGAAAATTGGATCAGTTGAGCCTATACATACCGGTAGGGCAGGCGCAGCTGGTACGACAACCACATTGCTCAGGCTCAGCTCTCCTGTTTAACCAAAACCAGCATTCCCTGGCTGATGGAATTTGCCGAAAGCTTAGTGTTTAGCGCATGCACCGACTAGATTAGATGGATTCAGGCGTTCGCAAAATCTGAGTCACCTGGCAGTCCAAGGCCTAAGCAACTACTGGCTAACATGGTTAAATCTTTCTCCCATGCACGTTTGCTTAATTTGATAGGAACAGAGGAAGGTAGGTAATTCTCGTCCAAGATGACCAGCCCTGGCCCTTCAGTTCGTGTCAGCATTCATGTAATTCAATACGAACTTGTAGTACCAATTAACCAAGAAGCAATCATAATTGGCTACTTTGTTTTTAATATTTTCCAGCCAAACAAACTACTCCCTATATTCAAAGAGAAGCAACTTTCACTTCTTCTTTGTATTTCACTCTCTCTTTCAAAGTTTCGATCCGGCAACAAATGAGATAAGCATGATAACCAAAAAAGCTTAAGAATACGCTCACACATGCATTGCATGGTGAAACCGGAGCTCCGATTCCTTGGGTGGAAGACATCGAGAAAGGCAAAATCCCACGGATGGATTGGAGTAGCATGCTCCAATGGGCCATGGCCCAAAGGAGCAGCTATCAGTCATCAATGACAGGCCTGCAGCCTGCTCAGTTGGACTTATTTCTAATGGAGCCGTGTAATTAAGCTGCGCGACTAGACCGGCTGTCTTAGGATCTTTCTCTGGAAACCGGAGAGTAAAACATGAACGGGCCAGTCCCATGCCATGGTGGGTCAAGCATCGTTGTAACGGGCCAACAGCAATGACTTATTGGGTAGTGGAATTAGCAGCTTCATGTCTTGTCTCCCTGACTCTCTCCCCCGATCTTGGCAGTACTAAGAGTAGGAGATATTATCAGATGCTCCGGCCCTTCCATTTACTGAGAACAACCAATCTAATCGAAGTAAAATACATATATATATATATATCATAGCATATATATAGGTTCACGGATTTTGGATTCTTGATAATGGACAAGAAACTTAACCACCATAAGGTGGCCTTTTAATTTTTTTTTTTTTTTAAAAAAAAAAAAGAGAGAGAAAGAAAGAAAGAAAAAAAAATCCGAAAAACACAGAACAAGATGAATGAATGCGGCTGGTTGGGTAAATATTGAGTACACTTAGTAGCAGTAGCAGTAGTAGTTGGAATTGTGCAGGTGCCAGCTAGAATAGGCTGCAAAATGCACGTGGAAGCAGAGTGCTGGAGTCCAATCAAATGATTGGGAGGAGGATGATATTGTGGTAGTATTTATTAGGCAGGAGGACACGAGTGAGTCCGGAAAAGCAAGCAGAGTTGAGGGAGTGAGCGGAGGCGAAAAATAGTGGCAGGAGCCTGAGGTGTCAGAGCAGGAAGCATGTCGTGGGTCGTGGGCCTGCTTAATTTTGTGGCCCAATCCTCATGTGCCAGCCAGCCTCGGCCATTCCTCACTACATGACAACTTAATCCGACTTCCCAAATTCACCTCCCGGCCCTACTCTCTCTCTCTCTCTCAGATTCAGAGCCCAGAGAGTGAGATGGATCAACAGGATTCACCTTACCATCTTTTTTGCGCTTTGGGTTCGGTTCTATCTTCTTATAACTAAGAGATGTTTTAGGACGAACACAAATCAGGCAGATTAAGCATTCATGTACAGCTCTGCAAGTATCATACGTATGTTTCTGGTGTCAGTCAGTCGACCTGTGATTTTGCACAGACGTACCAGTACGTACGTACTGTTCCTCCATATGAAAGCTAAAACGAGCAAATGGTCGTAAAAAAACAGTAGTACTGCATAATTCACTCAATTCTGGAACTCCCAGTCCCAGCCGAAGATTCCAACCGTCTCGATCTCAGGAATTGGGATGTCCAATTAATTATCCGGTTGATAGAGTTCATTACCGGTTGATTGTTGATGCTAATCAGTACTCTCTTTTTTTTGAGTGTAATTAATGGTCGCGTTTCGGGCTACGTACGTACGTAGTTGAGTGGACAGCTCCCTTTTATACAAGTATATAACCAACCAACCGTGAGTCGGCCAATTGACTGTGAGGAAAGATTTCGTCATGAGGGCCGCAGATGCAAATTAATCAGGCCAACTCAGTAGTCGTGGCTGCATGTCTCTCGCTGTCAGTGTACGCGGCCAATTGCCAGAAACCAAAAAACCCCAGAAGCGGAAATTATTCTGTTCGACTTCGACCGACGCACAAATTAGTTACCATTTAAGTTTCACCTCCAAAGTCCAGCCTCACCGGGGACATACATAGATTAAAATAGTTTCTGCTGTGTGTAATATCTGGCGACCATGAGTAAAAGCATGCTCAGAAACAAAATGTAGATTGTGCATCAGAGTGAGCGTTACATTTTACGAGTTGCGACGACTTTTTTTGTCGATAACGATAATATTTGTATAATTTAATCTATCATGTTCTTATTACGAAACCGAGGCGTCTAACCAAAAAACCCCCAATTCCCGGCCCACACAAAAAGAATACCACAACCTTGCTCAGCTCTGATCTGTTCTGCTACAGGGGCAGCATGCACGTACGGTACCATAAACATATAGACAAATTGAAATGCCAAAAAAATCACGGAAACAGAGATTGAAATAGTACTAGTTACTATTATGAAATACCAGTCACCAAGTACTACTCTAGCTGCCATCTCAGTCAATCAATTGATCAACAGCTGCCATCTCAGTCACAAAAGTCACAAGCTGGTTGGTGCTCTTAGTGTCATGACGTGCCGTATGATCTGCCTCGTGATCCATTGCCTTTAAAAAGAACACATTTTCCACTGTCTAATTTGACAATCAACTTAAACCGCCGCTAATTTGACTTTTACTTTTGTCTAAACCCTCCACTCCACCCTCTCCTCTTTGAATGCACCAGTATCCTGGCAGTGACTACTAGTGATGGTGGCCCCTTGGAGCCGGCTCGACTGGTGTTGGGGTAGTCTCATTAGGTCCTAGCACCGTGTGATCGCGATTCGACTCTTTCTACCATCTTGTGTATTTTGAGCGACGGGTGTACAGCGCATGAAAATTAGTTCGAAAAAGATGCTCAGGAGACGAATGATGACAACAACAACCAAAAAAAAAAAAAAAAACTACTAGTGCTGGTATAGTATTTTACGATATCTGCACATAATGTAACGTGCTACAATTAGAAGTGGGCATCGCACTTTCCCCAAGAAGCTTTATCCCATCCATCATCTTTCCTATACTATTTATCTTATCTTCTCCGTCACTGCAGCTGCTTCTTGTGGGGTCTATGTTTTGACGGCTTCAACCGCCGCTCATATACTGTCATGCCATGCCGTGTTTTTCTTCAATCTTCCCCTCCAAATCTAGCTGCACTGGGAGAGAGAGAGAGTGAATGCGTATGGATTCATGTACGTGCAGTTTACAAAATCATGCAATGCATGTTCGTACAATTTCGTATCCAAAAACAGTTCGAAGAATAGAAAAAAAAAAAAAAAAAAGGCTACAGCATGGCAATGCGCAGCCAGCCGTCTTGCAAACGTAAAATATTACCGTCACACCCAGCATGCGGCATAGCTATCTTAGCTACACACGTCAAACATTTAATGAGATCTCCTCAAGCCCTGGCAGCTCTTTCCCTTTCTATATATACCCCGGCAGCCTTTTCCTCATTTCCGTACTATCAATCACACCACCACCCTTTCTTAATCGTCCATCCCTCGATTTCATGCAAGTTCTCCGATTCTTTCATACGATCGAGCAAAACACAAGCATGAAAGTCATCCAGGGAAAATTTCTCAGGGCCTGCCTACGGAAGTGCAGAAAGTTGGATACAAAAGCAATATCTCCTGCACCCTGTGACAGATGCTGGCAACTGCTTTCATCACGGTCAGTGCGTAAAAAAAAGAAGACCGTTCCCAGGGATGTTCCCAAGGGCCACTTGGCGATCTACGTAGGTGAATTCAGAAAAAGATTTGTGATCAAAATTACCTTACTCGACCACCCACTGTTCAGAGCGTTGCTGGATCACGCTCAAGAAGTATATGATTTCACTGCAGACTCGAAGCTGTGTATCCCTTGCGATGAGAGCATTTTCCTTAGCGTTGTCCGCTGCGCTACATCCCCAGAAAATCAACCAATCTGCATCTCCCTTTGATGGCTCACCTAAGGAGTTTGGATCAGATTTTTGCCAGGATCTTTTTGACTCCCTCGTATATTAGCACGATGTTATATAGCTGTTACTTCTTGTACACCACGCCCAATCGGCTTGTAAGATTCATTTCCTTACTCATGACAATTGAATAGTTTTCTTGACCCCCTCCCTCCCTCCCTCAAAACCCAAAAAAAAAAAAGGTATGAAAAAGAGCAAATCACTCCAGACTTCCTTTAGCAACTACAGTGCGTCATGATGAAGACTTCGCTGGAAAATTTAGCAGTTACTAATACTTTGATTAGGCCAAAAAGGCACTGCTTACTAGTGGCATTTAGCACCCCACAAAAAGGTAAAAATAAATGCCAAAGAAAAACGTCCCAAATCAACTTCTCATGGTTTTCCTCAACGATTTCAGAACATACAAAGATTTAAAAGAAAATAAAAATCGCCTGCAAATTCCAGGAAGACACGAAAACAGCACTTCCTACAACCTTGACATATGGAGTAACTTCAGCAGGGTAAAAACCAGGAAATATTTCATCCATTAACACTTCACACTTCCTTTTTCTTTTCTCTTCATCTGTTGGGTCAGATGAAGGGGCAATTCATTTTCACACTGTCCTAAGCTATCAAGCAAGCAGGCGAAGGGATTCAATTCTATTAAAGCACATTTCATAACTGCTTTTCAATGAGCCTTAGAATTAGGATTCTCACAAGTTCACAACAAGCGAATAAGTGAGTAGAATTTTCTGCAGATACTATAAATCTACAAGTTCTTGAACCACCGAATGTTACAGTTTCTTCGAAGTTTACATTCACTGTTGACAATTTCGCAAGTCTAGCATTCTCTTATTCAACAAAGTCAGGATGGGAAATGGTGAACAGAAATCAACTGATGTTCGTTGTCCTCGAGCAGAGGTGGGCATCATGAACAAGAAACAACTACGTGTGAATCACGGATGATAAATATGATGCTCACACTTGAGTGGGATAGTTATGCTACAGGCCCGACAAGACCTACAAATATATCAATACCCAACTAGACCTTTTTTACCTGTCAACAAGTTTGGATAATCTCACTGAAAGGGACACCGTGGAGTATGGCTGACTTGTTGCCATAACAGATTCATGTTATAGCATGCAGAAGGCCTACCAGAAGAAATTTCTGGTATGTGCATGTGTATCGCCTACCAGAGACGGTACTTTTGGTCCTATAAGGTAGCAAAAATGTGCCATTTGATTTAAATCCTAATCAACACGTTCCAAACCAGAGAGCTGCACTATTTAAACAGTTTTGATTACTATTGAACACAATCACTGGAGCTATTAAAAAAATCAGCAGCACATAGGATAGTTTAAACAAGAACAGCTAAGAACTTGATCTTATATGACCAAACACATGCAAGATTAGGAAGTAATATAATTTAAATTCTGAACGATAATAGGTAAAATGAGAAAAGAGGTACTGAACAAGCAAAAATTAGCACTACCCCTTCGTAACTCCATGACTACTACTGCTGAAGAGGAAATAGTTAGGGCCAAACCAGCTTAAGCTGTTGGGCAATCTTGTCAGATTAGCAGTGGATAGGTCCTATTTCCAGATACACAAATTCTTCACTTTACAAAACCACAGATGTCTAGTATAATCATGGGAAAAACTGATGATGACAAAATTTATAGAGATTACAGTACAATTATCCTGAATTCCAATTAACAAGTACATTCTCACTCTTTTGTTCCAATGGCACTTGAGAAATATTTCAAAAACAACTTAACTCTATTCTCCCACCTGGTTGGGACAGAATACTCCGTCCTATATCTACATTCGGTGCAGTGAGGACAAATATATACATATCGATATGCCTCACTGTAGTATACTTCAGAAAACCACAGGACAAAAAATAATAAACTTTTGAAGTGGCAAAACTACAAAAGTCAAGTGGTTTCAGAAAACAACCAAAGCCATGTAATATACATCCTTCAAGGAAGCAAATTTGACAAGTAACAGGCCACATGTAATCAATTTAACCCAAAATGAATAAGGGAAACGAAATCCACCCAATTGAACCAATCCAAACAGTAAACATTTATAATCTTGAGCAAAGTTATAGTGACACTATCTCTTATCCCTCCTTCCTCAATCTTCATAAAAAGCATTAAGCAATTGACTGGGTTAAAAGAGGACAATTTGGCAGGCAACAAAGCGATCCTTCTAGGGACAAAGTTTCTGCAAAAAACACCCAAAAGCAAACCAAGTCGTCACAAACTAAGGAATTTGCTTTGTATTGGTAACAAAGAAGAATTAGGTGCTAATTTTCCAAATCCAACATGACATAACCAAAAACTCCATAAAATAAATACTTAATCAAAGATTAACACAATAGTATGAGTTTGCTCAAACAATATATCAATGAATAGCACAGTAATACGGTTCACTTAATTGAAAATCCATTAAAAACAAGGATAAGGGCTTCATTCATTTGAAGGTTGTTAGTTCTTTCCAACCTATTAGGCAATGCATCAAACACGTGAATGATAAAACTACAACCTTCACAATAACAGGAGACTGCCAAGGAGTAAAGGAAAAAATGATTTATGTGCTTACAAGTTCAATGTTTACCAAAGACTAGGCAAACCAGCTCAGATGCAATGCAAACTGTAGGTTATACACTTTCGACAACATGAAATGATGAGAACTATTTAGCAATACAACAACCACGTACACCAGCTTTGAATTCATGAGAGCTGAAAACAGAGCGCATTAAATGTGCATTCCATTTGCGGCAAGATAGTCAATGCACATTGAAATCAATTGGCTACTCGTAGCTCCAAAATGAGCACTTTTAAAAATTGCCCTATAAATATCCCATTATGTCATCTGCAAGTATATAACACCTGAGATGTTTACCAAAAAATAAGAGCATCGTGCAACAATCCAAACCATTTCATCCTTTAAGTAAGTCTACTGTACATACTTATGGAACTAAGATAAATGAAGGTGCACTAGGCAATTGAATTCAGCTTCAACTTAAAATAGCAGCGCTGGAATTACATTCTTTTGCAATTTCAGCTCACTATAACATCAATGTTACATAGAGAATACAGAGCTCACTCTTTTATCAACAGTCTAGGAACTGCAAAACATATAATGAGAGTAACATCTGACTTACAATCTCTTGAAGAGAGAGAGAGAGAGAGAGAGAGAGAGGGAGAGGGAATAAAAAAGGGGATCTTGAAGTGCACAAGCAACCAGACTGCAATATCTTATACACATGAAGGGTTCTCATGCAGATATACAGATTATATATTGCCTCGTGGTAAACTACATACAAAAGCATGGCTGATGATATCACCAAACAATGGCAGTGTTGAATCATGATCGCTGCAAAGCATTGGATAAAAAGGGCGCCCCTCACTGTAAAACATTTAACAGACCAAGCGCCAAGAAGATTACTGCAGTTTTCAGCATCAGGAATGAGACAAATACTGCTATCTTCTGCAGGACAATTGAGCAGAGAAAGAGGATGCTCAATCAATTTTCACGTAATATCATCTGGTACCCTCAAGGAAGCCCTCCAACTCTCTTTGCCCAAATTCCCTCCCAATTGAATGAGCATCTTTATGCCTTGCAGCCAAGTAAAACAAAAGCCAAGCCACCATGAAATGAACTTCCATGACCGATTGGAAAACCAATGCAAATACGTCTCCAATTACGTGACTCAATAACCATCTTGCAAGAAAACCACAAGCCATCAGTTCCCAGCACTTGATCTCCACAGCAGGGTACAACAGCATTGCCAACAAGTGGCACCCTTCTTTCACTACCTCCCTCCCACTCTTCCTCGAGTCAACAATGGCAACCCACGTATCTATAGCAAAAATAAATGACACAACCAGTTCCACCAGGAACCAGGACGCCATAAACCCCAAGCTCTCTCTCTCATGCCCCAAAACCCAAGGCACGACGTCGGAGAAAGGCATCAATTTCATCCTCATAAAAAACTTGAAAAACTTGTACTGATCATCCATTTCCCCAAAAAAATATATCCCCATGAGTTGAGCCAATGCGTCCCTTACAGCCCACCTCATTAAAACAAATCCAGACAGCCTTCTTATCCCCAAATTTGACCCATCCCAAACAGCCCTGAAAAAGTTCTTGGATTTCCTTAACAAATCATTCAAAACCTGATAAAATACAATTCCATTGACCCAGGTGTAAGTAACCAAGAATGCCAAGATCACGTACCCATATGCAGCTGATAAAATCCCAACAAAGTATATCAATGCCGTGGTGTCGCGGCGGCCTAATTCAAGACCCCTTAGCAAGAAGTGTAAATCAACAACAGCATTTGAATCCTCGGTGGAATCATTAGCATCAGCGGGTAACGAGGCGCTTTCTTGAGGGGTTTCTAATGGCTCTGGAGGGGGTTTAAAGGCAACCACGCCAGAGCGAACTGTTTGAGCGAAAGAGACGCCGTTATCCACAATGGGGTCTGGCGAAAACCCCAGACTGGGGTTGAAATTGGAGAGAATCACAAAGGTCCCATTGAGTTGGAATTTAGTGGTGGGATTGAAGAGGGAGCGGGCGTAATCGGCGTCACCCGAGAAGAAGTCTTCGTCAAGGGTTCCGACGCGGGAGAGGTGAAGAAAGGCGCGACGGCGGCGGCGGATATGGAGAGGGTGGCGGTGGTGATGGTGGTAATGCTGGTTGCCAGATAGGTCAAGACGGGAGATGAGGGACTTGAGAGAAGGATCGCCGTCGACGAAAGAGATGAGGTAGTGGGCCCCCTTCTCAACGTTGAAGCGGAAGGCGAAAACGAGGGAGACGAGGAAGATAAAGGTGAAGGGATGTGAAATGAAGAATTGGGTGGTTTTCTTGAAGATTTGAGCCGCCGATTGATTGCTAATCGGGGAGGGAGGCGAAGCTACTGGAGGTGGTTCGGGAGGAGGGTGGCGGTGGTTCATGGCGGAAGTGAGTTTGTCCGATGGATGAGACGAATTCACAGAGCTGTCAGTCGAGGTGGGGTTGAAAGGGGGTTATCGATTTTGTTGTGCGCCATTCATACACACTCAGTGCGAATTTGGATGGAAAAAAAAAAAAAAAAGATATTACTGCTCTACTTGTGCCATACATAGACGAATCAACGACATACTACTACTATTTACCGCTGTGCGCTAATGGGTGAGAAGCGGGGACACTGGAGAATAAAGCAAACTGCTGGCTTTTGATTTTGCTTATTCTTTGAAGGGAAAATGGTTATTTTCGTCCCTAAACTTTTTTTTCTGTCAATTTAGTCCTTAACTTTTATTTCTGACCAATTTAATACATGAATTTAATTTTCGAGTCCAATTAAGGACTTCTACGGTGGCGCCACTATCTAAAAGCAATTTGACCCCTAATTTAACATCAAACAAGGGCATTTTGGGAACTTTGAATTATCTCCTCTCAACGACCAACATTCGCCACCAACCACCCACTTCCTCCTCCTTCTCTTATCCTTCTCTTTCCATCCACCTTTGAGTTTGGACAGGAGGGTGACAATATGGAGAGTCAAGCTGAATTCTGGAAGGGCCAAGGTTGGTGGTGTTAAACCACACGGCTTTGTTGTTAGGTAGCAACTGGAACTGCATGGCTGAAACTCCAGCATTTTCAGAATGAATCTCCCAATGACCTCGGAAATTTGTATGGAATTCCGGTTTCTTGCCAGAGGGCTGCTGGGTGCCATCAGGAGGTTGCTGGAAGCCATTAAAGTTACTGTCATCTTGGCCTCCAAAACCAAATTGAATGCTGCCGAAGGGATTTCTTATGCCAAGGGAGAAGCCATCCTTTTGGACTTGGTTGATGGGTGTCCTGGCAAAGGTACCGAGGAACACAAAGGGAAGAACAAGAAAGGCTTTGAACAGAACAGCCATTAATTCCAAAATCCCCAATATTGGAGAATGCCCTCTCACGGGTTCTGTGAAATATTTGTCTCCCTCTGCATGTCTCAATTTATAGGCCTGGCGCTTGTATGAGGAGTGTCAAATGTGTCGATTAGAGACAGAATATTTGAAGTATATTCCCAAAGAAAGCCATATTCTAGTACAAAAATCTCAATTCTACAAAAGCAGCAGCAGCTTCTAGTCAAGATGTCGGTAAATGGGAAAGAGACAGGAGGTGACTGAGGAAAGGGAAAGGAGTTACTGCCATCTCAATTCTATATCACATCTTTGGTCGGTAAATGGGAAAGGAGGTGACAGAGGAAATTAGTCGACAGAGAAAGGAAAGGAAGGGGAGGGAGGCGGTGGCAGCGGCGGCAAGGAGGAGTGAGGTAGAGGAAAGATTAAGAAGTTAATTAAAAATTCCTTCAAAAAGTTTTAAATTTAAAAATACACCAAATACTAATAATCTTTTTTAATTTACTCAGTTTGATTACAATTCATACCTGAAATTCTCAAAATGCCCTTGTTTGATGTGAAATTAGGGGCCAAATTGCTTTTAGATGATGGCGCAGCCGTAGAAGTCCTTAATTGGACTTGAAAATTAAGTTCATGTATTAAATTGGCCAGAAATAAAAGTTAGGGACTAAATTGACAGAAAAAAAAAGTTTATGGACGAAAATGACCATTTTCCCTTCTTTGAACAACTAGAAGGAACCAAACTGGGCAAGCACTGTCTAGGCCTATCTATGATATTATAGCTAAAATTTATTATACTATAATTTGCTTTCAAATAAAAAGAAATTATAATTATCAAAAATGAGTCTAAAAAAGTTTATCTTTAGTGGAATGTTTCAAAAGTTTGCTCTAACTTGCTTATTGTGATGCAATAGAGATATATACTGTATTATATGGACAAATAGCAGCAAAGAATTCAAAAATCAAGCACACAAGAAATACAAAATCGATTCAAGATTAACATAAATGATATATGTGCTTCATAAAACTCAAGTATCATGCTATTATAATTACAAATGCATAAAATTTCACCACTATTTCTTTTTCAAACAAGACACCATCATGTAAAAACTTCTATCTTACAAATTCACAATAAAACTTGCAAGAAAGTTGAATGCAAAGGCTTTTCAATACATAAAAAGAGTACAAAAATTTAGTACCAAAGAATTAGTAAAAGAAGTGCAAGATTCAATTATGCATTAAAAAGGAACTAAAACATCAAATTTGCAAAAAATAAATTTTACATTTAGATTTAAGACAAATCGCACGAAAGAAAAATCGATTTGCAGAACCAAAATAATGAAAGGCTTAATGAATATCAAGGAGATCAATCCCAATAAATAAATACACCAAGGTAACATAATAAAGAGGCAAAAAAAGAAAAATGATAAAAGCTAAATAAAATACATTTAATAAAAAAAAGTTATAAAATACAGTTATAAAAAAAGTTAAGTCCATATTTGGCAGCGTTAAACGAAGGGAAGAATAAGAATAAAAAAAATGGAATATACCAGATAATATGAGTAGTGGAGGTAAAATGTCTATTGTCTATGTTTCTCCTAAAAAAAAAGTGATCATAATTCATGAATCATTATTTTTGAACAATGGAATAAAAGAAATATCCATTCTCGTGCACGAAAAACATACATTCAATTAATTATAGAGGAAAAAAAAATGCATTGATTGAGTGGAACAAGGAAAGGCAAAGAAAAATTAGGATGAAGGAAAAAAAGAAAAGAAAAAGCAAAATACTGGATTAAAGAGTTAAAATTGATGAAATAGGAAGTGACAATATAAATCAGTTGATTGTTGCGACACCTCTCCATAGTCAACAATAATCATCTAAAAAAATAGTAAGAAAATAATTTTAATATAATTAATTATAAAGAAAAATTTTGAAGGGGGAAAAAAGAAAAATGAAGAAAAAAGAGGGAGATAAAGGTTAAAAGTAGATGTAGAAAGAGGAAGAAAAAAAGAATTGGGAGGAGAGATATTTTTTACTTTTAACTACCCAGATGGAGCAAAAATTCAACTATAAATAGAAACTGACACTTATCAAAACAAGAGACTATACACCTGGTAAAAAAGAGGTTACTATAGTAACCCCTATTTCTTTTTATATACAAGGTAGATATAATAATGAATATGGTTTAGAAGAAAAAATCATTGAGTTTTTGTTTTAGGATTTCTGGATACAAAGGGATATCAGTCTGATCTGTCTGTTTTAAGAGGGGAACAGATGCAATTTTCTCGAAGTGTTAAAGTGAAAAACTATCATTTTAACCCTTTTTTTAATTAATCTTATATACATTGTCAGTGTATATACTATCACCATTAGATATATGATATATGATATATGTACAAAATTTGCATTTAAAAATCAAAATTTGCTCATGTGACATCCATTCAACCGTGATAATGTATACACTAATAGTGTATATAAAATTTACTCATTTTGGGGGGGGTGAGATTTTAGTTGGCTTCATTGTTTATTTTTCCTAACTTTGGAATCAACTCCAATGGGGAGTGGAGTAGACGCTAGATTGGGCAAATTTTTACCAATAATGATCGTTTCAAAAAAATCACAATTTTGATTTTATTTTCTATTTAGAGTCGAAAATGCGACAATCATAAAATATTTTTTTCTTTTCAATTTTTTGTTGGTATCAGATTAGGAGAATTTTTTTTATGTGGGAAATTTTTTCTAGAAAAATTTAAAATAGTCCTTGGATGCACGCGACTACAAATATTTTAAAAAAAAAATTTCTTCAACACATCCAAAGAGATGCAGCCAATGAAATATGAAAATTTTAAAAAAAATATTCCCACAATTTTTTCTGCAACGGTCTGACACAAAAAGTTCAAAAGGAAAAATATTTCATGATCGCCGCATTTCATGAATGCGGAGATCCTAAGTGAGGAGAACATATAATCCTACAAACACCAAAATTGTGATATTTTTTTTGAATTCATCATTATTCATAGAAATTTTCTGCTCGATAGAGGTGTGTTGGATCTCCATTCAACGTCCTTCCCTAGTGCCAGCAGCCTTTGTGTAGGAATAGTGTGGCAAGTTGAGACGCTGCCATAGTGTGAGGTGTTTGTATTAATCTCGGTTTGTATTAGACTTAATTGTCTATTTATTCTACGAATTTCAATAACAACAGAAAACAGCAGCAACCCTCCCAAAAAAAAAAAAAGTAGCCAAATGTGGATATGGTGTTTGTGTGTGAGAAAATACGAATCCAATTCTAGATTAACACGTTACCAATGAAATAAAGAAAAAAAATAAGTCAGACTCGTACCATAGATGTTAAAATATAAAACTCATCCACATAGTACTATAATTTTTTAAATTAACGTTTTCTACATTGATAGCGTGTATAAGATTTATTCTAACTTTTTCTCCTAATTATCAACGACAAACAAGAAACATGAAAAATTAGAGCTAAAAACTCGCCCCTATGGGCACCTTCAGACTTGAGTCTAGATAGTGTGAGTGGAGGGCGAAGTAGCGATGGAAGGTGAATATCGCTATCGAAGTTGCGAGTAGCAGGCTGTCAGGAACTGATTTTTGGCATAGTGTCGTTTAATTCAATAAAGCGTGTGTTTTGACCAAAGGCACTGAAGGATGCACGAAACGATGTCGTCCTACTTTAAACTGTCCGTTAGCCATTAATTGTAGTTAGTTAGTGATATTTTCGTATCAAGCCCTACCTTTGTAATAGAAATCAGTTGAACAATTATTACCAAGTTAGTTAATCCGTTTCCCTTTCCTCCCTTCGGTTATATTTTCTTTTTTCTCTCACTCTCTCTCTCTCTCTCTTCTCATTCCTCTCGTCCAGCACCTTTACTCTTAGATTCCGGTGGATATTCCGGCCATTAGAATCTCAGGCCCTAACATTTGGTATCAGAGCCGCCGATCCTTGGCTGCTGTGACACTTCCATGGCTGAGAATACCAAGTATCAATCGTTGGAGGAACAGCTTAAGAGACAAGAAGGCAAGCTGCAAGAGCTAACGGAAACCATGGCAGCATTTCAGACCTCCGGCCATGAGGAATTACAGCGGAAGCTTCGTACTGAAATCGAACAAAGTAGTTCAAGATTGGAGGCAGTAGTAGGAACCTTGGATCAAAAATTCAATAAAATGGAGCAAAAGCTCAGCACGTTGTTGAAGGTGATAATGAAGGAGAAAGGAGTCGTGGATGGTGAAGGCTGAGCATCGGAGCCTCTCCTGCCAACGCCTTCCTCACATTTGAGGTTGATGTCCCCAGCGAAGCCGCCAAACCACCAACAAGAGTCTGGAGCAAGAACGCATCTGCCTAATTTGCCAAGGATGGAGATTCCTATATTTTCTTCGGGTAACCCTAGGGAGTGGTTGAGGAAGTGCCAAAAGTACTTCCTGAATTACCAAATTCCTGCGAGGCAGAAAGTAGATTTAGTTGAAATGTTCCTAGAAGGGAAAGCCGACAATTGGTTTCAGGGAGTGAAACTGGCTAGGCCTGAGTTGTCCTGGGAGGAGTTTGGGGAACTGTTGTGTGAGAGGTTCTCTGGGAAGGGTTCCCTTGACGTAGTGGAAGAATTCAACAAATTGCAGCATAAGGGACAGTGGAAGAGTACGAAGAAAAGTTTGAAGAACTAAAAACACTAATGCTAATTGGAAATCCCAGACTAGACGAACCTTATTTTGTTTCCAGCTTCATTAGCGGTCTCAAAGATGAGATCAAGACCATGGTTAAGATGTTTAAACCTCAATCCCTGCCTAAGGCATTTGAGATAGCCGAGTTGCAGGAGTACGCCCTGAAAATTCAATCTAGACAGCCCAAACCTCCTACCAAGGTTGCTCTAGAACCCAAGTTTGGTATGTACAGAAACCAGGCAACTGGTCAGAACCATTCCAATCCCTACAAACTTCCGGCAATTGTCCCTAACACTAGGAAGACTGAGTCAATACATAAGGAGGTGGGAAGGATATCAGCAGAAGAACTGCAGTATAGGTGAAAGCATAATCTGTGTTACAGATGTGGTGAGAGGTTTGGGGTGGGACATCAGTGCAAACCTGGAAATCTGAATTGTATTAGGATTGAGGAGGAGGAAGAGGCAATGTTTGAGGATGCAGTAGGAGAGTAAGATGAACAAACAGGTAGGGTGGGCAAGCTTGCAGAAGTGTCATTGAATGCATTGTCAGAGGCTATCAGGAGGAAGTCGATAATGTTGTTGGGCAATATGGGGGGCTTACCAGTCAAGATCTTGGTCGACATCGAGAGCTCTGATAGTTTCATCCACCATAGGCTAGCCAGTTTGTTGCACCTGCCTTACCAAACTGTGAATCCCTTCATTGTAACACTAGCGGATGGGATAGATATCACAAGTGGAGCCATCTGCCCCAAAGTAGCATGGCATATACAGGATTATCACTTCCAATTCGATTTGAAGGTGATGGAACTAAGAGGATGAGACATCATCCTTGGGGTAGACTGGATGTGCCAATTTAGTCCTATCACCTTTGACTTTCACACTCTCAGTATTGCCCTTAGCAGTAGGAGGAGCTACTCCATCTCCAAGGATTTATTAACCAGCCTGCAATGGAGCTAGTAAGGGGAAAGGATCTTAGGACATTCATTCAGGAGAAGCGCAGGGAGAGTGCATCCCTCCATATGGAGCTCAAAGGTGATCAGATAGGAGACATCCTAGAGCCAGTAGAGGAGGTCCTGCGTCAATATTCCCAGGTGTTTACTACACTAACAGGTCTACCTCCAGAAGGGAGCTAGATCATCAGATCAACCTCAAACCAAGGGCTGAACCTTTCAAACTCAAACCTTACAGGTACCCTCATTCCCGTAAATCTGAAATTGAGAAGCAAGTAGCAGAAATGCTCACCAATGGGATCATTATACATAATACAAGTCCATTTGTCTCACCTGTGTTGTTAGTTAAGAAGAAATACAATTCCTGAAAATTTTGCATAGACTATAGGAAGTTGAATAACATAACCATTAAGGATAGATTTCCTATCCCTAATATTGATGAGTTACTGGACGAATTGCATGGCACCAAATACATGTCTAAACTGGACCTCAGGGCTGGCTACCACCAACTGAGAGTTAAGGCAGTGACACTCACAATACTGCTTTTCAAACACACCATTGACACTTTGAGTTCTTGGTAATGCCCTTTGGGCTAACAAATGCATCAGCCACGTTCCAATCATTGATGAACAGGATATTTCAGCCTTTCTTAAGGAAGTTTGTGCTAGTATTTTTCTATGACATCTTGATCTATAGCCCTACTTTAGAGTTACATGTACAACATCTGCAAGCAGTTCTTAAGGTTCTGATTGAAAACCAGCTCTATTGTAAGAAATCTAAATGCTCATTTGCTCAAACATCTATAGAGTACTTGGGACATGTGATTTCTGATGTTGGGCTGAGTATGGATTCAGCCAAAGTTGATTGTATCAGGGCTTGGCATATACCTAAGACAGTCAAGGAATTGAGGGGTTTTTTAGGATTGACTGCGTACTATAGAAGATTTATCAAGGGGTACGGGTTGATCTGCAAACCTTTGACACAACTACTTAAGAAAGAAGGCTTTGTATGGGACCATAAAGCCCAGATGGCCTTCGAAGACCTCAAGAAAGCCATGACTACTGCACTAGTACTCAGCATGCCCAACTTTGAGCTTCCTTTTGTAATCGAAACTGATGCCTGTGACATGGGAATTGGAGCAGTTCTAATGCAGCAAGGCCATCCCATCGCATTCCTCAGTAAGGCCTTGTCTCCTCAGAACTTGGGATTATCTGTGTATGAAAAAGAACTTTATGCTTTGGTGCTAGCAATTACCAAATGGAAGCACTACTTGGTGGGCCATCACTTTGTCATAAAAACGGATCACCAGGCTCTCAAGCACTTACTGGAACAAAGGCTTACACACCCTTTGTAACATAAGTGGCTCACCAAATTGCTGGGCTTGGATTACGAGACTTAGTACAAGAAAGGCTCCGACAATGGGGCAACGGATGCTCTATCTAGAAGGAAAGTGGAGGAAACCAGTGACTACCATACCTCAGCACATCACATGTGTGCCATTTTCACAGTATAACCAGCTTGGATGCATGAGCTGGTTGAGAGTTATAAGGGTGATCCAGTAGCTCAGCAGAAGATGGCTCAACTGCTCATAGACTCCACTACTGACCCTAATTATCGCTTAGACCAGGGGTTGCTGAAATTTAAAGGAAAGTTATGTGTGGGATCTGCCAACAATATTAGGCACGACCTAATCAAAGCATTGCGTGATTCAGCAGTGGGAGGACACTCTAGTCAGCGAGGGTGCTTACAGAGAATACAGGCTATTTTTTACTGGCCGGGGATTAAGAAGGACGTCATTCAGTTTGTACAATCCTGTGACATATGTCAGCGCAACAAGCACGAGACTGTTCCCTATCCTGAACTATTGCAACCCATCCCCATACCTCAGCAGGCTTGGTTACACATTTCCATGGATTTCATTGAGCAGCTGCCCTCATCTCAAGGCTATGATACCATCTTGGTAGTGGTGGATCACTCACCAAATTCAGTCACTTTATACGACTCACACACCCTTACACAGCCCAACAGATAGCTCAGGTTTTCCTTGACAATGTTTACAAGCTACATGGCTTGCCAGAGTCCATAATCTCGGATAGGGACAAGATCTTTATTAGCAGATTCTGGCAGGAGCTGTTCCACATGCTGGGGATTAGCTTACACTATAGTTATTCTTACCACCCTCAATCTGATGGGCAAAGTGAGAGGGTAAACCAATGCTTGGAGAACTACCTCAGGTGCATGTGCAGTGATCATCCTACTCATTGGAGTAGTTGGTTACCCACAGCTGAACTATGGTACAATACCAACTTCCACACCAGCTTGCAAGTCACTCTTTTTGAAGCACTGTACGGGTATAAACCAAACTACATTCCTCTTGGGCCATTTCATGATAGTGTCATACCTGCTGCAGCTAGCATGTTGCAGGATAGACTCCAAGTACTGTCCCTCATCAAAGAGAACCTGACCAAAGCTCAAAACCACATGAAGTTTTTTGCAGACAAACACAGGACAGAGAGGACTCTACAGGTTGAAAACTGGGTATTCCTCAAGTTACAGCCGTATAGACAGCAGACAGTGGCTATCCGAAGGAGTTTGAAGCTCAATGCTAAGTTCTATGGACCCTTCCAGATTGTGGCCAAGGTTGGGGCAGTCACCTACAAGTTGTTACTACCTGGCAGAGCTAGAATCCATCCCGTTTTCCATGTGTCTTTATTAAAAAAGAGAGTTGGGAACACCCAAGCTGTTGAGCCTACCTTACCAGCTGTAGATTCAGCTGACCAATGCTTGCTGGAGCCTGAGAAAGTCCTTCGGAGGAGAGCTACCATGAGGAACTCAAAGCCTGTGATCCAATATCTGGTGAAATGGAATCACCTGCCGAAATCGAAATCTTCTTAGGAGGATAAGTCTTTCATTGACAAGCAATTCCCACACTTTCAAGCTTGAGGACAAGCTTTGCCTTAAGGGGGAGGAATTGTCAGGAACTGATTTTTGGCATAGTGTCGTTTAATTCAATAAAGCGTGCGTTTTGGCTAAAGGCACTAAAGGATGCACGAAACGATGTCGTCCTACTTTAAGCTGCCCGTTAGCCATTAATTGTAGTTAGTTAGTGATATTTTCGTATCAAGCCTTAGCTTTGTAACAGAAATCAGTTGAACAATTATTACCAAGTTGGTTAATCCGTTTCCCTCTCCTCCCTTCGGTTATACTCTCTTTTTCTCTCTCTTTCCTTTCTCTCTCTCTCTCTCTCTCTCTCTCTCTCGTCCAGCACCTTCACTCTTGGATTCCAGTGGATATTCCGGCCATTAGAATCTCAGGCCCTAACACAGGCTAGCAGATGCGGGCTAATGAATTGTCCCAATTGGGAGCTGATCAAGGTGAGTCATTTTAGGTATTTGAGGAAGCTTGCCTCTTTAATAGCTACAGCTTAGTTAATGAAGACTTGAAAGGGACCTGCTTTCCCCTTTGTCTTGGAATTAACTAGATGAGGCTGCCGTAATCGCTTAATATCCTACCGGCCCAATCTTAACTACAGCTCCCCGCAAAATCTGACATAACCCATCTCGATCATCTCGGCCTGGTCCATTCACAAGCCTTTCAGCTTTAATTAGCAACTCCTCTTCGACCCCACACGAGTCATTTGGCTACTAATTCATGAATTTCCATTCTAATTATCTTTTGTTTCTCGGGATGATTAACTTAGCTATGGCGCTACAGTTTTTTTTTTTTTTTTGGGAACAAGTATTTGTTTCTAGTTTGCGAAAATGGTCTCTACCGTGTTAGATCGTGGCGAAAATGAAACACATATTATCTCATCCAACTCGCCAAATTTTCATAAGCAGTAAATGGGTAATAATAAAATGACTTTTTACGCAACATGATCCTGGCTCCGTAGACTTGTAAATCCCCTTGGGTGCACACCGGAAAATGGAATCTTAACAAACAGCGATTCATTTCCCCTCGACGACAGACACCGACTTGCATCGAAAAACAGTCTAGAGGCAGGGCTTCATATCAAGAAACATAAACTGGCCAACAAAATAATCCGGGTACAATAGTAATATGATCAATTTATAAAACCATTGGAGACAAGCAGCTAGTGTGCCCTCCAAATAGTTGACAACTATAGGAACGTCACCAACAATAAGAAGAATACGCATCTAATAAGATGGGTAACAAACGAATCCCGTTGATCATTAGGTGAAAATCGAGGAAATAGTGCAACCAAGATGAGCGGAGCAAATAGATGTAGGACTATGCCAACAATGAGTTTCACAATAGGCCAAATGCATAAAGAAAAAGAGAAACTACTTGAATTAAAAAAAAAAATGATGCCTTAATTAAAATCAGGCTTCTCAGGGTAGGTGCAGCCAGACCGCTGAATGATGACATTTGCTGCATAGCAACCACCCCTAACGCAATCCTCAATGGGTTTCTCTCGAACCAATTGTGACAAAAACCCTCCAACAAAAGCATCACCTGGGAAAAATGCAGGAAAAAGGCTGAACTTACAAGTTGTACGAAAATGGCAAAAGTGACAAGCTTATAGCTGTAATGCAAAATAATTAGATAAACAAATATACTTGGTGCTCTTAGACTGGGGTTGTCCTTAATACCAGAAACTATTGATGGAGTATCTGTATTAACAGGTATATGGCATGCTGATATAAGCTCCTGAGCTTGTTTCTCATGTGATTTTTCTTGGGTAAGCTGGTAATGCGTAAATGAGGTAAAAAGAGAAAATACAAAACAAAACAATGTGCATACCTGCCCCATTGGTATCGACAAGTTGCTCTTTTGGCAACTTTATCACAGGGAACAGCTTGACCTTCCCATCCTCTGCAACAACAACTGGATCAGCACCCTGAGTAATGACAGTGATTCTTTTGTGGGTTCCTGATGCCTTGGGCCATTGTGAAATTTTCACAGCTATTTCTTCAACATTATCAGTCTGCACATTCCAGCAGTTAGTTCCACCATAAAATTTGATATATCAAACAAATCAACTGCCATGTATGTAGTCGTTACCTCCCAGCCATGGACTTTTGAAAAGGTTCTTGCTTCTGTCTCATTTCCAAAAACATAGTCCATATACCTACACTCAAAAACAAGCCATTGGCTAATCTGCTTCCTTCCTAATGGATTCATACCTCAAAACTTTAAAAATTACAAAACATCAGCCTTACGGAAGAACTTTTTCTTGTACATCCTTGAAAAATTCACAAATAAATGGCGCAGAAAGATTCATCATGAAAACCTGCAGATGCATTAAATGTTGGAGCTGTCTTAAACAAAGCCTGCTAGCATAACACAAATGAAGGGATTAGCTATGAGGTCAAAAGTTTTACCTTGTTCTTCGCAGCTGCATGCTCAGCAACAAGCTGGATAGACTCTGGGGAAACAGTGAGGAAGAATCCAGCAATATAGTAGTACTTGGCCTTTTCAACTGCCCAAATACCAAGAGAACAGATCAGATATCAGATCACAAGAGAATATAACCTGTAAATGGAAAAAGAAACAGAAACAGAAAAAATGCTTACCTAAGGCCCAATTTTCTGGTCTCTTCAGGTGTTCAGATTTATAGCAGTTTGCAGCTGACAAGTTAGCAACAAGTGACCTGCATAGGGTTTCATTTGTATTCTTATCAATCCAGTCTGTTAATAACAGTCTAAACTTCATGAAAGAAAGGAATAAGACATCTGCTAACTGTCAGATCAGGCACAACAAGCATGACAGCAATGAAGAGACAATTTAAAAATGGGGAAGAAGATCCTTTTTGTTGAGAAGGGAGCTGATATGTGAAGAAGAAGAAGAAGAAGAAGATATTTAGATATCCTAAATTTGTTTACAACAACAAATTTATGATCATCAGAAGTGTCGACATATAGCTGTCTGCAGAAAAGCAAATTACTACCACACTAACCCAGTAAAAGACAAGGTAAATATTTTCACTTTTCACTTCCCCTGTGGACGATAGTTCTTATTAGCAGGGATAGTTCAGGACAAGTTTACAAACTATTCTGTCTAAACCATTTTCAGCAAAACTGACCTTTCACCACCAACAACACAAACAGCACAAGTACCCGTTGGAGCAGACTCGTCCTCATAATAATGAACCTAAACACAAATGGAACAGGGAGAGTATAATTTGATGTTATTCAAGGTACAGTGGATTTCTGTTTGTTATAAAACAAAGTAAAACTGAACTAAATATATGGAATACCAAGATTAGGTTCAAAGATAGCAAATGTGACCAATAATCTTGTAACTGAAATAACAAAGCTAGTTTATACATTATGCATAAGAGAAGCAGACAAATCAGATGTGTGACATTACATTTACACCAGCACTATAATTTAATGTTATTCAAGGTACTCTGGATTTCTGTTGATTAAAAAACTGAACTAAATATACAGAATACCAAGATTAGGTTCAAAGAGCAAATGTGACCCATAATCTTGTAACTGAAATAAAAAAGCTAGTCAATGCATCATGCATAAGAGAAGCAGATAAATCAGATGTGTGACATTACATTTACACCAGCTTGTGCAGAGTTTTTCTTCATTTCCTCCCCAAACTTGTCTTTTCCAATGCAACCCATGTAACTGGTTACCCCAGGAATTTGAAGCATCCACTGCAGATAACAAACTGCCAGTTAGTCTTCTGAAATAGCTAGACACTCAAATAGTGCCTAAAGAAAGGAACATAAACATACCTGAGCAACCCTGATTGAATTTTGTGTGGCGCCTAAATTGTTAAAAAAATAACATTAGTCAGGAAAGGGCAGTGCTCATTATAATATTCCAGAGCAATCAGCTTGTAAGAGTTAAATCGGTGACATCAGAAAATTACCTCCAGCAATATATTCTACATTAAACTTCGATGCCATCTCTTCATACCTGAGATGGTGAACCAACGGGGAGCTTATTCAGAGGATTCTTAAGGTGAAACATGACCCTTTCAGCAAGCTTATAGAATAAAATTACATAAATCCAGATTACTTACATTGGCAAGTGCTTCTCCTCTGCAAGAATGGCATCATTCAGCTTTATATCATATCTGTTACAACATATTAAAGCAGGCAATGAATACTCCATCACAGTGTCACACCAAGCAATCATAAGGTAAGCATCAATTGGCACCACAACCGACAAAAGCTACATCCACAAAATTCTACAAACTTAAAACAATCCATATACAACGTCACGTGCAAAAAAAGGGCCTAACTGCAGCCAAAAAAAAAAAAAAAGACCTGCATCAGGCAATGCGTTCTCCCCAGACCATATTATTGGATCAGAAGTTGTTGAGCTATGCTACTCAAATCAAAGATCCGTAAAAACGAGTTCAGAGTACAGACACACCAAGAAAAATGTGTAAACCAGCTACCCCAATTCCAGGTCCCTAGATCTATCAACTATAAAACCAGAAAAATAAATAGGTAGATCCCTCATGAAGAAGCACTAATCCAAACCGAACGTTTATATAATCGACAAAAATAAAAGCCATCAAAATGAATGCCAAAGAAAATGCAAAGCTCGATGGATCTGGTCTGCAAAAGATACAGAAAAACAAAAAGGAAGTAGTGGAATCTCACTTGTCCAAGAACTCCTGGTCCACAACGGAGGAGATATCCAAGAGGGGATTCCCCATTCCTAAAAGTATTCCCTCCTCGGCTGCCATTTTCTCCTGCAATTATTTTTTTCCTCTGCTAACAGGGCTACCACAGAAAATAGCTAACAAGCCAGAGGTTTAGTTGTGGTAGGTAGTGGGGGCGAGAAGACGTCGGTACAATGGCGAGCGCATGTGAGCTTTGGCCTATGTATATATATATATAGATAATAAAGAGGCAACAGGTTTAATATTGGAGCGACTGTGTGACGAGAGGCGGGGTGGGTGAGGAGAGTGACAGCGGGCAGGACCTTTACCAGATTTTGATTTCCAGATCTGGACTCTTGGACGGCTGGATCCCCTTGATTTTATTTTTGTGATTTTTTTCGCCCCAGCAACCAGCATGCCTTGGTAATGGTAGGCACTAGGTAGTGTAGTTGAGGTGTCTTCCAATTCCGGGGTGTTCTTTCAAAACGTGTTTTGTGTGCTTTGAACAGCTAAATTTACCAAATTGATTTCTCACATGTTCAGAAAAAAAACTTTTTTTTTAGCCCCTCGCATTTAAAACCAGACATAATAGTTTCTCAAATACAAAAATGTCCGTCCGATTGGTTTCAAAACTCATTTTCTAACTTTTCCAACAAAAAAATGCATGTCTCTCTCACATGCTCATAATTTTAAGAGCAAAAATAAAAACAAACTTCGTTTCCTCTTTTTTTTTTAAAAAAAAAAAGAAAAATATAAACCACCAATCCTTTCTTCCTCTTTCCCCTATTTTTTTAGGCACAAAAACCCTAATTGTAAGTCACCAAGAGCTAGAAGTCTAGAAAAGACATCTAAGAAAATTGGTATGGAGTGAAATTTGGTTCTTAATATGTGATATTTTTGCATTTTAGGTAAAATCGTACTTGCCGTTGTTTCAAGTGATATAATCCTCTAATGTGCAGTTAATTGGTGTCAAAAATACTTGACTTGTTCAAAACTATCAATTGACTGAAAGCTGAGCAAAAAAAGAATAATTCGAAAAGGAAAATTTGTTTTGGGCTGCTTTACTTGCTTCTTGGATGAGCAATTTGTCGGTTGTGTTAAGCAAGAGTTTAGCTGCAATCTAAAGAGGAAATAAAACATATAAGCTAAAATGCAATCTGATTTTTGCAAATTCATCGCCGGCGCCGTTGTCAGCATGATATTGAAGAATAAAAAAATTTAAAATCTTCCTTACTTAATCGAGATTTATATTTGGAGTTTTGGTGGCGTGGCTATCTGGCTGATACGTTTCTCAAGGAAACGAAATGGTTTTCACTTAAACCTTTGAAACTATGGGCTATGTGAGAGAGGCATGCACGTTTTGATCAGAATGGTGAGCAAAAACGAACTTTGGAACTAATGAGATGTACTTTTTTATATCTGAAAAAACTTCTGTAACTAACTTTAAATGTGAAGGACTAAAAAAACTTTTTGTTTTTAAATATGAGAGATTAATTTGACAAATTTTCCTCACAAACAAACATCTTCAGTAAACTATACCAGCGCTCAAAAAAAGCACACCATTCAAACAGGCTACTAATTGTTATCCCCATTCACATCTTATTTTTCTTCCCCATTCATCTTTTACACATAAAAAATTTTGAAAAAAAATGTGTTTATAAAATATTAATTTATTTAAAAATACTGTAAAACTTTTTGCAAATGTAATATATACGAGATGAAAAGATGGTTAAAAAAATTAAAAGGCGGTTGAAAACGTATTTGTAGTGTAATATTTTAAAAAAATCACTAATTCATACAAACCTTACACATCAAACAAGCTCTATTACGGAAAAAATATAGCTGTTAAACAAACCAAACTACTCATAAGGTCAGCTCGACTCAACTTGTATATTTATTGGTGCAAAACATAATAATTACAAAAATTAAAGAAAGGAAGTTGGTGGAAAAAAGACAAGAATGATTCGTGTTAAAAAAATAAAAATAAAACATTAAACAGTGGGCAAATAAATTTTGAAATATGTATACATGGCAAAAAAAAACAGGGCTCTATATAGTATAATACGAGAGTGACCAAGTCAATAATTTACCGTGTAAAAAATTAAACAGTGAATTATTATAAGATATATGGTATTGATATGATATGATAAATTCATTGAAATTTATGATAAACATATCGAAATTTAGTAAGATAGGAAATTATTCATATTTTAGTAATAGAATATATAAACAAACCAAATAATAAGGATAGAAAACATGATCAGAAACAAATAAAAAATGGAAACATATGTAGTGATTGACAAAAAGAATTCCGATGGAGTAATTAATAAAAACTCATATAAAGTAAGCAATTAAAATATTAATTGAAAGTTGTTATAGTTGAGGAAGTGAAACAGAAAAAGTGAATAAGTGGGCAAAAAAAATTAAGATGGCTTTCACTTGGCAAAAATTAGAGTAGTCAACTCAACAACCTACTAAAACAATGATTAAACCCCGTTTTTTTTATATATATACTAGTTTCGTTTGCATGCAATTGTACAGGTCATTTTGCATTCAATAGAATGATTAAATATTTTAACACAAATGTTGAAATCCAAGTATTTATTTAAATAAAACTATATTTTCACTAACTATTTTAAAAGGAGTTTGAGAATGAAAAAGGATATGTTATACATAAAACTTAAAATGAGCCAAATTTTGAAAAAATATGCAATATGAATACTAAACAAAAGAAGGATTATGTAGGAATGCCAAACAAAATGTTTTAAACATTCAATATAAAGTTAAGGCAATTAACCAAAACAACATTAACAAAACTTAATCTAAAATTAATTTAGAGACTAATATATAGTTAATTAGAGTTGTACATATGCTTAGGGCAAATATCTTATTTGCTAATAAGAAAGGTAATTGGTTTTACAAAAAAACATTCCAGACGAAGCTTCTTTTTTGCCGTGAGAGAGAGAGAGAGATTAATCAATTACATAGATAAATAGTTCTTATCGTAAATATAAAGAATTATCATAAAATAGAGATATCACATCAATACAATATTTAGATACAAAGTTTTTTTGGGTAGCGATAACATTTGTATCAAAAGGGAGTGTTCTAACATCTCTTTTGATTTTTTTTTTCATTGCAAGTGAGGTTTGAATTTCCGACTTACAATTCAAAAAGTATCAAAAGGGAGTGTTCTAACATCTCTTTTGATTTTTTTTTCATTGCAAGTGAGGTTTGAACTTCCGACTTACAATTCAAAAAGAGACTGGTGGCCACTGAACCAAAGTTTTGTAGTGGGAAGATACAAAAATTAATGCACATATTCAACGACACTTGTATTCAACAACAAAAAGATGAGTTTCATGTAAATCGGTAGGTCTGTCAACGGATTGGATTTGGATCCGGATCCGATAATTTTTTCGAGTATAGGTTGAGAAATAATTTTGATACCTGGACCCATACACAAAAAAAAGATCAGATACGAAATATAGGATTCTGACCCGTATCCGATTCGAACCCGAATAATATATTAATAATTATAAAATATAAATATTTCTAAATACATTCTTTTATCAAATTATCAATTAAGTAATGACTTTGAAGATTGATTTGTGGTTAATTTTGGATTGACTATTGCAAGTTATTTATAATTTAGTTTTGTAATTTGATTTGTTTTAGTTTTGGATATTAATTTGTGATTGTTTTTGGATTTAGTTTTGAAATAATTGTAATTCATTTTTTCAAACTTCTTAATATGTAGGTAGTTCTGAATCTTATTTTTTGTGAGGTTTTTTTCTTCTCAGATAGACCCAAACCTGACCCAATTTTGAAAATCTAGACTCAAAATCAATCGGATATACAGGTTGGGTCAGAATCAACTATATTAAAACTGATTTGAGTCTAAAATTTTCACTTTCGACCCGAACCCAATCCGTTGAATGGCCTTAAATCAGAGGTAGAAATCATCTTTCACGCTAAAAGACGAGTGTGTACCTAGCTGGCTTCACTATTCACCCTCATCTTGTATCAACTCATCAGTCACCAGCACGCTACAGGAATTAGGACAGCGACACTAAACACTTTATATTTTTATTGCATGCGTTTACATTTTGTTCAGATGTAGCAGGCAAATGGTTGCTATCCCTTCTCACTAAGCAGTCATCAAGAGTGCCTATGCTCAGTTAATAAATTACAGGACGGGAATAATACGAAATGTTACATGTATGTATATTATATGCGACTTTATTTAAAGTATGACTGCAAATTTGGCAAAAAAATATGTCTTTCACAAAATTATGCATATAAATTTGTATGGAAATAATACAAACATATTTGAAAATTATGAAACTAAAAATATGAATAAATTTACTATAGTTTTAAAAGATTGTACCACTTTTATACCAATTTTAAACTTATTTTCATATATGACACGTTAAATTTATTAAAATCTTGTTACCTTCCAACTTAAATAAGTGTGCATCAAAAGTAATTATGATACATATCATTCCTATTTTGTATATAACTAATAAAGAATACCGCTACAGTGTAGAGAAGAAATTTCGTTATTCGCGGGGAGAAAGAATATGGAGCTGACACGTACTGGCAGACAAAATGACGAGACAAATGATTGGTCCGTACAGAGCATGAAAGTTAACTGGGTACCGGGCAGCGAGGTGAAAATGGGCGTTCGCATACTCCACGGCCAACGGTGACAAGGTGTACTATTGGCTCTTCGAGATTTTGGCTGAATATTACACTTTGGCTCTTCAAAAATTAAAATATCCTTTGACGTCCCATTATAACATTAAAGGTTTTTATCGAGTATTACACTTTCCCCCTCAATTTTTACAAAAAGCGTAAAAGTATTCCCTTAAAAATATACATCATTATTGATCCTCCCCCAAATCTTAATCTCCTGTTCCCCTAATTTATTTTAATTCTATGATGATTACCAAATAGCTCAATGTAATTTAGGACACCTCACTATTAAGGTTGGATAAATCATAAAAAGCCTCCAGAATTAAAATATAGTTGAATACCTGAACATCCATATACACTGCTTTATTTGGATTGCATTTTTCTGAATTTTTTATAAAAAAAACTACTGTAACGATTTGATATATGTGATATAAAAAATGTGATTAGAAAATGTGTTCGCAAAAAACGTATCAATTTTTTTTTTTGGGTGAAAATCTGCAATCCAAACACTCCATAATACTTTCGAGCATAACAAGATATTAATAAAGTGCAAACATATCAATATTTAGAGCTATTGCATGCCACTAAGTATGCATCAATAAAACATTTTCACTAACTTGTTCCTATTTCCAAATATTTTACAACTTGTAATGTATTCTCTTTGATTTATTATAAAAAGACTGCAAATAGGGATCTAGTAAAATATAGACATATTGGCTCTTCAAAATGAAAAGCGATTACTTGTAATTACATGACAAGTTCCATTTGACCAAAAAAATTGCATCCCAGGGTGTAGCCATTAGGGGCTGGGAAGGGTAGCCATCACAAAACTAAAAGGAGAAAAACAAACAACTTTTGAGTTATCTATTTGTAACAACTTACTAAAATTTCAACTATTTTGACAACAAATTTTGTTATTAGTTAATTAAAGCACTCCTTTTCTTTATACCATTGTTATAATATAACAACTTTCACCTTCCTAACTGGTATAATAATCAAATTTAATTATGAACCTATAGTCTTCTAACTTTAATTAAATGATTTGGTTATTGGGTGCCCAATTGGCCATTCATTAAGCGGGTTTCATGTCGTCTTTTATTTGAAAAAGTGTTAAAATGCAGTGGATGCATTAATTATAATTATATGTATTAAGATGGTAAGTTAAGCATAATACAAGTGTGTTAACCATTGGCCATTAAAAAAACCTAAATGAAGTCACTTATAAAAAATATAAGGAGATTATAGAAGAAAAGTAGGATCAACATAAAAAGTCAAGCTGTCATCGTGGCAACCACAATTTTAATTGCTATTGTATTATAAATTCGTGTTTTCAACTAAGGTTATCAACACTCCATTGCTCCCAAGGTAAGTTCTAAAACTATTTTTTCTTTAGAAATTCGTCTATTGTATTTTTAATCTCTAAGCATTACAATTTAAACTATTATTTTTATTCTAATTAATTATTTCTCTCAACATCTAACTTGGACATTTATATTTATGACTTGTTAACATATTAGCTTACTTCAGATTTGAATAAAACTTAATTTGTTGGAATTCTAGGATAATTTTTCACAAAAAATGAATTTGCTTATAATTTTGTAGAGATTGGTCCAAAGCATTAGAGTTCTAGTTGCAGTATTTTAAATTAGAATTTAAGGTTTATGTTATAAAGTACGAGTTTGAAATTTTTTCTGTTGAATTAATATTTACTTTTATATATGCTTTTTTTAGTTTATTATATTTTAAGTCAAACACAAAGAATGAATGACACAATACTAAAACAAACACAATTACTATTATTATTTTTTTAAAAAGAGGTAATACTAAACTTGTCTTTTCTTTTAAATAAAGTACTTTATAACATATAAAAGTGAACATTAATCCAACTGAAAAATTTTCAAGAATATAATCTGCAATTTAAATAAAGTACTTTAACTTTCTTTAACTTTTTTTAGAATATAATATAATCTTCAAGAAATTTCAGGTTTTATACAGTACCATTTCTCTGCTTGAGCCTTGTATCGCAGAATGGATTGTCCGATAAAAGGCGCCCTTTTTGCTTTTCCTTCCACGGTACGCGGTCAAAATTTTCCGTAGCTACCACTTTCGATTTTTGGCGCCACGCGCTACGGTACACTTCCTTTTTTTGTTCATAGTTCATACTTTTTTTTTTGCGGTTGCTAACTCCTTCTCTCTCTCTTCATTTAATGTTCTCGATCTCATCGATCTCACCGCTGCGTGTTGTCGTCCTTCCGTTGTTTCTCCCCGCCACGAGGAAAAGGGTGTGTTTGGATTGCAGATTTTTTAAAAAAAATTGTTTTACTTTTTTAATATATTTTTTATTTCATATATATCAAATTATATAATAATATTTTTTCATAAAACAATTCAGGAAAATATAATCCAAACAAAGGTCTTTTCCTCACCAAAGCGTGAACCACTGCTATTATCCTTATTCAAAGTTTATTTTTTTTAAAAATTAAAATATAATTCAGAAAGTATAATATGTTAAAAGTTTATTACATATTTTATATGATTAATTAAAAAAATGAGTATTTTTTAAAATATGTTTTAAATATATGAAATACAAATTTTTTTTAAAGTAATAAGTATGAATATAATATTTTAATATTTACCGACTGGGCTACACTAGGCGACAAAACTTGCAATTCCATAACTCTTTCAAGTACATCTCCACTCTTTACTCTTTAGTTATGCCCTGCCAATTTATATTATTACAGTAACTAAAAGCCAAAATATAATTTGCCCTCAACTGTTCACCGTTCAGGGATACGCAATTATGCTCTCAGTCAAAATTTTGCCAGCATACAACGCAAATCTTCGAATCTTCAACAATTTCTTGATTACTTGTTTCGAGAAATGCTCCGGGATTGTTGAGCCCAGCAGCATCATTCTATGACTTGTATGTTTTTTTATTTTTTATTTTTTGCTTTTTCAAATGTCTGTTCTTAATCTGGTCGCGAGTTGGAAACCCCCTGTTCAACATTCCAGCAGAATTGATAGAAAGAAGAAAAGGGCAAATCATGAATAATCAATTGGAAAGGCTTTGTACTGCTAGAGCATACACTAATATCACTAACCTTTCTTGGGAGCTAAGAAAACTGGGACAGTCGTTCTACTGCTGGAATTTGTATTTGCGTGTATTCTTTATTTTATTTTATTTTTGGGGAATAGTTAGTCCCCTGTTGTTCATTTTACCATCATTCTGTACTGCAGTGGAAATGGCAATGATGGAGCTAAACATGAGTGGTTCTCTCTCCATGTTAGCTTTTTTTCGATGTACTATGGGCTAACATAACGTACCCTCTTATATGTAGGTAGATGGCTGTGCGTTTTTCAAATTTTTTTTTTTTTTGGGTTGTGGAAGTCAGTGAGGGGGATGGAGGTGGAATTCGAAGGTTTTTATTTTTAAGTTATTTCATGGACACCGGCACCAGGAAATCAGCCTTGTGCTGGTGGTATATGGAAGAAGTGGAGAACGCGGTTCAGAGCCTTTCTTTTCGGCTACTGTGTCGAGGAGGGGGCTTTTGGTCAAGGTGGAAGGATTTGTCATGAGCAATTTCGCAATTTCAGGTGCAGGGATTTGCAGTTTGGGATTTTTGAGTTTGCGGGAGGGGGCAAACTAGCGGGGGTTTAACGTACTATAGAGTAATTCTGTGTCTTCGTGAGGTGGTGGAAGGGGGTATTATGAGCCCCTCTTCACTGTTGGAGTGAAATTTTAAGAGTTTTTCGGGCGCCTTTTCTTTATTCGTGGCATTCTGTCATCATTTCACGGACAAGTCCGGCTTAGTTAGAATTTCCAGATACTGATGAACTGTCACCCTTATTGCAGAAGAAAGAGAAATGAGTTGTGTGCCTACTGGTATATCAAATTCTTCTAGCAACTTTTGGAAGCGAAAGGGATACTCTTCCTCCGGTACTTTAGTATTCAGAGAATCAGGTATTGGCTCGAGTTTAGGTGGTATGAAAGGACATAAAATTATTGTTGAGAAGAATGGGATGCATTCCAAATTTGGTACTAGAAAAGGCAAGAAGGGTGAAGAGCCTCTGCACCAAATTAAAAGGAAGGCACTAGATGGCCGCAGATTTAAGGAGTTGTGGAAGAACCGAGCCAAAACAGCCAATGCTTCAGGTAATAGTTCTTACTATGTGTGTGCACACACACACATATTTATTTATTGGACTGTGTCACTATGGCTAAAACGATATCATGTTCTTGACTGTGGCATTGTATCTTCCCTGCCGCACAGCAATCCATTCAAGGTACAATTTAATTGGACTGCTTATGTAATCCATTATTGTATTTGACAGATCTCGTGCTTGAAGAGAGGAATGAGCTGTTTCAACAAGATGGCAGAGTTGCTGAGGCTAATAGTTTAAACAAAATTGGCAAAGCAATTGTTGAGAAACCCCATTCATCTTGTGATGGGAAACGGTATTTTGTTATTCTTCTTGTTTCTTAAACTGCCAGCTTTTGGATGCCTCTTCGTTTATACCATCTTAAACACGCATCTCATTGAGTTGTGACCAAGCAAGATGAAATGGAAGCACAGCATATTGGACATTGAAATTGACAGATCGTAATATTTGAGTATTTTCTCTCACTTTCATTAGTGTGCTCCAGTAACATAGTCCACAACTTTGTCATTTTCAATTTTCCGGCTGTTTTGCCAAACTTTTTATTTAGCTTGTTCGACACATGTTTCTTGTTTCACATCTAGTTTTGTGTCAAAGGGATTGGTACTTTATGTTCAAATGCATTTTGGTGCTCAGATGACAATTGGTGGATGAATTCTTTGGGTTCCCATAATTTTGGTCTTGTCATGAATTGCATTTTAAATTTGTGTCTGTTCTTTGCATGGCATGCATAATCTTTCAGACTTTTCCCTTGTCCTTAAGTTTTCATGACCTCTGGAATCTGTTAACATTCAATATCAATCTATAATTTTTGCAGGATGGTTTCTCACGAAACACAAGAAACATGCTCATGCGATGTGATACAAGGCCCTGATACACTGGGAGTGACTTTTGTTAATGTAAGTACTTTTTATTTGGTTAACATTTTCAGGCATTTTTCTTTCTTTGTTTTGTTGTTTTGTTTAATATAATAATTCAAAAGAGTTGTTTGCAGAAGGAAATGGTGGTTGGGGAATTTTTGTTGTTCTTAAATGTGAAGTATGGTTTTGCAAGAAGCTTGTGTATGCTGATATTCATTAATGGACTTGAAAAACACTTCATAGAATTATTGAACTCAAAAGATAAGTTGTAGACTCTTGTTTGCTTGATGGTCACCTCAACTATCAGTCTAGGTCAATATGAGATCTGTTTACCAATATGGCACAATTTAGTTGTAAAATCTTAATTGGAATGCATTTGAGGTCATAGGTGATTATAATTTGTTCCAACTGCTCTCTTCTTTTGACAGAGAGAAGATAATAAACTTTGACATCCTTTTTTGAGTTCGAGGGAGAAATCATCTTCTTGGTAGAAAAGTTGCTTAAATTTACTGTTTATTGCTAATAAAAAAAGCTGGAAAAGGAAAAATTTATGCATTGAAGATATTGATCATCTATTAAGGAAAACTTGTTACAAACACAGAGCAACAATGCATTTGATTTCATCAAAATTCAATCCAAATCACAATGGTATTCTCTTGTTCTTGAGTGGGTCTCTTTCATCTTTTTAGGTTTATGCTCTACTACAGGTAAAGGTTCACCTGATTTTCATTTGAACATATAGGACAAAGGCCCCATTACCCCATTACCATTTCTTTTTGTTATGACTTTTTCTTTTCTTTTCTTTTTTTAATTTTTTTTATACTTTCTACCAAGTATTTATTAACATTAACCTGCTTGACAAATAAGTCGAAGTGGAATCATTTATGACAGAACTAGTAATCATAGATATATTAACAATCGAATTGGGTGTAACATCCCCGATCTAAGTGGGGTTCGCGATGGTGGAGGCAATGGATTGGAAAAGGGGGGATTCTAGTTGTAAGACAATCAAACAATTCCCAGTCACAGTCTTTGCGGGTTGGATCATCCATATAATATACAAAAAGAAACTCCAAATATTTGAGATCTCTCTCTTTGGATAAATATCAATTCCAGCGGTGGTTTCATTAGATATCTTACAACTAGAATACCCCCTTTTCTGATCCATTTCCTCCACCGTATCTGAATATCTCAAATAATAGACTACTAAGTCTTTGTCCTAGGTCTAATCGCAAACAAGTTTATTTAGGTGTTGCATCTGCATTTCTATATGTGTGGAGGAAGTGTTGGTTTTGGTATTTATTGACTGGAGCTAGTGTTCCATCATATTAGGCTTTTTGACGGCTTAGGTTCCATGTGTAGGATGATGCAAGAAATATCACTTCTAGATATCCATCTGTGGGAGGAATCTTTTAGAACTGGAATGTGGACTCTGCAGAAGCTCATTCTACAGAATCATTATCTTATCTCTTGTCAAAGTATTAGGCTTTGGGCCTATCTTGGACTATTTGAATGTCCAGTAGACAGAGACTCAAGCTACCAATCCTTTTTTAAGTTTAAAAATCTGGTCATAAATTTGGATTGCAAGAATGAATATCTATTTGAGAATTATCTATTCAATTTGCCGTGGGATTCTTACTATCAATCTGACTTTCAATGCTATTGTGGTGCAAAGGAACTACTTAGAATTGGTAAAATATCTAACACTTTGGCTATTTGTGTAGTTGGATCATGATATAGTGTTTAACATATGTAACTGTGGGTTTCAGTTTTTAAGCGTAAGGATTTTGATTCAAATTTTGGCCTAATTAATACTGTCAGTGAACTCTTTTTTTTTTTTTGGTTTATTTACATTTTTGAATTTATTTTAGATTCTACTCAGTTATTTCATCATTGTCTTTTCCTAGTATACTTTTCCTAAAATTTTACCAAATTTCCTGTTGGTTTAGTTCTTTTCTATTCTTGATTATGATGTTGGCTTGTAAATAGTGAACAGCTTCGTTGCATTTGCATTAATCTTATTGCTTCTCTTTCTTATCACTAATCTTAAATCACCTTTTTTATTTTTATTTTTATATAATCTGGGTTTGACCATATGCTCTGTCTTAAAATATCTCGTCTTTTTATTGTGTATGTGCCCTTTGAGATTCATTTTCTGCAATAGATTGAGACACATATCTTTTTTTTACTTGAAAAACTTCAAGCAGAGATGGTCAAGGCTTTCTTATACGACCAAAGTAATTTTTATTGTTGGTATCTTATTGTGCTCTACATGGAAACAGAACACTTTGGATGAACTAAATTGGGAGTCTACAAACAACCAGGATCATGCTCTTCGCTCTGACTCTCAGCAAGATGTTAAGATCAAAAGTGAGGATAAGAGCTGTGTAATCTGTGGCAATGGTGGAAAGCTCCTGTGAGTGTTTCATAATTTATTGTATATGTCCTGCTTTAATTTGTGTTTCATGTTTTCTGCTGATAACTAACATCATCATCATTGTGGAGAACTCAAATTTCCTATTTTCTTGTAATGAAGTATAGTGGAGAACATATGCTGTGATGACATTCAGAGCAGATAGTGTTTTCTTCTAGCCTTCTAAAGATCATGTATATATGTAGATTTCTATGATATTGTTCTCTGAAACTTAAAAAGAATTTGGTGTGGTTGGATAAAATTATTTTAAAAACTTTTTCCTATTATTTCCTAAGCACCTTTTCTGACCATCTTTTTATCTCACATACACTTCACAAACGTGCTACAGTAAATAAAGCAAATGTTACTTTTTCCCCCAAATTATCTGTATCAGGGTGCTTCTACCTGGATCCATCCTTCATGGTTGAACTTATCACCTTTGCGTATGCAACTCCAAAGTTAACTTTGCAATGCTACTTCTTAGTCAGCCTAGGCCAAATCAGTGTCTTGAGTTATACCTGTCGGAAAATTTCCTGAGAGGTTTGCTTACTTATATAACACGGCTGGGGCTTGTAATAACTCTGTCATCCTGATATGCAATATATCCATATTTTCTATGTTCTTTGGAGCAATTGAAAAGCAGGAAAAGTTGGCCATACAGGAGCTGCTAATCCTTCATCCTTGTGACTCACTGAATGCAAAGAAGACCATAAACATTTTTTCAGTTAAAGATTAAGCTGCTTTTCTGTCATACCACAGTCAATTGTTACTTCTGCTGCAATCAATCTAACAGTGGCAAGGATAATATTTTTAGTTGCATCTGTCTAGAATAAAGCGCCTATTGGTTTTACATCGAGCAATTAAAGTGTTAAAAACAACTTTCCTTTAAAACTTTCAAAAAGTTCCGTTTTCTAGCCTTTTTTTTTTTTGAAGTTTATATTGGACTTCACTTTTGTTTATATACTTCTCCATTGGGACCATTATAAGTTTACCATTAGCTTTGATCACATTGTATTTATCTAACCTTTCCTTGCTGTTCTAATTGTTTATTTCTTCCACATCTTTCTTTTTGTCTGTGCATGAAGCAATAAGGGGTATGCCTGTTGCTTACACATATTGCCTTTTGTTAGTGGTTCATCTTTTTTTTTTTTTTTAAAATTATGATTTTCGGACTTCAGTGCACTGGTTGAATATTTGGGATTGCTGGACATCGGCAATTACTTTGCATCCCATTGTGCCCTATTAAATGAAGTATTTAGCTATTATCATGATAAATATTGCCATGGTTTCTACTGTTAAAGCTTTGTGGTTTATGATCTTGCATTTGACTCTCAGAAAGAGTATCTGCCACCAGAAAATTGAGTGCTTGGATTTAAAACAATATTGTGCATTTTCTGGTAGGAAGTACCTGTTTCTAGTTGTAGAATGGATATATCTTTATTACATTCTTATATAAAAGATTGATAGTTGTTTGTGCATATAATCATTTAGAACTTTGTTTTATCACAACAATATCTAAGTCTCTGTTAAATGAACTTCAAGTTTGTGCATGCATGGTGCTGCTAGTATCAGTTTCTTTTGTTATAGTAAGTCAGAAAATATAATCTGTACTTTGTTGATCTGATGTATTCAGGTGTTGTGTTGGACAAGGGTGTGGCAGGAGGTTCCATCTGTCTTGTGTCAACCCACCATTTACCTATTTTCCACATGGAGTATGGCACTGTATTTGGTGTGTTAAAAGGAAAATGGAAATGGGTGTACGTACTGTGTCTGAGGGAATAGAGTCTATTTTAGATGTTGAGTGTGTGTCAGCTAATGCAGGTACATGATTTTGCCAATACATCCTCCACAACTTTTGTTTTAAGTTGTTGTATAGCCTGTGCTATTGCTAGATACATTCTGATATCATAGTGGAGTGACTTCTTAACATGATCATAGCAATGCAGAAGCAGTACTTGGTCAAGTACAAAGGTCTAGCTCATGTTCACAATTGTTGGATTCCAGAGGAAAAACTACTCCTGGAGGCTCCAGCACTTTTAGAAAGACACAAGAAAAAAAACCAAGTCAGTTTATCTTTATTCCCACTCCTGTGCCAATAGACTTTGGAAAGTTAAATTGTACTGGCAACTTATTTTATCTTCGTTTTCTTCAGAAACTAAGTTGGAAACCTGAATGGAGTGAGCCACAACGTCTTTTAGCAAAAAGGTTATTACTATTTCCCAGGGAATCCTGTGGCACTCTTCATGAGGATGATCATTGCCAATATGAGTGGCTTGTGAAATGGACAGGGCTTGGCTATGATCAGGCAACATTGGAGTTAGAAAATGCTCCATTTCTCAGGACTCCTAAAGTGATGAAACTCAAAAGTGACTTTGCAATCCGCCATGAAAAAGAAAAAGTAGAGATGCACCATGCTAAGGAAGACAAGGTATTTCCCCTAGTTATCCAAGAAAGAAACTTAAATTATTCACAGGACGAATACTGGTATTCTAAATAGCACAGCTTTATCTTGTGGAGAATTATTTTTTAACATGTAAATGTTATAAATAGTTAAATACCATTTTCTTTCTGATCATACATTGTTTTTGAAATTTTTTACCAGAATTTTTTTTGGAGACGTGAATCGAATTGAATCTGCTTAAACACAATGATTGAGTTTCCAATGAAACTCTCATGATATCTGTGCCAGGCTTTGAGTTTCCAATGAAAGTCTCATTTGTTGCTGTTGATTCTAACTTTATCCTGTCAATGGTTCTCACTTGACCTCTTTCTGAAACGGGATTATACTGACTGATAAGAAAATGCTAGGAAACTTTATATTTGGATGTCAGCTGTATCCTGGTTTAGCACTAAAAATTCTTACTTGTCTATCTTAAGCCTCGTAAGAGTGTTCAAGTTTCATTTTTGGCCCAAGGCTCCTTGGTTGTTATCTTTCTGGAGCTTCATTAGCCTCCTGATAGACACAACTATGAAATTACTTAATACATAGTCTCATGAAATAAACAAACTACAAATGTGGTGTTTTTGTTGAACAAATCCTCTCTTCTTCTCATGCCTGGCAGATTCTAACCAAGAAGAACAAGTAAAAGAATTACTTGGTGGGTTAGTAATGAAAAGAAAAGATGAATTTTATGTTGTAATGTTGCATTCCTTTCTGGTTGGTTTTGGTGCCCGCATACAAGTCATTCTTTATTGAAGTTAATAAGAAGCTTGACATTTTTCAGATCTGTACATGCTTTTTTGCAGAGAAGGAAAATATCACTTTCTGAACTTCCAGAACTTCCTTTCGGAGGTCCAGATAATCTAATTTATGTCAACAAGCTACGCGAGGGCTTGCAAAGGAATCAAAATGCTCTTGTCATTGATCCCCAGGTGGATATTTTCATGGAAAGTTATGTTACATTATATCCCAAATGCATATGCTTATTTCTTACATCATTTTTTTTTTCTTTTTTTCTCATTTTCTCTATACTAAGAAAAGCAGAAAGGGAAGAGAAAGAGATGGGAAAAGGAAAGGAGAGGATAAAATAAAGTTTGTTGAGAATTGCAGTAGATAATTCATCCTTAAAGTAGTTCACCTATACAATAATCACTGTTCAGAGGAATTGCTCAAATTCTTACCATTATTTTGCTACTATATTGCCATTTCTTTTGCTATTCACTTTGAGAAAGCATTATTATAGAAACTAAGCACAACACTCATCTAACGCTTCACTCCTTGAAAAAATTTTTGAAGCATACGAAGGAGTCAGGCTACTTTAGGTTGGCTAATGATGGGCTCAAACCAAGCTCATTTTTGTTTGTCAAGTGCAACTAAGCTCATTTGGAAATGGATTCTATTTGAACAAGCTAAGCTTGAACAAAATTCGAAGCTGTATGAGTAATCAAGTTTGGTCAGATAAGTATTGTACCATGTATTAGCATGACTGCATCCTGAGAATGGAAATGCATTAAGCCGTGAATGTGGTATTAAGCTGAATATATGTTCTGTCTTCGTCTTTGACTGGTTTCAGATTTGCTCGGCTGAGGTCAAAGAGAACCTTCCCTATACCAATTTGCAGGCTGTAGCCCCCTGAATTTCTACTTTGTTTTGATTTGTATCCCTAGTCATTCAGGGTTCTAGAGTTTTCTCAGCTTTAGCATGTCATTCAAGCTTTCTCATCTTAGAATTTTGCTCTATCTCCTCTGTTGCTAGTATTGGCAGTTCTAGAGATTCATTGATGTTGTAGAACTTATTTGTGCAATGTTGGAATCTACAGGAACGAGTTGTGAAGGTGGTCTTATTTGTCTTATCTTTGCTTAAGGAAACTAGTGGTCCTTTTCTGATTATTACTACTTCAACCTCTCTTTCTATGTGGGAAGCTGAGTTTCAGCACTGGGCATCAAATGTGAATCTTCTTGTGTATAAGGGGAGTGGAGATATTCGGGGCATGATAAGGGATTTAGAGTTTTATAACCAAGGTGGCAGCATCATGTTCCAGGTTCTTCTATCACCATCTGTCACTGTTGTTGAGGTACGTGTTACCTCATGGTGTGGATTCCTGTAGCATTAAATGATATGTGGATGATAATTGCTGAGGCATCTGAATTTCTTTACTTTCGTTTGATAACTTTTTACGGGTTGTTCTGCTTGAATTGATATTTGTGTGTTCAAATGATGCCTTCATATTGAAACGCTGTTTTCTGTTGAAAATGACTTGGTGCTCTTCATAATAGTTTTTTATACTGGATTCCTTGGAGAATTGTAAGCATTTTCTTGTTTATGGCTTTTCAGGATCTAGAAAATTTAAAGCCCATAAAGTGGGAAGTAATAGCTGTAGATGAGTGCCAACGTCCCACAATGTCAGTTCATTTGGAGCAAATAAAAGATCTAGCTGCTAATATGAGACTGCTACTTGTTAGTAGTCAAATAAAGGTATGCATAATGCATTACTTGGTCATTGATTCTAAGCCACCTCTACATTAATAGATGCCTTCAAAATTGTCAGGATCGGAGCTTCAATTACCTTGATGTTCTTTCTTTGCTTGATCCCTTATATGATGGAGCCAGCAAAAACTGTTTGGGGGCTGATATTTCTAAATTGAAAAAAAGATTGGGAAGTTTTGTTGCATATGAATGCAAACACGAGCAAGTCAAGTTTATGGAGTTTTGGGTTCCAGCCATGCTTACTGAGGTGCAAAGTGAACTGTACTGTGCTTCTTTATATTCGAATTCGGTGGTGCTTTGCTCACGTTTGAGGAGTGATACACATATCTCCATCCACGACCTAGTTGAAACAACCAGAAAGGTTTGCCATTCCTCTTTGAGCGTTAACTGATAAGTTAGCTACATCTAGCTTAAAACTTTTCTTCTGCCTTGCTTCATTTACTGTAATATGCTCTAGATAACATCCTTCTGACTTGACCTTCACAATCAGTGTTGTGATCACCCTTACCTGGTGGATCGGTCTTTGAGAAATTCAGTGCTACAAGATAAACCTGCATCAGACCACTTTGATGTTGAAATTCAGATGAGTGGTAAATTGCAACTTCTGGATAAGATACTTCCAGAAATTAAAAGACGAGGACTGAGAGTGCTCCTTCTTTTTCAGGTATTATATACAATTCGTCATATTTGTTTTAACCGTACTTTTTTAGTTTCATCACTTTCACAACCTGAAGACCCATCTGAAATATTTCTCATGTTGACATATTTGTATACACATTTGGTGTCAGTCATACGATGTCTGTTAAATTTTGTTACACCTCCAAGCATAAAGCACAAAATTTATTATACCACTAGATCCATTTTGTTTGTTAGTAGCACCTAGGACTTTATGTAATCTCAGGTGAAGAACAAGTAATGCTGGTTCATTAGCACGGTGGTTTTCTTGCAATTGGGTTTAGTCTGTCTTTGATGTTGAGTATTTCTGCTTAGATAACTATGTTGAGATGCTGTGTTTTCTTTACTCTCGGTGTGACAGGAAATTGTGGGTTCTGGGAAGATCTCTATCGGAGATATTCTTGATGACTTTATTCATCAAAAATTTGGTACAGATTCTTATGCACGAATTGATGTCGAAATTTCTCGTTCAAAGAAGCGAGCTGCCTTTAACATGTTCAACAACAAAGACAATGGGAATTTTCTATGTTTAATCGAAGCTCGAGCTTGTCTTCCTAGCACTAAGCTTTCATCTGTGGATACAATCATCATATTTAACAGTGACTGGGATCCTGTGAATGACCTAAAAGCTCTGCAAAAGATTACTTTAGATTCACAGTTTGAGCAGTTGAAGATCTTCCGTCTATATTCAGCATATACAGTGGAAGAGAAAGCTTTGATTCTTGCTAAGGAAGGTGTGACTCTTGATAGCAGTATAAATAACATAAAGCAGAGTATTTGTCAGAAGTTACTAGCCTGGGGTGCCCCCCGTCTATTCAGTAAGCTTGATAGCAACCATGAAATTTCTGCATCTTCAAAGCCATTTGACTCTTTTGAGCAGACTCTTTCTGAAGATGTTTTACAAGAGCTGTCAGCCTTACTACCCTGCAATAGCACTGAACAGGGTTCTACTTTCTTCTCTGGCAGAAGAAACAATTCTAAATATGTTTTGATGGTAGAAGAATTTGAAGGGACTGACCATGGAAAAGATCTTTCTTTAATTGGTGAGTTGAAAACCCATTCAGTGGACACTTTCCCTGCAAGTAGACAATTGGGAGAAGATGAATCACCCGATATTTTCTGGACAAATCTGCTTGAAGCGAGGAAGCCCAGGTGGAAATATATGTCTGGGCCATTGCAGAGAAAAAGAAAAGTTACACCTTTTGCGTGTTTGTCCAAGCAAACTGAATACAAAGGAGAGGCTTCAAAGAAAGGCAGGACAGATGCCAAACTTAAACCAACACCAAATGAAAAGCCCATGTTTGAAAGAAGACTCCCTGGAGGAGACAAGAAGAAGAGATTTGCTGGTAGTTCTAGTTCTTTTTAGTTTAGCGCTCTCTTCGTTGAATTTTTTTCAGAAAATTTCCACATATGCTGAGACAGATTCAAGATATATATACATTGAATCTGGTATGACTAGAATCTTTGCTTGCTGCAGGGAATTCTCCAAATTCAGCTGTTAAAGAGTATAGACATGTGCATAAGAGACGTGTCCGAGTAGAACATGGCAAAGAAGCTGCAGTAAGCTCGAGAGATCATGGTAGGAAAATTTACTCCTGCGGTGAGACTGCTACTGCTTGTGATGTTGGAATGCCCGACCATTCTGAGGTATACACAAATTATGTTTGAAGGAGGAATATTGTACTGTTCTATTATTACTCATAGAGGCCAAATTCTTTTTTGAATCACATGCGTGTCCAGAACTCAGGTGATCACAATTTCTGCTAATCCAATTCTCTGCAGTGTCATGCTAGCATAGTTTATTGGCTGCTTTACATAAAGATAGATTGTACGTTCCCCTCTAGCCTCTCTTTTGTTGTCCCTGTAGTAGGTAGGTTAATGTAGCTAACTGTGGCGTAAAGGTTGCCATGCATTTGAGTCAGTAACTAAAGCTCGGAATGTGATTTCTGTTTTTCTTTTTACTTTTGATTCTGGCCTTCAGCCATGAAGTTAATACTGCCATGTTTTATGTCCATGTCTTCTTAATTGTTGTTGGCAACTGTTACAGGTGCCTGTATCTACTAATTCAATCCCTGCTGAACATGAAGAGGGTGAATTTTTGGAATCAAGGGAAAGTCATAATGATAGTCGCAATTTAGTGAATGCCTTTGGTTACCAGGTCCAAGCCACCATACAAACAACCACTGAGGGCTCAACTTGGTCACTTGCTGATGCTGTTCCGCAATTGGTCAGAAATTTGCAACTGCAGCCAGTTATGACTCCTATTGATAGAACTGAACCAGATGCTGCAAATCTTGAAGAGGAGAATTTTTGTCCTGATTTATCAAGTAATCATCCAACTGAAGCATCATCAGGCACATCTGAAGGTCCACAGCCAGCGTGCGTTGACTCACTTCAAAGGGAGATGGAAAGAATACAATTAGCCAGAGAGCATGCTATAAAAATTCATGAAGATATGGTTAGTTCTCTGTTTTTCCTTCTAATCTTCTAAACACGTGCACTTAACATTTCATGAGACACTAAAACCCTTTTTGATAATTATTTTGTAGAAGCTACAGCTTGAAGCTGAGTGTGAAAAAGAATTGGAGGAGATACGTAAGAAGTATGACTTGTTAATTCACAATTCTGAGGTAGTGTTGGCACAAAAGAGAACATTTCTTGACAGTTGCTACCAGATAGCCTGTACACAGAAATTGTTAGCGGAGGTCATGATACTGAATGCAGATGGTTTCCCTGCATCTGAGTCACAAGGAAAGCAGGAAGGTATGCATTTCTTGAATGAAGCCCTTGCTCTGAGCTGGGCATTTGTACTCTTCTGCACATGGATTAAAGGCTGTGCTCTGTGTATAATTTTAACCATGGCAGCCACTATTGATCTTTCCAAAATTAGATTTAGGGTCCGTTTGTTTCGGGTGAAAATGTTTTTCAGGAAAATATTTTCCTAATTTCCCGTGTTTGGTTGCACAAAAGTTACTGAAAACATTTTCTTATGTAAAATATTTTCACTCATCTTATGGAAAACAACTTCCCCAACCCAACCCAACCCAACCCTCCCCCTAGTATATTCAAAATAAAAAAAAACCTCATCCTACTCATCCTATGCCAGTAATTAATTATGTATAATAGGGACATTCTTTTCTAGAGAAACTTTCAGCAGTGAGAGTGCAAGATATATGTCACAATAAGCATTGCATGTGATTGATATTTGACACTAAATGACCAGCAATTTGTTTATTACTTAAGGAGATATTTTTTATTCATATATATATTTCTCCAAGATTTTTTAAAGTTAAACAATGAGATAAATTTTCTTATTTTGCATGGGAAGAAGTATGTAGTTATAATGTGTAGAAAGTAAAGATAGAGATAAAAGTGAAAATATTTCAAAAGTTAAACAAACACCAGAAAAATGAAGTAAGAAAATATTTTCAATAAGCTAACCAAACACCTGAAAATGATGAAAGGGAAATGATTTTCATGAAAAATTACTTCCACGGAAAATATTTTCCCAAGGAAAACATTTTACTTCCAACCAAACAGACCCTTAGTGAAATATGAAATTACATCCTAGCGACATTTTTGCTTTTCCTGTATTCTTCTTGGGAATATGTTACCGCTTTGTGATCTTTACCAGTTATGATGTAAAGTTTTTCTGCCTAACCAATTAGTAGCTTCTGATGCTTTAATTGTGTATGGCAGTGACTCTAGCAACCTTCGTGAGTGACATCTATCAATCTTGCTTTAGACAGCCTAGCTGCAGGACTATGTCGGGGCCTTGCGCACAGGGGAACCCGACACCACCGGTGGTGAGCAACTTATTAGCTGTTCAACAAGCTGCTGCAAGGAATACTGCAATTCCAGAACCAAATTCAATAGAGACTCAGACTTCCAACTTGGTAGGACAGCAAACTGCTGCCCATACTACCCAGAGATCTGAAATATCTTCGTCCAACTTGCCAGTGCCCACGCCACCATCTCAAACCTCTGCAATGGAGGTTATGGCCCATTCATCAGCTATCTCACAAACTGGGACCAATGCAGCATATTCCCCATCTTCAACATGCCTAGCAAAGACTGGTTCCTCTGAGACCCTAACGGGACCATACCATCCATCAGTGCTTTCAACCAGTCATTGCAGGCCACCCTCTATCCCAAACATCCGTCTGTCAGGAAGCTTGAATGCGGGACGTGAAGTAAGGGCACCTGCTCCACATCTAAGACACACCATATGCTCTCCGGAAGTTGTACATTTGATATCCAGGCCTTGCTGAGTGTCACATCAAGGTGGTGTCACCATTCGACATAATGTTGACATGATGTGTGCTCACTCAATTTACCCCAGGATTGCTGAAACGCTCATCTGAATCACCTTGGTAGGATCATCCATCGCTGTGTAGTCGAAGGTTGTCTGATGGATGATGAATCCTTGCTGTATTTAGATTCAGTTTTGTGGGGATCCTTGTATAATAGCTGTTGCTGCTTTGCTTTCTTTTTCGGCATAGGATTAATTTTCTGCTTCTCTAGGTGGATGGTCAGCTGTCTCACTCATTGAAAAGAGCACAAAGGAAGCGCAACGCAATTTACTTGGGTTTCTCCTTTTCTAATTCCTTACTTTATCTGCGTAGCTCGCTGAACTGGAATATTCATTGGAAGAGTAGTTAAATTAAGCATTCCAGACGAGTCGTCCATTGCCCCGGAAAGCCTGATACGTCATGATACTATTTTCGAATTAATCCTTAAGGTGCTCATTGCTTGGGAACTAATATCCATCAATTTCATAATCAGCCCTGCAATAGTCCTGCTGAGCACCTACTTATAGCATAAGCTGCTCGGCAACCTGGAGGCGATGACCGATGACAATCATGCCACATGGGGACATAAGATGGCTGCCTATGAACCCACCTGGCGAAAAAGGTGGGTACTAAGCCAGCCAGCAGTATCATTGCCTTTAAATGGGTCATCCTACACAGGTCAATGACAGGGAACTCATCGAACCCCCAATGTAAATGCTGGCAGACTTTGCTTGTATTTCTTGGTCACAACTGCAAAACAACAATAGATTTCTATGAACCTATAAAGAGGAACGTGTTGGATTCCCAAAATATTGTTGCCAGGGAAGCATTTGGGTTAAACATCCGCCTGTAAGAGGACGATACCTCTGTCTGTGACGGGGTTCACCGGATTTGTTCCCATCCTACCCATTTACTTTAAAGGCCATAGCAGTGGTTTGACGCACTACATTAAACAAACCAGATGTTAATCGTTTTCAAGAGGAAGCATATACACTTTGTCATAGTAAACAATCCGTACATAAAGTATGTACAGTTCGATTATAACACAGCTGGTCCCATGGCTATAGCCATCAATAACAGACATAGAATTTGTACAGACGAAGTAAACAAATACCGCGTTGCGTGCTCCTTTTCATGGAAAAGAAATATAATAAGTACAACCAAAATCGGAAAAAAAATTAAGCAATTCCCTTTCAATAGACCGTGAAATTAAACTTCATTGCCACAAGATGTGTCTCCACCATGACTGTTGAATTTAACTTTAATTTCTCCTATTAATAGGGCATACAGACCGTTGGTAACTATGAGACTGGTAAGCATCTCTAATCCCTTTATCAATAAAACAAATAAAGCGTAAAAGGGACAGAAAAGAAGGGCAGGTTGAATATTGCAAAGATTCATGAAAGAACCACATCAAGAAACTTTTATTTCACAGATAAAGAATAACCCGTCATAGCCCCGGAATGCAGATTGTAGAAGCTGTTCCCACTCCGACGCAGCTCACTGAACATAATCTTGCCACCCATTGATAGATACATTGATAGTGTATTTCCCCATTCAACCGAACCTTTGCATGGAAATACATAACTGGACGACCAATCTTCTTTAATGTGGTCCGGTTCTTCAATAACTAATAGCCATTAATAATCCCTCAAGAAAAATACATCACAAGAAACAACGGTTTGTTGGATTCAGGGCAAAATCAAATATACAAATGTGAAGCCACTGTTTAGAGATGGTCACATATTGCTTTGGTAAAGTCAGATGTTGATGAGCTACCACCAAGGTCTGCAGTTCGGTACTTGCCTTCTGCAATAGTATTCAGGATAGCATCCTGGATACGCTCTGCTTTATCATGAAGCTCCAGATGTCGAAGCATTGTAACAGCACTTAAAAGCAAAGCAGTAGGATTCGCCAAATTCTACAAGTGATGAACCAAGAAAAAATGAGTGTAAGCAGCTAAGATACAATAGACTAATGATGTTGATCAGAACCAGACAGATACCTTAGTTAATGATGAAAGAATTAGACATATCCTCTAATATGCAAAAGAGATGCTTAAATTAACAAACTAAACAACAAATACAGGCTTCAGAATCTTGAACACGATAGCAATTGCACTTTAAGTCAAATAAGAACAATGCTAATGAATAACATGAAACAAAGGGCCACAAAATAAGCCCATAAAACAGCAAGAGATGACATCATCTAGTGCAGCAGCTCCTTCCTTTCACATCCCATCCCCCCTTATAAATGATGAACTTTGAAATCCACTTTAAATTTCTGACTCATTGGTATCTCCGAGGGGATTTTCAAGCTTATATTACAACTCATGTCAAAGTGGAAGCAGGCTGAAATACAATCTTCTTATTGTGTCTCCACAAGGAGTTACTAAAACTTGCTAAAGAAGGCATTTTCTAAAAAAGTTCTAAACATTAAGTGCTAACATAAACTGGATTGTAGATACAAGCATGCAAGTACAATAACCAAATCATCCTCAATGCCTTTCAAAGGACAAAATCATGAAGAGGAGGGGAAAAGAACGGTGCACTGGTTACCAGTCCAATCCAGGATCAACTAAGAGGTTCTCTCTTTGGAGGCAGAACAACATGTTTGGTTGAAAGTTGTTAGAAAAGAAAATAGAAAAGAAAGAATTCACAGTTGGATCAGAACCTTTTCAAGTTTGCCATGTCGTTGATCAATTGATCTCAAACAAGCAAAAAATCAAGCACATTTTTTCATGATAGTTGTGGTGAATGGTGCTACCACAAGGTCCAAGTAAAATACTCCTTTTTAGCAATATGGAAATGCCAAAGTAGGAGATCCAACATAAGGCGCTCTCAATGCCCAAAAGGGCTCAAGACATACCACAGCATATAGGACAAGTTGTTTCTTTTGAGCTACAATAGATCAATCTTACATCAAATTAAGCACCAACAATCTAGGCAAATTTGGAGAGCAAAAAGGAAAAAGATTAAATAGCAACAAAAAAACAGAAACAAGCAGCAATATCGAATTTAATCATTAAGCAGAAATAATGTGGAGAAAATTTAAATGAGAACCTTTCCAGCTATATCTGGTGCTGAACCATGAACAGCCTCAGCAAGAGCAATACCTCCCTCACCGATATTACAGCTGCATAGGAAATCAAATCAAATAGTATCCTTGTGTAAAATTCTTGTGAAAGTGACAGTACAATACTAAGAAAATCTTATCATGCCAGATTTGTGAACTCACAAATAAAAGATGTACCTTGGTGTTAGGCCCAAGCCTCCAATCAAACCAGCACAAAGGTCACTGATTATGTCTCCATAAAGATTGGGCATCACCAAGACATCAAACAGTGCTGGATTCTTCACCAGCTGAGCAAGAAAGAAATGGTTGGTTAGTGCAGTTCTAGCACTCTCCAATACGTGATGATTAAAAAAAGAAAAAGCATCGCAGCATGTTAAGATCATATGAATCTTCTTTACACAACCATCTGATTGCAAAAGGAGACAATCTAGATTGACAGTAAACGCAATTCATACCATCATACAGCAATTGTCAATGACAACTTCCTCATATGTAATCTCGGGGTACTTCTCTGCAACCTCACGACAACACTGGAAGGCAGAGAGAAAACATCAGCAAAAGGGTGCATTAGTAAGTGAACGTGAACTGTAACAAGAATCGAACATAAAACTTGCTTAAGGACCTTAAGGAAGAGGCCATCAGTTTTCTGCATGATATTCGCTTTGTGGATGGCAGATACTCTCTGCCTTCCATGGGTCTTGGCATAGAGGAAAGCATACTCAGCTACCCTCAAACTCGCTTGACGTGTGATAATCTTGAGGCTTTCAACAACACCCCTCACCACCTAACGCCCACCAGATGCAAAGGACTCATTCACATCAACGGTCACAAATATTATGTAAACTAATTTTTCATAGCCACGCAAAGAGAGTGGTGAAAAAACTCACTTGATGCTCCAGACCACTGTACTCGCCTTCCGTGTTTTCCCGGATGGTAACGAGGTCAACATCATCATATCGAGTCTTGTAGCCAGGCAGACTGTAACAAGGTCTAACATTGGCATACAAATTCAGCTCTTTCCTCAAGGTAAGGTTGAGGGAACGGTGGCCTTTTCCAATAGGAGTAGCCATTGGACCTTTTAAACCCACCTTATTACGACGCACAGATTCCAGACTTTCCCATGTCAGGAAACTCTGAGTTCTAGGGTCTATATCCAGCCCCACATAATGTTCTTCCCATTCAATTGGTACGTCAGCAGCTCTAAATACCTACATAAACACCGTTTTCAACATTACAACAAACTAAACCAAGAAACTCCAGTCAGACTCTATTCATATCGAGACCATTCTATTCAATAAAGGAAAGAAACAGAAAGTTCAATAACGGCAGAAAAATATTAGAAATGATACTTTATCCAGAAAATCCTATTATGCAAAAAATTAATTTGAAAAAAAAAAACACACAACACACGTTCGACTTGCAGGGTAAGTTCAACATGGCGCAAATACGGGTACGAATAAGAAAATATAATCATACAGGGGAATAAACGCAGAAAGACAGATTGAGGTGGGGAAGGAAGACTACCTCTTTCACGGACTCGGCAATCTCGGGGCCGATGCCATCGCCGGGGAAGAGAGTGGCGCGAATGAGATTGGACTCCGAGGCAGAGTCGGCGGAGATATTGCGATGGAAAACCCTAGAGAAGCTGCCGGATTTAGGGAAGATAGGATTATGGCGGGTGGTGCTTCGAAGGAGCCGTCCGACGATCTGGGAAGCCATTCTTCTTTGCCAATTTCCGGTGCTGGTCCTCTCTCTCCTTTTCTGATCGTCTCTTAAATTTTTTTGTTACGTGGAATTTTGTAAAAGAAAAAGGAAAAGACGAAAATGGTGGAATTGAATGTGCCATTGGACCGAGCCAACTGGTTTATGTAAGTCAACCAAACGTTGCCAAATAATCCTATGAAGTTGTTTTTTTTTTTTTTTGTGGTAATAGCAACAGTCTATAATACTCATATACTAACCTATGACTCTGTTTGAATTCCTTGTTTTTTAGGTTTTTTTCAAAATCTAATTTTTCAAATACAATAAAATTATTTTAAAAGTACTCTAAAAGATAATCTAAAAATTAGTTTAAATTTTAAAAAATATCTCAAAATATAATCTAGAAACTTTTCTACTCGTAAATATCCCAAAATATTTTTTAAAAATATTTTAAAATATATTCTAAAAAATCTGCTACAACAAAATTTTTCAAAAACATTTCCAAAAACAGTTAATCCAATATGTGGAAAAGAGGCTTGCTTAAGGATTGTGAGCGAAACACCAAACAAAACAAAACAAATGTATTGCTATACTAACTTTCAAAAAGCAAAGAGGGTTGTATGGACTTGAGGTTTGAATCATCAAACCAAATAAGTGCACTATATTATATTTCATTGTGATGTGATCGACAGGATTTGAATCCCAATTTAGTGCACGGAAGAGTTTTAAAGAGTCTTTTCGTGGTAACTTAGATCCTTTAAAAAATACGCGAATAAAGTTGGTTCCATTACAAAAGTAGAAATGTTTAGCTACAAAAAACTATTCTAGCTCTACTAGTTTACTCTAATTTTATTTCTGTATTCTTATATTTTAAGTATTTCCACCTAATACTTGTGCTCGTTGGAAATTGCATTCTCTAAAGGCTCTTCTTCGTAACTATGAAGTGGATCATCTGTTAAAAATTCTCCTATCATGGCCGAAAGATGAGGTGGTTTGGCTTTATATATAGAGTGGAAATTTTGAGGTGACATCAGTAGACTACTTGGCAAGGAGGGTGGAAAAGCTGGAAGGGGGAGGGGAAGAATCTTATTCAAACAGTAAAGCGAAGAACTTTTGGAATGAGTTATGGCAAATTGGCAATTAAATATTCAAAAAAATTGCATAAATCGTCCCTTACATATTAGTGATGTGAAAATTTAGTCCTTGAAAACGAAAATGAGTATTTTTAGTCTATTACAAATAAAAAATGATCAATTTCAGTCCCTGCTAACTTTTCCGTTCAAACTCTTGACGAACCCGGTCATGAGAACACGTGACCAACTTTTGAAGGGTAAAAATGACAAGTCACTCATATCTTAACCAAAATGTAAAGAACCAAGTGCTCAACGTCATCCATACTTCCCTTATATGGATCAGGTTCACAACCATTAATGGAGTATTGCTTAAGGTGCATAACAAGTACATCAACCATCCCATATTATTTTGGTTAAGATCAGTTTTCACAACCATCCCATCTCTCTATTTTCAACCTCACTAGCCTCATTGTACTTGACTTCTCGTCCAACTTGTTCTATGGAGAAATCTCATCCCGAATTGCTTCGCTTCAGAGGCTCAAAGTCTTAGACTTTGGCGATAATCAGTTGTTCAGCGAGTAACCAAGCCAACTGGGTGAGTTGACTCGTCTTGAAATCCATACCCTTGGTCCCAACCTCTTCACTGGTGTCAATCCGCCGGAGCTCGGAAACTTGGCCAAGCTCAGTTCTCTGAACCTCTCCGGCAATGCACTCACAGGGAATATCCCAACCCAGATTGCCAATCTATCCCACCTGCAAGTATTAGCAATTGGCAACAACCTTCTCTCAGGTTCTTTTTCACCAACTCTCTTTTCAAATCTTCAGTCTTTAACATCTTTAGACGTTTCAAATAACTCTCTCTGGCCACATTCCCCTGGAAGTTAGCAGACTAACAAACCTCACGGACCTTTACCTCGGCATCAACTATTTTTCCGGTGAGTTACCGCCAGAAATCGGTGAACTTTCCAACCTTCAAATTTTTTTTTCACCCTCTTGTTCTTTCAGCGGGCCATTGCCCGCAACGTTCTCCAAGCTCAGGTTCTTGAGTAAGCTTGATCTTTTCTTAACCCTTTAAAGTCTTCAATCCCAAAATCGATAGGGAAGCTTCTAAATTTGACTATAATAAATTTAGTCTACACTGAGTTGAATGGTTTAATACCGCCTGAACTTGGAAGCTGCAGAAATTTGAAAACTGAGAAAGCACATGGTCCTTTACATTTTGGTTAATATCAGAGTGACTTGCCCTTTTTACCCTTCAAAAGTTGGTCACGTGATGTTTTCGTGACTGGACCGGTCAAGAGTTTGAACGGAAAAATTAGCAGGGACTAAAATTGATCGTTTTTTTATTTGTAATGGACTAAAAATACTCGTTTTCATTCTCAGGGACTAAATTTTCACATCGCTAATATGTGAGGGACGATTTGTGCAATTTTCCCTAAATATTCCCTCAAAAATAAGAATTTTTGTATGGAGGGTGTGGACACCTCGGCCTACCGGATCTTGATCAACTCCGTTCATTCTCTTTTCATCGGGGACATCTCATTTGGGATATTCTCCGACGAGGTGATTTAGGAGATCACCCTGGAGATATGTTTCACCTTGTTTACTCCTTTGCCAAAAATAACTGACATCTTGGTTGTTTGGATGATTTGTGATTAATAGAGTGATGTGACTACCAGCCACCTTACTAATCAGATTTACATCAGACATCGCCACCTTAGATCGCCTTATGATGGCTGACAGTGGGTAGATCTCATCATTCCATCCATAGCGCATCAACTATAAATACTTATTTATCACTTCCAAATGAGGTGCACAATCTAACCCACATATTCAACTCCCGAACTGTCTCTGACTTTAGCATCGGAGTGAGACAGGAGAACAAAGCCCCTGGCCAGTTGAAATATTGCAGGTGATCTCATCTTTTGGTGACCTTGGCTCATTCATTGAGAATTCACCTCTTCAGAGAGCATGTTCTGGAATACTACCTACTGGACAAAATCTTCAAGCTAGATTGGGAAGAGCGGTGAGAAGATGCAATCAGTGTGAATGACTGATAAAACACATTTCTTGGATTGCGAATTTAGCCAGGGAGTAAGGAAGGGTGTAGAAGGTAAGCAGATTGCAAACATCTCATCTGTGTCCAGCTTCAAGTAGTGGTTCGCCTGCATACTCTACTCAAACGGGGAAGCAGTTAGCAGAATTAGCAGCAGAAATCACATGGCTTATCTGGAAATGCAGAATTGGGAGGACTTTTGAAGAAAAAGCCGAGGAACCAGCAACACAAATTAGTGCATAAGCAGAGGCACTTCTCTAGGAGTATTGGAATCTACGTGGCAGAGAGAGGGTCAGGAAGATTGAAGGCCATAGCAGATGGTTAGCACCTTGGGCTGTAGGTGAGGGTTCAAACCTCATTTGCAGTGAAAAAAATTTAAGGGTTGTGCCATAGCACTCCCTTGGTCTAGTTAGGTCTGTATACCCACTAACTCCCTACCATAGCCTCCTTAGGCTCCCCCTTCCCCCTAGATTAGAATAGAGTAGATTATACAAATGTATCGTTGCTGACCAAAAAAAAAGAGGAGAGCATTTACAAGATCAATATGGATGGTACATTTTTCGAAGCTGGAATTGGAATATGTTTCGTAGTAAGGAACCAATGGTTGAGAAGATTCCCCGAGCTCTCAATCCTGGGTTGGTGGAATGCTTTAACCTTCCTAAAAGCGTTGCAGTTTGCTAAGAATTTTGGTGTCTCTCATTCATTTTGGAATTTGAGCATGTAAAGGTGTCCCATATAAAGTGCAATAATAACGCCCCTGCTCATCTCATGTCTTAAGTTAATCTTTATCCATTGAGGGGAGTTATATTTGGTTTGTAAATTTTCCGAAGGAAGTCCTGTACGCTGCTGTAGCCGACTTAAAGCAATGAAAGCTCTTTTTCTCCTCAAAAGGAAAAAAAAATTCTAAGCAAACAAATAACAATTGACTGAGTTTTAAAACTAGTTTTAAAAATGCAACATTATCTGATGCTACTAGAATCTTTTTTTTTTTTGGGGGGTTCAATTTTTGGTTAACAATTTGTACAGAATCCTTTATTTTTTGGTCAGTAGTTGGTTTGCAATTTCCAGAGATTGGAGCCATAAATAATATGAAAAATGCCGCGTTTAAAGCCTCTCGTTTCGGGTGCCTTTCCAAAGACCAAATGACGGTTCTGTGGTTCCTCCTCGGTGGTTTTTAGGTTTTCAGAATTATGTACCGGCAAGCTAATAAAGTGGGGATCAAAATAGTTTCCACGTGATCACGCCTTTGAACCAAGATGAGGAGGGGTGTGGGTCTAAGCTTTCAATTTTGCATCTTCAAACGCTTCAACAAGAAAGCTGCAAGCTATTTTACATCCTCGAGTAATAGCAGCCTGTGAGCCCGTCTTGTAATCAGTCTGAAAAAGGTAGTGTAATTGCATGCCTGATTTTGCAATTTCTTAGCTAGTAACCATCTTTAATATAGTTTTAACTGTATTAAGCATGGTTCTAAAGCTACTAAATCAGTAGTCTGGCCACCTTCGTTCACAACGCTCTCAGAAAATGGAAGTAATGTAGGATTGCCTTCATCGGCAATAATCTAGCCGAAAATCAAACAACTCATTAAATGGAGAACAGGGACGATGTTGAAGTTTTTGTTCACATTTTAAGAAACCTTGAGCAATACATGGGTGTTACAGACATATCATTGAATTTGACATACAGATAAATTACATTGAAGGTTTTGACAAACAAATGTTTGAATGGATGAAAGTAAATCAACAGATTGGGAGAGGAGCACCATTCCATTCTTGGAGACATTCCAACAAAGGATCTACAATCTGCCCCTTGCTCATTGCTGTGAACACCTGGTCGAACACCTCACCAGGTGACTGAGCTTTCTCTCCAGTCAGCAGTCCTGTCCCCAACACTTCTCGAACGAACTTGTACAATGGGTAAGATCTGCACTCCCTTATCCGATTAGGGATTGCTGGATTTCCACTCTCCACAGCGCTTCTGGCACTCTCCACTTCTTTTGGTAGGACAGCTTTCAGTTCATCTTCAAATGCTGCAATCTTTTGGAAGATGGAGGTGTTGACGTTCTTCTCCTGATCACCATTCTTCAACGCATGATCCACGAGCACTTGCCTTAACTTTTGCATTAATGGATAGGTAGCGCTGCAAGGGTCGTCCACATAGGCAAAGGCGTATTCGCGGTCCACCACTCTGAGCAAATCCTTGTCACAAAACCGTGAAGGATGCAGTTCTCCATTAGCGCCAATTGTCAGAGTTCGGTTTGCCACTTGGCTGACAATATTCTTAACAGCATTTTTCAAGTTTTCTTCCAAAAACCTCAAATCGATTGCTTGACAAAGAGCCACCAAATAAGTGGATGACATGAGCTTCAAGATATCAATGGCTTCTGCAGTTTTTCTTGAAGAGATTAATCCCAAGGAGTTGACGTCTTGGTTGTGTTGCTCGGCACTCTGGACATGGTTGGTCACTGGATTGCCCAAATACTGGAGTTCAGAACAGTATGCAGCCATAGCAATCTCAGCTCCCTTGAATCCATAGTCCAAACTTGGATTCCTTCCTCCAGAGAGATTGGACGGCAACCCATTGTTGTAGTAATCATTAACAAGCTCGGAAAATTGAGCAAACATCAGTTTGCCGATAGATGCAATGGCCAGTCGAGCGTTGTCCATGCTCACTCCAATGGGGGTGCCCTGGAAGTTGCCGCCATGTAAGGCCTTGTTCCTGGACACATCAATGAGAGGGTTATCATTAACTGAATTGATCTCCCTCTCAATCATTTTTGTTGCTGCGCGAATAACTTCGATTTGTGGACCCAGCCACTGCGGAGATGTCCTGAGAGCGTATCGGGCTAGCTTTGGCTTTTGCAGGGGATCCAACTCATGCAACTTTTGAGCAGCCTTGACGTAAGAGCTTCCATCCAAGATATGTTCCATGATAGCCGCGGCCTCAATTTGGCCGGGATGGTGCTTCAACTTATGCGTCAAATGATCGGTGAACTCGGGCTTGCCATTCATCACTTCAGCAAAGATTGCTGACAGCACTACAGATAAGACAGCAAGCACGTTAGCTTCAAATAGAACAATAGAGGCCAAGCCAGAACCAACTGCTGTTCCGTTAACAAGAGCAAGGCCTTCTTTAGGCTGCAGCTCGAAAAAGCCACCGCTGAGGCCAGCAAGGCGAAATGCTTCTTCGGCGTTGAGAGCTTCTCCGTTGGGTCCAACGGCCTTGGAGTTGGGGCGGCCGGTTAGTAAACCGGCAATGTAGGACAAGGGGACAAGATCACCAGAGGCAGTGATTGTACCGCGAAGAGGCAAGCATGGGGTGATGTTGTGGTTAAGGAAAGTGGTGATGGCTTCCAAGATTTCGAATCTGATCCCGGAATAACCTTGAAGAAGGGTGTTGATTCTTACAAGCATCGCTGCCCTTGTAGCTGAGTGTGGCAGCGTGTGGCAAGTTTCCGTGCCGTTTCCGAAGATTCCCGCGTTCAGAAATCTGTCAATTTACACAATAATCCATGCATATGTCAGGATCATTCTCCTTTCTATTCCCCTGCACCCGACCCTACAGATTCGTTCGTTTTGACAAAGTATTCCATTTGTTTCGGATGGATCAACGGGCAACCATAGACTATAGTAAATGGACAAATAGGGACAAAGTGAAAAGGTAAAATATTGTAGTAGCCTTTGTTAATTTCATCAATTTTGCTTTTGAATTTTTTTTTTTGTGGGCTTCCAATATGCCTCCTAATACATACATAATCTTCCACTTCTCCGCTTTTTCTTTATCTTTTTTTTTTCTTCTTCCAAAGACAGAAATGTCTGTGGAGCCAAAAATCAAAATATCAAGATTAGATAATGACAATTCCTCATAGTGATATGGGTGCTCATCTGTAGTATATGTTCTTCTTATTGAGTGCACGCATGCACTGGCGGTAGGTTGGCAACGAATTTTGCTTTTCAGAAGTATCTGCATAATTTTTTACCAACAAGGTCAAATGAATTGGAGCAGGCGAAAATACGCATGCAGGAGAATTGTTTTTTCCCTTGTTCTGCTTTAATTATTTTGATTTATTGGTTTGTGAAAGGCTAAAATAATAATTTCTTAATTTTTCCGGTTATATTATTAGAAGATAATTAAGCGTCTTTTTTCTAACTTCAAACTTATTTAATGATGAAAACTTCTAACGAGAATAAATAAATCTGTCGAAATGAGTTCGGAACAGAAAAAATCCTTTTAAAAAAAAAAAAAAAAATCATTCACAAAATTCTAGTTTAAACCTTGCTTTGGCTATCTCAGTTAGGATTGTTTGTTTTGGAGTATTTTTAGAAAAAAATTATTGTGACAACATTATTAGAAAGGAAATAGTGCAAATGAAATATAAAGGTGGTTGAGAGTCTTCTTTTTTATTTATTTTTTTGTTTAGGGGGAAATAGTGGAGTTTTTCAGTAACAATTCAAACGGGTAGTTTATCATCCAGGTTAAATGCATAAGCCCAATCCCAGCACAGTAAAATTGTGGCCACCATTAACGCAAAAAACAAAAACCAAAAAAAAAAAAAAAAAAGAATGACGATGCTGGGATCGACCCATACTATCATCACGAAGAACTAAACTTAAGGAAGAAAAACAGCCAGTGCAGCAATCTTGAAAGTGGTAAAAATTCAGAGGCAAAATTTACCTAATAAGCTCCTTCTGAAGGGCACCGCCTTGATTGGTCCGCCTGTGTGAAGTGGCACCAAACCCAGTGGTAACTCCGTAACTATCAGTGCCTTTGTTCATACTCTCCATCACCCAGTCGCTGCTTGCCTTCACCCCAGCCCCTGCGTCCTCCGCCAGCTCCACCTTCACACCCTGATCACCTTTGGCGGCAATCGCGGCCACCTGAGCAACGGTCAAGCTCTCACCGCCGAGCTTTACCACCGGCTTCCTAAACTCAGCTACCATGCCCTTCACTTCGTCCAAATGACTTCCCATCAGTGACTCAGCTGCCACTCCCCAGTTCAGAGGATCTGATTTCAAGCAAAACTCCGAGACTTTCACGCCTTCGTCATGACCATGTTCCATCTTGCAGCTTTCTGTGTTCAGGATTGATGCCACCCAAACAGAAAAATGGCTAGATAGGTCACCACGAAACTAATCGCTAGTTATTCAAGGAAGAGCATCGACTTAATTCATGTAAAGCAAGTGATAAAAGGAACTGAAGCAGTAGCAGTGGTGACTACTAACTAGTAATGGTATACTACTACTTTGTGTTACGAGAGGAACAACTGCTAATGCCGGTGGGCAGGAAGTTCCAGGGCTGTAGTTGCGAAAGGCCTCCGAAATGTATATAATGCAAGAATTGGTAGGTGAGAATTGAGAGCACAAGGGGGAGAAAGAGTGAGGGCGGGGGATGGTGGCCAGTGACGGAGCCAGGATTTTTTCCTTGGGGGGGCCAAAATTTTTTCGAACAAAATTATCTTAATATGTTATGTTCAAACTAATTTTTATTTATTTAAATATATGACATCTTAAAATATCAAATTTTGATTTTAATTATAAAGGTATGTCTATTTCATAAATATGTAGCATAGTCATAACTAAAATTAAGATAAGAAATAACATTTGATTAAATATCTTATAACATCACAAACCACTTAAGTTGCACATTATGAGAAGATGTTCCAATATGTTACCTGTGCAAAAACAAAAATATGACTATGTAATATAAATATAATTATTTTCAATTAAAAAAAGATAAAAGTTATGTTAATATACCTTGAAATTTCATCCTCTTTGATTAAAAATAAATTGAGTTTTACGTTCTTTCATAGAACTAAATTCATTTCTAATTGAATCAATGCTAAATTTTCGAACAACTTCCTTTTTTTATGTACATTGTTAGGCAATCATTCAAGAAATGATATTTTATCTTGTTTTGGAGCTTTATTTTGATTATTTTCATAATTGAAAATGTCCATTCTATAGACTATAAAACGGAGCCAGGATTTTTTCCTTGGGAGGGGGGCCAAAATTTTTCTGAACAAAATTATCTTAATATGTTATGTTCAAAATAATTTTCATCTATTTAAATATATGATATCTTAAACTATCAAATTTTAATTTTAATTATAAAGGTATGTCTATTACATAAATATGCAGCATAGTCATAACAAAAATTAGGACAAAAAATAACCTTTGATTAAATGTCTTATAACATAACAAACTACCCAAATTGTACATTATGAGAAGATGCTTCAATAATGTCATTTGTGCAAAAATAAAAATATAACTATACAATATAATATAACTATTTTCAATTAATAAAAGATAAAAGTTATGTTAGCATACCTTGAAATTTCAACCTCTTTTTTTAAAAGTAAATTGAGTTTTACGTTCTTTCATAGAACTAAATTCATCTATAATTGAATCAGTGTTAAATTTTGATCATCCTTTTTTTTATATACATTGTTAGACAATCATTCAAGAAATTATCTTTTATCTTGTTTTAGAGTTTTGTTTTGATTATATTCACAATTGAAAATGTACATTCTATAGTTGCAATTGATACAGAAAGAGTGAGAACAAATATCATCAATCTGCCAATAACAGGATATATCACTCAATTTCTTGTCTTCACCAAGCCTTCAAGTAATTATTTGTATATTTGTATATTAGTCAACAAGAGGATAGATCACTAATTTTAAATTTTTTTATCAATTAGGCTAAGGTGTATATTTGTATATGGACCAATAAAGTAATTATTTTTATTGTAGCCCACTGATAATTATGAATTGAGTCTTTTATTATAATACATCAAATTGGGTCAATTTACTATGGATCATCAAATTATATGTTTAATTTTTTGAATGTTAAATAATTAGTACAAAAAAAACATAAATAACTTTTTTTTGAAGAAAAAAATTAAATCAAAAGGTGGCTAATTCACACACACACAGATATATATATATATATATATAAACTCTCATAATATAAACTAAAATTGTAAAAAATTAGGGGGGGCCAACTTTGACTTATACATATATTTACATATTATGAATTAAATTTTTCAAAACTTAGGGGGGGCCATGGCCCCCTTCTGCCCCCCCTTGGCTCCGTCATTGATGGTGGCAGTCGTTGCTAAGCAGGCTTGGTTGAATATGAATCAGGACCATTGATCGATCATAAATTGGACGGTTGGTTGGGTATACGTGGGAATGGCATGGTACATGGGCTTTTCACTGATTGTGATTGGTGGCCCGGTGAAAAGATTTGACAATTTTCAGATACCTTCCTGGATAGTTTCCCTGAAATTTTTAGTCATTACACCAACCCATCATTTGATTGGTAGTTTCCTTGAAATTTTAGTCATTACACCAACCCATCATTTGATTTTATTCTCCTTCACATATCACTTAAGTCTTTTTTTTCAACGCCAGTAAATTGACTTTTATTGAATTTAATAAACCTAATCCCAGAAGAACCCTCAAAAGCCGGCAACTCTTGAGGACCTCTAGGGACTTATCTACCCAACTAACCCAATCCCCAACCCCGATGTGGGATAAACTACCCTGGAGAGAACCCTGCTACTAAGAGTGTAATAACCCCCAAATTCCCCGGAAAGCACTTAAGTCATGTAGTTAGAAAATAGGGAAAATTTCAGAAACCTCCCCCGAGGAGGCGAGGCGAGGCGAGGCGAGGCAAGGTTCCTGACAATTTCACTCAACTCTTCTAAGATTTGAAAAATTAGTTTTACCTTCCTTGATTTGATAGTTTTAATAACAAAGTTTTAAAATAATATTGATTTGGTCAAATTTTTAAATGAATATCCAAAAATGCCCTTGTGTAATGGGTTTTAATTTATTTTTCTATATAATTATAAGATTATCTAGTATAATTTTAAGGTAAAGGTGCCAAATTTTTCATGTTCATACCTACTATTTGATGAATGGTTATAAAATAATTTTATCATTATGATATGATACTTTTGATAGTAATTTATTATAGATTTAGATTTATAAGATAGAAAAGAAAATGTTGAAATAATTTATTTAGAATTTATGAATTTTTTCGAGTAGTAAAATTATCATAATTTAGTTGTGTTTCTGGGCCATTTCTTTTTGATTTATTATTAATTTCAATACCAAAAATTTTTGAAATTTTTGGGCCATTTGAAATTTTTGAATGTTGGACATGATGGTTGAGAAATGAATTGGCATTTAGCAAATATAATTTGGACTTAGATCTATTACAATTAATATGACGTGGTTTACGTGTTATATCATTTTTTTTGTAATGCATGTTTGTACTGTGTAGACGATAGTAGCTAAAATTTGTTTTTTGTTTTAAATTTTTTTCAGCGACGAAGGGATGGGATTTGTACAGGTAGAAGCAAGAAGAGGTAGCTAAAAATTGCTTAATATTTCATAGGCTGAACTATTGTTTATTAAAATTTTTATGTATTATATATTCTCATAACTATTTATTTATTTTCATAACATTCTTTATTGCCGTGCATAGAACGGGTCTTTAGACTAGTCAGTACTAATTAGGAGCGGGGAGTGGGGCTGCGCACAAATGCAGTTGCCATTACATGCATGATTGAACGGAAGTTCAAAAAAGACCGTACAATAGCGAGTGCACTTGGTTTAAGTGTTAGGCACCTTGAACTGGCTTCAAATCCTCTGTCTCCTCTGTCCCTTATTTGTACAGTTATCACGTGTCTCTAGTCTTTTGTTAACCCAAACTCAAATAAATCGATAATAATCAGTTTACAAATTTGGCCATTATTCCTTTGACTTTTATACCAGCTTCTTCGTGAATTACGAGATCTTTCACCATCTAATATATGCTATAGCATCATTTACACAAAATTGGAAAATGTATAACCGAGAGTGAGGCTGCAGTTTTACAAGTGTATAAATTTGGAAAGGGAATATGCATGGAATTCAATAATAAGCAATCCGCAATATTCATCATAAATACGACACTTGAAACGTTTCTCATATTTCTAGGAAAACATTTACATAATGCATTAATCTTCAGCTGGGACAAAAGTTAGTGTATACTTTTTGAAAAGAAAAGAAAAAAAGAGAGGGCTATATTGTTCATTATTTCAGCCTCTAGAGACACATGGCAGCTGTACAAATAAGAGACAGAGGGGAAAGAAATTACTTTGAGGACAGAGGATTTGAAGTCCCTTGAACTCGGGTGGCTGCTCTAATTTGTGGATAGTTTAAAAAAAATGTTTTTCCACATGTCTTTGGGAAAGTACAACCAATTAATAGGAATGATAAAGACGAAAAATTAGTCCAAAAAATCTAATTAGATACAGTCTGAACTCATGTTCCTAAATTTGATTTCAAATAATACGCAGATAAAAAAAAATTTATTTCTTTTCCATGGTATTGTAGTTGCCATTCAATCATTTCAGGAAATTCAATTAGATAATCCATTGGTAGTTGGTGAGATGCTGCAGGGAACGAGTTCAGACTCAATCTCTACTCTGCGGTCAAAGACGATGACTTGCATAATCATCATTAGTAATATATACCATACGAGTTCCTTAAAGTTAGGAATCACCAATAGGGTATAAAGGACGTAGCGTACTTAATACGGTGGCTATTTTTGAAATTTCGCTCCATGTTTCTTTTTCTCCTAGTAATTTTAAAGGGAGAGACTTCTGGTAGTCTCTCTCTCTCTCCCTCTCTTTTTTGAGTAAGGTTGGAAGACGTCATTAAGGGATAAACATACAAAGGTTAGTTGACAGTTGACGCTTTGACACATAGGATTATGATTCACACAGTTGTCTCCAACCTTGCCACTTAATTGTGGCTGTCCCTTAACTGTAGCTTTCTTCGATAGAAAATTCCGTCGATTCCCCCTCCCTTAGAGTAAGTTATACAAATTTTATCGTTGCGATAAAAAAAAAAATTTCTGGAATTTACATTACAACAAGAGAACTTCTCCTTAAATTAGGTTAGGTTAGATTATACAAATGTTATCTTTGAGACAAAAAAAATTCTGGGATTCACATCACAGCAAGAGAACTTCTAAAATTATCTGTCTCGTCACCTAAAATCAACATAATAGGCACCATTTGACACTTTGACAATTCGTAATTTAAAATTTCCTTAATGCTTGTATTACTTAATTCACCCATTATTGAGATGTTCAAAGAACTAGTAAACAAGTGAACAAATGTAGAATTTCTCCCCATCTATTTCATTAGTTGACGACGGAGTTACACAGATGGAGATAAAAAGAGAGTTGATGGAGGCCACATGCTGTAGATAAAAAGAGAGTGAAAATCGAGTTACATGCTGTAATTTGAGCCGCACAAAATTCTGAGGCCACAACGTGGCCGTGAACCTTGCCTCATTTCCGTTGATGGATGATGTTGATCATTGCATGTAGACTTCATTGGCTGTATCATTTTCTTGCTTTCAATCAATCCTACGGAAAAGCTGGCTTCAGTTCTTATCATCATCATCATCATCATCATCTCCCCATTCTCTCTCTCTCTTAAAGTGGCAAACTCTACCAAATAAATACCTATCCCTTTCACAGAACGAACGAGATGCATAGTGATTAGTGACGGTGGTGGTGGTTAATCTCCCAGCCTATTCATTTCTAAGTGCACATCATCATCACGTTCACGTACTAGCTGGTCGTAAACACAAAAGGAACCTCCATAATTTAATTTTTGCACAGTAAATTGCTGATCCTGTCTTTTTTTTTTGTAGGAGATCATTGTCATTATTTACCTTATTAAGAAGATCTAGAAAACAGTAATCTCTCTGACAAGACAAACATAGAGCAATAATAGTATGTGTCAATAACTTCTATTCCAACCCCATCCTCCGGCCGGCCCCTTGTATCAAAATCTTCAGTCAGTAGACAGTAGTGCTCCCTCAACCACCGAATTTGCGCTTTGATACTTTTAAGAAAAAGCGAGGGTGACATTTACCGGTGCTCTTTATCGGAATTGCAGCAAGTGTTCCTTGGATTAACTTAGTAATGCTAATATTTGTTTAAATTTTCTTTTTTTTTATCCATTATCGTCGTCTACACTTACTCATACTCTAGTGTATTCTAGGAGGGTAATCCAACAGAATCACAGAGAATCGATTGAAACTAAATCATCATTGGACCACGCGGATGCAAGAAACACCTATATGAATCTAAAAGAATCCACATTAAGTAATAACTTTTGATGAAGGATAATGTTTGAAATCTTGACCTCTTACCCACAAAGACATGTGGTGGTCAACTACGTTAGAGTTAGTTGATTATATTTGTTTAAGTTTTCATTTGGCTTAAAGTAGAACACAACTTATTCATCCGAGTCAATTAGATGAGAGGAATTTATTAGGAGATTATTTATATATTAATCACTTTATTTATTTAAAATAAAAAGAGAAAAGCTGCTTTGTTGGTGGGATGGGGTTGAAATGTACTCCTCTTTGCTCATGACCGATTCACATGTGAAACGAAAAAAGAAGAGTTGGTATGTAAAATGAAATTCACGAGCAAAATAGTACTCAGTAGTAAGTATTATAGGGGAAAGAGTGAAAGTTGCCGAAACGGGCAATTGTGTTTGGACAACTATTTTTCGTCAAAAAATTGTTATGTTTTTTGTGAACACATTTTTCTATCACTTTTTTATCTCACATACATCAAATCGTTACAATAATTTTTCTACAAAAAGTCTAGAAAAATGTAATCCAAATATAACCTAGCATGTTGATGTGAAACCCCGATCTAGACAACCAAATCACCATGGCTTAGGCAGCAAAAATTTGACCCAACTAATCCCTAGAAGTCACGAACAATTTTGATATTATCTCAACCCGCGACTACTCGAATTAACGAACCAAATTGGAGGTAGTAGAATGCCACAATCAAGGAGATACTCGATTGATAAGTTCGGGTGAATCACTTGAAAAGATTCTCAAGTATTCAAGGGAAACTCTCTTGCTAAAGAGAAAATGAAAACTCACTAATTTTATTTAATAGCCAAAAACTGATCCCAAAACAAAGAGGAAGTGGGGCTATTTATAGCCCTTACAAGCATTAACCCTAATCCAAAAATTGACCAAACTACCCTACATATTTAAGGAAGATTTTGGGCCTCACTTACTAACAAATGGGCCGCAATTAAACTAGCTTAATTACCTAGATTTTCTAAAGCGAGAAATAACCAAAATCAACGAGAAAAATCAAATAATCCTACTAAACTCAAGTATTCGTGCAATCAACTGGTCTTCACTTGAATCTTCCAATTCCCCATGTGCTTGAATGGGCCTTGGTCTTTATATTCTCATCATTCCCCTCCTCTTAAAGGCGATTTGTCCCCAAATCATGACTCTCTTACAAAACAAAAGTGATGACAGCATGTGTATAGTCACCAAGCAGCCTGCATGTCGCCTTCTTAAGCGAAGAATGATCATGACATCCTTGTGTGGAACAAGGACAACTCGTGGTGGTGGTAGATACATGTTGCGGACAGCAAGATTTCCATGACAATGGTCACACAAGCGACGTCTCAACCCTATGGGTGGATCGTGAGCGGACGCCCGGTGAACCAAGGTTTGGTTGGGCTGCGAGTTGTACGTATCAAGACGTGCAAACACTGCATCAAAGGCTAATGTAACTCGACTAGTGTTGGTTGGAATTATTTGACCAGCACTCTCTTCGCAGATCTCTATGGTTGCGGGTATTGCAAACTGCAAGATGAAGGATATCTGACCACGAACAACCTGCACAAATGAAAACACGTTAAACACCACCAAGGTGGAACGATCCAGCTCCCAGTGCCCAATGTTGTCCTCAGGCTTAGCGAGCAGGATCAATGTTCGCCCTTTCTTTTCCTTGCCTTCTAATCGATCCAACTCCCATTCCCTCTGTAAAACATTTTGGTCCTCTCGAACTTGTGTAGGTGAGAGTGGAACAAGTATGATCCCTATCCCTTTATGCATGAACGAGTATTTGTTGGAATGACCTTCATAAGTAACCTCGCGATCAAATTGCCAAGGTCTTCCAAGAATAAGATGGGCAGCTTGCATAGGAACCACGTCACACACCAACTCATCCTCATATCTCCCAATGTTAAACTTCACAGAAACCTGCTTGGACACTCGCACTTCGCCGCAATCACTAAACCATTGAAGCTTATATGGTGTAGGGTGATCTTGGACAGGTAGGTGTAACTTTTTGACAAATAAGGCACTGGCGACATTGGTACAACTTCCTTCGTCGATAATCAAGCTACACACTTCCCGTTAACTAGACATCGGGTATAGAAGATGTTGGTACGCTGCTCTTCTTCATTTGTGCGTTGAGCACTCAATGCCAACCTTGTAACAAGGCCTAATCCAACTGGTTGGTCAGGGGCAATTATCTTTTCTTTCTCAACCAATGGTGGCATGCCTTCATACTCATCCTCCTTATCCGTTAGCACTTCACCACTTGAAAGCATGAGCATGGTTCTTCGATTTGGGCATTGGGATGCGATGTGACCGAAATCTTGACACTTAAAGCACTTAGTGTCACGGTTTCTAGGTTTAGATGCCCCTAGATCAGCCTTAAATTCGGCCCTTTGGGTCGATTTTGAAGATGACAAACCAGGCACCCATGCTCCATTCGAACCCCCACTTGCCTTAGCGGACTTTTGCTCGCTCGTGTGGGTAATCTCGCCTTTATACTGCGGAGTTCTCTAATTTTCAGATTGGGCGTTGGAGGTTTGGTGGGGGATACCCCTCCTCTTGAGCCTCCTTTCCTCCTTTCCAATAATTCATCCATGTCAAGATAATGTTGGAGCTCCACAACATCTGCAATTTCAGCGTGTAGTCCTCTCAAGAAACGTGCCATGGTTGCTTCTATATCCTCCCGAACATCAGCCCGCAGCATGGCCATCTCCATCTCCTTGAAGTAATCCTTAACCGTCATACTACCTTGGGTGAGAGTTTGCAATTTATGGTGTAAATCCCTGTGGTAATACGCTGGTATGAAGCGCTTCCTCATGATCCTTTTGAGTTCTTCCCAAGTGCGAATGAGTGGTTCTTCATGTCTCCTTTGTCTGGTGCGAATCTGATCCCACCAAACGGCTGCGTATTCAGTGAACTCAATGGTTGCCAACTTCGCTTTTTGGGACTCTGAGTAGTGGTTGCAGTCAAAGAGTATTTCAATCTTTCTCTCCCATTCCAAATATGCCTCAGGGTCCGACTTGCCTGGGAAGGTAGGAATTTTGAGCTTGATTCCCTTTAGTTCATCATCCCCTTGATTAGGGACGCGTTTATAATTTCGGAATCGGTTTCCATCTGCCATGTCCTCCTCATTGTTCGAATCACCTAACTCCTCCACGTATGGTTGTCTCTTGGAGGCATTCTTGCCTAGGGTTGATTGCTCCACCCTATCCTCCAGTGCATCAATTCTCTGAGCCATGCGATCAATGACGCCTGTTAATCCTTCAAGAACATGTTTCATGTCATAAGGGTCACTTGTCGCATGAGTTTGAGACATGTTTGTAGAGTACTTGCAAGTCTCAACAAACAGTTAGTAGAAACTGTCTTACTCACTCCCTTACGTGTTTCACTCACTCTCGTGTATCACTCAAGAGTTTTAATCACTCTAATATTCGCACAACTCACTTTTCAATTCCCTTGAGCTTTTCCTTGAAGAAATCAGAATTTCTCTCCAAGTGATTCAATCAAACTTTAATCAAGTTGTGCCCAAGAGTGGCATATGAATAGCTGAAATTTAAGACTGAATGAAGTCTCAAAAGGCAGTAATTACATAGGCAAGAATACGCTGGAAGTTTAGTGACTTAGACCGCAAAAGAATGATTCAAGGGTGTAAGAGTTTAATTTGGACAAGGACTCAATGGAACCTAACGGCTAAGCAACCTCTAATCTGCTTAGAATTCTGATTGTGTGTATCTAGCCATGAAGTAATCTAAAAAGGACTCCAAAAGCACCACTCCATAGCTGTAGATGTCGCTTTTCCCATCAACCTTTACAGCCCAAAAGATGAACTATGGGTTCGACTTAAACACATAAATTCCTAGATTTGGTTGCAGCTTTGGTGCGGACTGTTTTGGTGATTTTAACGTTTGGGCAGGTTGTAATTCTTGGTTCCCAACAATTAGAGCTCAAAGTTCAGGTATGTTTCAGTGTCACGTGTAAGGAAATTTCAAGAATTCAAGACCAAACCACAATTTCCAGCAAATAACTTCAAGAAAATCAAGGCTAATTTCCAGATTTCAAGAATGTCCGGAATCCGTTCAAGATCTTCGAGAAACCAGCAAATTGGATGTAAGAATTTCAAGAGTAAGGTACCAATACTTTCCTAGATGATAAGCAACTCAAGAAAACGACATGAACAGATTTGGTAACAACTAAAACTCAACAAGAAAGAATGAACAAATTTTTTTTTGAAAACTACCAAAACTCAGCAAGAAGGAATGAACAGATTTCTTCTTCTTCTCTTTTTTTTTTTTTAAACCCAAACGATGTAACTAACAAACAAATAGCCTAAGAATAACACAAATAATTTCCAGAATTTTCAGAAATTAAAACAGCACAAGAAAGACACCAAAAACACTGACAGGCAGAATTTTTTTTTTTACAAATAATAAGACTAGCGGCTGGTTCTATATATATATATATATATATTCTTGTTTTCTAAACAAGACCCAATCACAGCAATGGACAACGAGTCTGAGCAACAATAGGCAACAACTAGGCACAAACGTGGTGATACAACTTGAAAACTAATGCAAGACACGAGTCACACAAACTGGAAATTGCGGTCAGCAACAGGGAGACAAGGAAAAAGGATTAGCTACTGACCCTTTTTTTTTTTGATTACTTCAAGACACAAACTCACGGACTATGACACAACTAAAAGACAAGACTCACCGCAACAACACAAGAAAAACAGCGTGGACAGGAATGGAGAAATAAATTGCGGACAGCCAAGGTAAAGAAAAAAAAAACTAGCGACCAGAATTTTGGTTGCCTCTTGCGTGTGTTTTCCTCTTTTCTCTTCTTTTTTTTTTTGACTCGATGACTTCAAGACTCAAACACACAACACTGAGATGCAATTAAGGACAAGAAAACACAGCAGCAATAGACGACACAAAGTGGACAGCAAAGGGATAATTTGCGGACAGTCAAGACAAACGGAAAGCAAGGAAACTAGCGACTGATGATTTTTTTTTTTGACACACGAAATCAGATTTAATAACAAACGACTCTGATTCGAAATAAAGCGACAAGGAAGGATATAACCTGATGGTTGTCGACTAGCTCTGGTACCAACTGATGTGAAACCCCGATCTAGACAACCAAATCACCATGGCTTAGGCAGCGGAAATTTGACCCAACTAATTCCTAGAAGTCACGAACAATTTTGATATTATTTCAACCCGCGACTACTCGAATTAACGAACCAAATTGGAGGTAGTAGAACGCCACAATTAAGGAGATACTCGATTGATAAGTTCGGGTGAATCACTTGAGAAGATTCTCAAATATTCAAGGGAAACTCTCTTGTTAAAGAGAAAGTGAAAACTCACTAATTTTATTTAATAGCCAAAAACTGATCCCAAAACAAAGAGGAAGTGGGGCTATTTATAGCCCTTACAAGCATTAACCCTAATCCAAAAATTGACCAAACTACCCTACATACTTAAGGAAGATTTTGGGCCTCACTTACTAACAAATGGGCCGCAATTAAACTAGCTTAATTACCTAGACTTTCTAAAGCGAGAATAACCAAAATCAACGAGAAAAATCAAATAATCATACTAAACTCAAGTATTCATGCAATCAATTGGTCTTTACTTGAATCTTCCAATTCCTCATGTGCTTGAATGAGTCTTGATCTTTATATTCTCATCACATGTATTGTTGTCAAGTACTCCACAGTAAACGGTAGCGTGGAATGAGACGGTAGTGACATCAGATATGGCTATCCAGTGAAGTAGCTGTAGTAGGAAACAGACAAAAGAAGTCTCCTCTCCTTCCATCTCAGCAAAAGAAATTGTGAATTGCTTTATTTATGACTCTGTCGCCTTGTTGGCTCTCAAAATTTCCAAACAACCTTTTGCTTTTGGAGGCCCTGTCCCTAAGCAACTGTTTACCTGGTCCTCTTCGCTAAAATTGTGATGCACCAGCGTCCACACTTGCAGGGTAACTTTAACATCGCACGAAGACGGGCACGAATAAGAAGATATAATTATACAGGGGAATAAACACAGAGAGACAGATTGAAGTGGGGAAGGAAGACTACCTCTTTCAAGGACTCGGCAATTTCGGGGTCGATGCCATCGTCGGGGAAAAGAGTGGCACGAATGAGATTGGACTCAGAGGTAGAGTCGACGGAGATATTGCGATGGAAGAAGCTTCTAGATTTAGGGATGATAGGGTTATGGCGGGTGGTGCTTCGAAGGAGCCGTCTAACGATCTGGGAAGCCATACTTCTTTGTCAATTTCCGATGCTGGTCCTCTCTTTCCTTTTCTGATCGTCTCTTAAATTTTTTTGTTACGTGGAATTTTGTAAAAGAAAAAGGAAAAGACGAAAATGGTGGAATTGAATGTGCCATTGGACTGAGCCAACTAGTTTATGTGAGTCAACCAAACGTTGCCAAATAATCCTATGATGTTTTTTTTTTGTGGTAATAGCAACAGTCTATAATAGTCATATACTAATCAATAATATGTGGAAAAGAGGCTTGCATGAGGATTTTGAGTGAAACACCAAACAAAACAAAACAAATGTACTACTATACTAACTTACAGAAACCAAAGAGGGTTGTATGGACTTGAGGTTTGAATCATCAAATCAAATAAGTGCACTATATTATATTTCATTGTGATATGATGGACAAGATTTGAACCCTAATTTAGTGCATGGAAGAGTTCTAAAGAATCTTTTGATGATAATTTAGGTCCTTTCAAGAATACACAGATGAAGTTGGTTCCATTACAAAAGTAGGAATGTTTAGCTACGAAAAACTATTCTAACCCTACTAGTTTACTCTAATTTTATTTCTGTATTCCTATATTTTAAGTATTTCCACCTCATACTTTTGCCTGTTGGAAATTGCATTCTCGGAAGGCTCTTCCGCGTAACTATGAAATGGATCATCTGTTAAAAATTCTCCTAGCATGGCCGAAAGATGAGGTGGTGTGGCTTTATACATAGAGTGGAAATTTTGAGGTGACGTCAGTAGATTACTTGGCAAGGAGGGTGGGAAAGCTGGAAGGGGGAGGAGAAGAATCTTATTCAAACAGTAAAATGAAGAACTTTTGGAATGCGTTATGGTAAATTGGCACTTAAATATTTCCTCAAAGATAAGAATTTTTGTATGGAGGGTGTAGACACCTCGGCCTACTCGAGCTTGATCAATCCCGTTCATTCTCTTTCTGTGACGGCCCCACCTTCCCCTAAGGCGAACCAAAGGGTTCGGCGGACTGCCTGCTCAACTCTCGCCAGGACTACGGAGTCAAATCTCATAAACCCTAGAGCATGCACGATAGAAACCCAAGAAACAATCCATCGGAGACTATTACATTGGAGACATGATTCCTAACCTTCAGGTACAATGATGCTTTAATTAAGTACTGCAACGAAGTAAAAACGGAAACGAAAATGAACAGTAACCGCCAAAATTTTCTTTCTTCCCGCGCTCAAAAGCCGCGCCCATCCAATCTTCTCAACAGTGACATAAATATTCACCAGAGCTATAAAACATAGCATCTCAAACAAATACAATTAAGAAACAAGGTTAAATACTTGCTTACATATATTTACAATAGAGTCTTGAACAAATTAACTAAAGTACAAGCCAAAGTATTCCTACTATTTAAAATACAATTAGGGCTTCGGTTGCGAAAGAGTTTAACAAAATTTCATATACAATAGCTCGACCCTTTTCTTCCAAACCCATGAGTTCATAGTTTGTTCCCTGTAAGGAAAACAAAGATAACGGGAAGGAGTGACTTTACGCTCAATGAGGTACCCAAAATAATAACAGGCAAGAACCAAGGAACTTCATGCTCAATTAATCACATAGGTGTACCAAATAAGGAGAGGAGCCAAACATTTTAGATAGAAACGATACAGATGGCTCTCAGGAACCAAATTCCCGTTGCAATACTTGATCCGACTACATTGACCCTCCGTCAACTTTCAAATAAGGAAATCAAACTAGTAGAACACCACTTTAACGTCAAATCCCGTTCACCAATCATATCCCCTTACCGGGCCCGAACGTCAAACAAGAATGAAAGTGGTAATACTCGAGTATACCGGAATCAAGAGTCTCAATACTCAAAGATTCCATAAAAACAGACACCCACGGATTGTCAATTTCTTCGACCAAGCCCTTGCATGCCTCGATTTAATTAACTTCCCATGAGATTGATCTCAGGTTTAACAAGGAGGTCGTTGGACACACTTCCAAACGACATTATAACAAGTGCAGGTAACAAGCTCAAGTTCATAACAAGTACAAGTAATAGATTTCAGTTTATACAACACAGGCAAGAGAACGAGTGTGATAAAATACACTCTCGTCTCATTCAAAATAACAGAGTTTATAATATCTATGTCACACATTTCAAGTATAGATGGACCAATTAAGCAACAAGGCAGGGGAGTGGGACACTCACCTGATCAAACAAGGATAATTTCAAAAGTTTCCTTCCCAAGTATGACTTTACTCGTTGGCACCTTCTAGAACAATCAAGACAAACACTTAAGACTGGACTCCAAGACCTAATAAGTGGAATTCGCAAGTAAAACTCGATTACAAGTCAAGTGCCTATCCAAATGAACCATTAATGTAAAGCGAAGAGGTGACTTTGGAGTGAAAAGATAACGATTAGTTCTAAAGGCATGAACAACCTCAAAACCCTACCTACAATGACTGACCAAATCTAAATTGGAAGTAACTAATGAAAGTAAGATCAATACTAGGAAAATAGGATTTTTCAATTTGCACAACCCTATAAGAAAAATCATATCTCAAGTTTTGTAAGTCCAAAATAGATAAAATTTATACCCTTGGAAAATAAATTCAAAGGGCTATAACTTTCCAGAGAACACCCTCATAAGATTCAGAACGCAAGTCAGTCAAATTCAAGCCTCAAGTTGCTGTTTTATCCAGTGAAAGACAGAACAGGTACAATATTTCAGTCAACTTTGAAAAATCACCATAAATGGTACAGACATAAACAGGGTCTGAAATTTACATGATTTATAGCCCTATGAATCTATTTTAAAACGCAACAAACGGAACTCAATTCCGACATTCCTACATCAAAATATAGCAAATTTTCCGAGACTGTACAGAAGCTCCGCGAAAATTTTGGCAGCATTTCCCTTGTCTTTCTTTACTTTCCAACCAAATCTCAACATCCACAAATCACAAGTTATCAAACACCTTTAATTAGAGCCACAATAAGGCTCGAATACGAATCATAAACCGAATCCACATATCACTAGAGTAAAATCTTATGGAACGTATAAGTGCAAAATCAAACTAGGACATATGCGGAAACGAAGTTTGGGTTGGGAAACAAAAGGCAGATTTGCTGTTGTTTAGCGGAATTAACACAACTGAAGCTATCCTTGTCGGATTGAGGTATAATTTACACCGTTTCGAAACTAAGAGAAAGGGCTACAATATTGAAGAAAGCCACTCAATCCAGTTTGCAATGTATTTAGGTCAAATTTACCAAAACAACCCCCAGATTTTTCAGTTTGAAGTTTACTATGAAATGCAACCAGCAGTCCTGATTCATTCACTCATATCTCAGCACTTACGACTCCAATTCAAGTGATTCTAAAGCCATCTGAATGCTAAGATACCAAGCTATAAATGTTAAGAAGACATCAACAACTAAATCAGTAGTATTCCCAGTCAACCTAACCAATTACCAAAGCTGATTATCAGTTTCGGACAGAAACAGGGCAGCAGGGGTATTTCAGTCTTTTCATAGGCCACGTTGCTCCGATTGGGTTGAAATTTTGTAGGTAACTATAAAACATCATTCTCTACAACTTTCATGTTTTAACCTTAAGCTAATTCGGCCTCTAACCTACTCAAATAAATTCGGACAGAACAGGCCTGTTTGAAACCCTAACCTGGAAATTTTGCCCCAAACCAGAATTTTTGCACAATCAACCATATCCAACATATATCAACTCCATTTTACACAATAACTAACCAACAATCCATGACTAACCAACACTAAACATATGAAATCAGAAAAATCAAGCATAAAATAAAAATCCATGAATCTTCACCACAAGTCATGAAATCATCCAAAAAAATAACTTATTCAACTACCACAAGGCACCAATTTAGCATTATCATGAACAAGAAAGAATTTCTTGGCTACTCACCTTACCAACCCAAGAAAGGAAGCAACTTAGCACCTTAATCTTCCAAACCACTTGATAACCAACCTTGCAACCACTAAACTAGGGGTTTTTCTGGAGAGAATCCAAGTTTAATCGGTTAGATTTGAGGATTAAGCAAGATTGGAAGCCAAAGAGTTGAGAGTTTTCTTTTCTTTTCTTGTGGAGAGAGTCGGCCAAGAGAGGGAGAGAAATGATAAATTTTTGGTGAATTTTGGGATTATTTGGTAAAGTTGGCCAATTAGTCAAAGTTCAAGATGAAATAGGGAGGTGACACTTGTCACCTTAATTAATACATGGCTATCCTGGTATCCTGTCGTCACCTTAATTAATGCATGGCTATCCTTTTGTCCCTCTCACACCAATTCATCTAGTAACCTCTAGTTATCTCTTAACACCTGCTAAATTAATTCCGGTATACGAAACTTAACCTAACTGGCCGAATTTTACCGAACTTACCGCACTAGTAGGTCCCACACCCGGTATATACTCTTAAAAGCTCATGAATTAACTTATACTAGAAAAATACTTTTAAAAACCCTATTTACTCATAAACTTATTTAGAAAATTTTTTCCTAATAAAGAAATTGCATAAAAGGCGTGTAATTAAATAAAATAAAATCCTAGAAAATACGAAAATTTACGGGTTCTCACACTTTCCACTGGGGACATCTCGTTCGGAGTATTTTTCGGCAAGGTGATTTATGAGATCACCTTGGAGATATGTTTCATCTCGTCTACTCATTTGCCCAAGACAACTGACATTTTGGTTATTTGAAGTGATTTGTGACTAATGGAGTGATGTGACTATCAGCCAACTTACTAATCAAACTTACACCTGACACTGCCACCCTAAATCGCCTCATGATGGCTAACAGTGGGTAGACCTTATCATTCCATCCATAGGCGCATCCACTATAAATACTCATCTATCACTTCCAAATGAGGTGCGCAATCTAACTCGTATATTCAACTCCCGAACTCTCTCTGACTTTAGCATCGGAGTAAGACCAGAGAAGAAAGCCCCTGGTCACTTGAAATTTTGCAGGTGATCTCGTCTCTTGGTGACCTCGGCTCATTCACCGAGAATTCATCTCTTCAGAGGGCATCCTCTGGAAAACTGCCTACTGGACAAATCTTCAAGCTAGATTGGGAATAGCAGTGACAAGATGCAATCGGTGTGAATGAATGATAAAACACATTTCTTTGATTGCGAATTTGGCCAGGGAGCATGGAAGAAGGTAAGCAGATTGCAAACATCTCATCTGTGTCCAGTTTCAAGGAGTGGTTTGCCTACATACTCTACTCAAAGGGGGAAGCAGTTAGCAGAATTAGCAGCAGTAATCACATGGCTTATCTGGAAATGCAGAATTGAGAGGACCTTTGAAGAAAAAGCCGAGGAACCAGCAGCACAAATTAGTGCATAAGCAGAGGTGGTATTGGAATCTACGTGGCAGAGAGAAGGTCAGGAAGATTGAAGGCATAACAGATGGTTAGCGCATGAGGAGAGCATTTACAAGATCAATATGTATGGTACATTTTTCGAAGCTGTAATTGGAATATGTTTTGTAGTAAGGAACCAATGGGAACAAGTAGAGGCTCAGGCAACAATGGTTGAGAAGATTCCCCGAGCTCTCAATCCTGGGTAGGTGGAATGCTTTAACCTTCCTAAAAGCGTTTACAGTTTGCTAAGAATTTTGGTGTCTTCCATTCATTTTGGAATTTGAGTATGTAAAGGTGTCCCATATAAAGAGCAATAATAACGTCCCTGCTCATCTCATGTCTTAAGTTAATCTTTATCCATTGAGGGGAGTTATATTTCGTTTGCAAATTTTCCGAAGGAAGTCCTGTACGCTGCTGTAGTCGACTTAAAGCAATGAAAACTCTTTTTCTTCAAAAAAAAAAAATTCTAAGCGAACAAATAACAATTGACCGAGTTTTATAACTAGTTTTATAACAATTGATACTAGAATTTTTTTTTTGAGGTCAACTTTTGGTTAACAATTTGTACAGAATCCTTTATTTTTTGGTCAGTAGTTGGTTTACAATTTCCAGAGATTGGAGCCATAAATAATACTCCCTCCGTCCCACTTTGATAGTCTTGATTTTTTTTTCACTCAATTTAAGAAAAAGTAGTTAACTTTGTTGGAACAATCAATTTAGGTAGCTATTTTTCTAAAATACTTTCACATTAATTAGAGTACAACTTTATGAGAATTTGAAATCATAATCTTTTGTTGGAATTTCGTTAGAAAAATTGTGGAAATATGGATAGTTTTGAAAATGTTCACTCATGGTTTGTAGCTAATGATGACATAGTTTGTTTCCCTCCTGATATAAATAAGTTTGGAAAATCTAAATGCATTAAACGTGTAAGTTTATAGTAACAATAACTTACATTGAATAAAGGTATTTTAGGAAAATTAAAATACAACTACATTTTTCAATTGGAAAGTGGACTATAATTTGGGACAGACGAAAAAGGAAAATAGGACTATCAAAGTGGGACGGAGAGAGTATAAAAAACGCCGCGTTTAAAGCCTCTCGTTTCGGTGCCTTTCCAGAGACCAAATGACAGTTCAGTGGTTCCTCCTCCGGTGGTTTTTAGGCTTTCAGTATTATGTACCGGAAAGCTAATAAAGTTGGGATCAAAATAGTTTCCACGTGATCACGCCTTTGAACCAAGATGAGGAGGGTATGGGTCTAAGCTTTCAATTTTGCATCTTCAAACGCTTCAACAAGAAAGCTGCAAGCTATTTTACATCCTCAAGTAATAGCAGCCAGTCTCGTAATCAGTCTGAAAAAGGTACTGTAATTGCATGCCTGATTTTGCAATTTCTTAGCTAGTAACCATCCTTAATATAGTTTTAACTGTATTAAGCATGGTTCTAAAACTACTAAATTAGTAGTCTGGCCACCTTCGCTCACAGCTCTCTCAGAAAATGGATGTAATGTAGGATTGCCTTCATTGGCAATCAGCTAGCCGAAAATCAATCAACTCATTAAATGGAGAACAGGGACGATGTTGAAATTTTTGTTCACATTTTAAGAAACCTTGAGCAATACATGGGTGTTACTGACATATCATTGAATTTAAAATACATAAAAATTACATTGAAGGATTTGATAAACAAATGTTTGAATGGATGAAAGTAAATCAACAGATTGGGAGAGGAGCACCATTCCATTCTTGGAGACATTCCAACAAAGGATCTACAATCTGCCCCTTGCTCATTGCTGTGAACACCTGGTCGAACACCTCACCAGGTGACTGAGCTTTCTCTCCAGTCAGCAGTCCTGTCCCCAACACTTCTCGAACGAACTTGTACAATGGGTAAGATCTGCACTCCCTTATCCGATTAGGGATTGCTGGATTTCCACTCTCCACAGCGCTTCTGGCACTCTCCACTTCTTTTGGTAGGACAGCCTTCAGTTCATCTTCAAATGCAGCAATCTTTTGGAAGATGGAGGTGTTGACGTTCTTCTCCTGATCACCATTCTTCAACGCATGATCCACGAGCACTTGCCTTAACTTTTGCATTAATGGATAGGTAGCGCTGCAAGGGTCATCCACATAGGCAAAGGCGTATTCGCGGTCCACCACTCTGAGCAAATCCTTCTCACAAAACCGTGAAGGATGCAGTTCTCCATTAGCACCCATTGTCAGAGTTCGCTTTGCCACTTGGCTGACAATATTCTTAACAGCATTTTTCAAGTTTTCTTCCAAAAACCTCAAATCGATTGCTTGACAAAGTGCCACCAAATAAGTGGATGACATAAGCTTCAAGATATCAATGGCTTCTGCCGTTTTTCTCGAAGAGATTAATCCCAAGGAGTTGACGTCTTGGTTGTGTTGCTCGGCACTCTGGACATGGTTGGTCACTGGATTGCCCAAATACTGGAGTTCAGAACAGTATGCAGCCATAGCAATCTCAGCTCCCTTGAATCCATAGTCCAAACTTGGATTCCTTCCTCCAGAGAGATTGGACGGCAACCCATTGTTGTAGTAATCATTAACAAGCTCGGAAAATTGAGCAAACATCAGTTTGCCAATAGATGCAATGGCCAGTCGTGCGTTGTCCATGCTCACTCCAATAGGGGTACCCTGGAAGTTGCCACCATGTAAGGCCTTGTTCCTGGACACATCAATGAGAGGGTTATCATTAACTGAATTGATCTCCCTCTCAATCATTTTTGTTGCTGCACGAATAACTTCGATTTGTGGACCCAGCCACTGCGGAGACGTCCTGAGAGCGTATCGGTCCTGCTTTGGCTTTTGCAGGGGATCCAACTCATGCAACTTTTGAGCAGCCTTGACATAAGAGCTTCCATCCAAGATATGCTCCATGATAGCCGCGGCCTCAATTTGGCCCGGATGATGCTTCAACTTATGCGTCAAATGATCGGTGAACTCAGGCTTGCCATTCATCACTTCAGCAAAGATTGCTGACAGCACTACAGATAAGACAGCAAGCACGTTAGCCTCAAATAGAACAATAGAGGCCAAGCCAGAACCAACTGCTGTTCCGTTAACAAGAGCAAGGCCTTCTTTAGGCTGCAGCAGGAAAAAGCCACCGCTGAGGCCAGCAAGGCGAAATGCTTCTTCGGCATTGAAAGCTTCTCCGTTGGGCCCAACGGCCTTGGAGTTGGGGCGGCCGGTTAGTAAACCGGCAATGTAGGACAAGGGGACAAGATCACCAGAGGCAGTGATTGTACCGCGAAGAGGCAAGCATGGGGTGATGTTGTGGTTAAGGAAAGTGGTGATGGCTTCCAAGATTTCGAATCTGATCCCAGAATAACCTTGAAGAAGGGTGTTGATTCTTACAAGCATCGCTGCCCTTGTCGCCGAGTGTGGCAGCATGTGGCAAGTTTCCGTGCCGTTTCCGAAGATTCCCGCGTTCAGAAATCTGTCAATTTACACAATAATCCATGCATATGTCAGGATCATTCTCCTTTCTAATCCCCTGCACCCGACTCTACAGATTCGTTCGTTTTGACAAAAGTATTCCATTTGTTTCGGATGGATGAACGGGCAACCATAGACTAAAGTAAATAGATAAAATAGGGACAAGTGAAAAGGTAAAATATTGTAGTAGCCTTTGTTAATTTCATCAATTTTGCTTTTGAATATTTTTTTTTTTGGGGCTTCCAATATGCCTCCTAATACATACATAATCTTCCACTTCTCCACTTTTTCTTTATCTTTTTTTTTTTCTTTTTCCAAAGACAGAAATGTCGGTGGAGCCAAAAATCAAAATATCAAGATTAGATAATGGCAATTCCTCATAGTGATATGGGTGCTCATCTTTAGTATATGTTCTTCGTTTTGAGTGCACGCATGCACTGGTTGTAAGTTGGCATGATTTTGATAGAGATGAACCTAACGTCCCTTAATTGTACTAGAAGAGGCAACGAATTTTGCTTTTCAGAAATATCTGCGTGTAAGAGTTCTGTGATCCCCATAGTTTTATTACCAAACAAGGTCAAATGAATTTGAGCAGGCGAAAATACGCATGCAGGAGAATTGTTTTCTCCCTTGCTCTGCTTTAATTATATTGATTTCGGAACACAAAAAATCCTTTATTTAAAAAAAAAAATCATTCGCAAAATTCTAGTTTAAACCTTGCTTTGACTATCTCAGTTCGGATTGTTTGTTTTGGAGTATTTTTAGAAAAAAAATATTGTGACAACTTTATTAGAAAGGAAATAGTGCAAATGAAATATAAAGGTGGTTGATAGTCTTCTTCTTTTTTTTTTTTTTTTTTTTTTGGGGGGGAAATAGTGGAGTTTTTCAGAAACAAATTCAAACAGGTAGTTTATCATCCAGGTTAAATTCATGAGCCCGATCCCAGCACAGTAAAATTGTGGCCACCATTAACGCAAAAAACAAAAAAGAACTTGAAAGTGGTAAAAATGCAGAGGCAAAATTTAAGGATGAAGCTAAAGCTAATTTACCTAATAAGCTCCTTCTGAAGGGCACCGCCTTGATTGGTCCGCCTGTGTGAAGTGGCACCAAACCCAGTGGTAACTCCGTAACTATCAGTGCCTTTGTTCATACTCTCCATCACCCAGTCGCTGCTTGCCTTCACCCCAGCCCTTGCGTCCTCCGCCAGCTCCACCTTCACACCCTGATCACCTTTGGCGGCAATCGCGGCCACCTGAGCAACGGTCAAGCTCTCACCGCCGAGCTTTACCACCGGCTTCCTAAACTCAGCTACCATGCGCTTCACTTCGTCCAAATGACTTCCCATCAGTGACTCAGCTGCCACTCCCCAGTTCAGAGGATCCGATTTCAAGCAAAACTCCGAGACTTTCACGCCTTCGTCATGACCATTTTCCATCTTGCAGCTTTCTCTGTTCAGGATTGATGCCACCCAAACAGAAAAATGGCTAGACGTGCTAGATAGGTCACCACGAAACTAATCGCTAGGTATTCAAGGAAGAGTATCGACTTAATTCATGTAAAGCAAGTGATAAAAGGAACTGAAGCAGTAGCAGTGGTGACTACTAACTAGTAATGCTATACTACTACTTTGTATTGCGAGAGGAACAACTGCTAATGCTGGTGGGCAGGAAGTTCCTGGGCTATAGTTGCGAAAGGCCACCGAAATATATAGATGCAAGAATTGGTAGGTGAGACTTGAGAGCACAAGGGAGAGAGAGAGAAGGGCGGGGGATGGTGGCAGTCGTTGCTAAGCAGGCTTGGTTGAATATGAATCAGGACCATTGATCGGTCATAAATTGGACGGTTGGTAGGGGTATACGTGGGAATGGCATGGTACATGGGCTTTTCACTGATTTGTGGTTGGTAGCCTGGTGAAAAGATTTGACAATTTTCAGATACCTTCCTTGAGCTTTCTGGCAGTTTCCCTGAAATAGTCATTACACCTACCCATCTTTTGATTTTATTCTCTTTCACATGATATACTTAATTCATGCAGTTATAAAATAGGGAAAATTTCAGAAACCTCCTGAGGAGGCGAGGTGAGGTTTCTAATAATTTTATTGAGCTCTCTTAAAATTTGAAAAATTTTACCTACCTTATTTGATTTGATAGTTTTAATAATAAATCTTAAAATAATATTGACTTGATCAAATTTTTAAATGAATATCCAAAAATACCCTTGTGTAATGGGTTTTAATTTATTTTTCTATATAATTATAAGATTATCTAATATAATTTAAGAAAAATGTGTTAAATTTTTCATGTCCATGCCTACTATTTTATGAACAACTATAATAATAATTTTTATCACTATGATATGATACTTTTGATAGTATTTTATTATGGATTTAGATTTATAAGATAGAAAAGAAAATGTTAAAATAGTTTATTTAGAAATTATGAAATTTTTGAATAGTGGAATGGCCATTTCTTTTTGATTTATTATTAATTTTAATACCAAAAGTTTTTGAAATTTTTGGGCCATTTCTAGAATTTCTTTTTGGGCCATTTGAAATTTTTGAATGTTGGACATGATGGTTGAGAAATGAATTGGCATCTAGCAAATATGATTTGGTCTTAGATCTATTATAATTTAATATGACATGTTTTATGTGTTATACCAGCTTTTTTTTGTAATGCATGTTTGTACTGTAGACGACAGTAGCTAAAAATTATTTTTTGTTTTAAATTTTTTTCAGCAACGAAGGGATGGAATTTATAAAGGCAGAAGCAAGAAGGGATAGCTAAAAATTGCTTGACATTTTTTAGGTTTAACCATTGTTTATTAAATTTTTATGTATTATATATTCTCATAATTATTTATTTATTTTTTCGTAACATTCTTGATTGCCGTGCATAGAACGTGTCTTTAGACTAGTCAGTACTACTTAGGGCATCCACAACGCAGGCGTAATGGTCCCCCATTACACCGCTCCATGACACGGCTCCAATGGAGATTACACGCATCATGGATATAATGCGTGTAATCCATTAGAAGGTGGGACCCAGACTAAATGTAAAATAATTCTAGCCACCAACGGTTACATCCAATTTTAGCTTCAATATTATTTGTATTTTATTTGATTTAAATTATGTAATATTATGTTATGGAGTTCAACTAATTACATTCCGAATTATTAATTAAGTATGGATTATTATGATATCTTCGCATTTGAGATATCAAATATTTGTTTAATTTCCTGCATAATTATTTTTGAAAAATTAACAATATATTATTTTTGAAAGATAGAAAAAGATATATTATTCAAACTTAAAAATTAATAATATCATTTTTAGAAAATAAAAAATTTCAAAATGTAAAAAATTTAATGAAAGTTAGTTCCTTATTTTTTAAAAATAACAAAATTATTTTTAAAAATTACTTTATTTATTTATGGGATATGAGTTATGCATTATTAAAATAAATATTTGATTTAATTGTGGACCCATGCTATTACACCTTGTGGAGTGTAATCCATTGTGAGTGAAAGTGTAATAAAAGAGGAGAAAGTGAAATGCTGACGTGGCATATGGATTACACTTCACAAGGTGTAATAGCATCGTGGATGTCCTTAGGAGCAGGGAGTGAGGCTGCAAACAAATGCAATCGCAATTATGTGCATGATTGAACGAAAGTTCAAAAAAGACCGTACGATCGCGAGTGCCCTTGGTTCAAGTGTTAGGCACCTTGGACTCGGGTGGCTGCTCTAATTTGTGGATAGTTTTTTTTTAAAAAAAAAAAACATTTTTCCACACGTCTTTAGGAAATTACGACCAATTATTAGGAATGATAAAGACGGAAAATTAGGCCAGAAAATCTAATTAGATACTGTCTGAAGTCATGTTCCTAAAATTGATTTTAGATATTGCGCAGATAAAAAAAATTATTTCTTTTCAATGGTATTGTAGTTGCGGTTCAATCATTTCAGGAAATTCAATTAGATAATGCAGTGGCAGTTGGTGAGATGCTGCGGGGAACGAGTTCAGACTCAATCTCCGCTCCGCGGTCAAAGAGGATGACGTGTATAATCATCATTAGTAATAGTATACCAAACGAGTTCCTTAAAGTTAGGAATCACCAATAGGCTATAAAAGACGTAACGTACTTAATACGGTGGCTGTTTTTGAAATTTCCCTCCATGTTTCTGTTTTTTTTTTTTTTTTTTTTTTTTTAGTAAGGTTGGAAGACAGTCAAGACACTAAGGAACAAACATACAAAGGTTAGTTGACAGTTGACGCTTTGACAGCATAGGATTCTGGGATTCACATCGCAGCAGCAAGAGAACTTCTCAAATTATCTGTCTCATCACCTAAAATCAACATAACAGGCACCATTTGACAATTCCTACACAAAATTTCTTTAATTTTTTATTCATCCTAATATGATTTTTGGTAATGAATTAGCAAGTAAAAGAAAAAAAAGGGGGGTGGGTTTTCTTTTTCTTTTCTTTTTTTTAGTTAATTTCTATATATGTTTGTTAAGTGTATTTGAGATGTATTTTAAAATGTGTTATCTCCATCTATTTCATTATTATTTTTTTTTTTTTGTCAACACAGGGGTGTCCTGGTCAAGACCCGAAGGCGGTCCGACTAATCCCCTGCGCCTGGAGTACAGCGCCACCCCAACCGCACCCAGGCGTTAGGTGAGATTCGATCACACGACCTTGCGAGTGGTTTTCCAGCCGCAGACCGGGTGATCTAACCCCGGGGGCACCATCTATTTCATTAGCTAACGACGGAGTTACAGAGATGGAGATAAAGAGAGAGTTGGTGGATGATGTTGATCATTGCATGTAGACTTCACCGGCTGTATCATTTTCTTGCTTTCAATCAATCCTGCGGAAGAGCTGGCTTCAATTCTTATCATCATCATCATCATCATCATCATCATCATCATCCCTCTCTCTCTCTTAAAGTGGCAAACTCTACCAAATAAATACCTATCCCTTTCACAGAACGAACGAGCTGCATAGTGATTAGTGACGGTGGTGGTGGTTAATCTCCCGGCCCATTCATTTCTAAGTGCTCATCATCATCACGTTCACGTACTAGCTGGTCGTAAACACAAAAGGAACCTCCATAATTTAATTTTTGCACAGTAAATTGCTGATCACTGTCATTATTTGCCTCATTAAGAAGATCTAGGAAACAGTAATCTCTCTGACAAGACAAACATAGAGCAATAATAATAGTAGTATGTGTGAGTAACTTCTATTCCAATCCCCTCCTCCGGCCGGCCCCCTGTATCAAAATCTTCAGTCAGTAGATAAATTATACTAGTAGTGCTTCCTCAGCCCCCGAATCTGCGCTTTGATACCTTTAAGAAAAGGAGAGGGTGACATTTACCCGTGCTCTGTATCGGCACTGCAGCAAGCGCGCAACAACCATTTCCTTGGATTAACTTAGTAGTGCTAGTATTAAATTAATTTAAGTTTTCTTTTTTTTTTTTTAATCCATTATCGCGTTTACACTTACTCATACTCTAACATATACTAGAAGGGTAAGATCACGAAAAATCGACTGAAACTAAATCATCATTGGACCATACGAGCGCAAGAAATATCCATATAAATTTAAGAGAAGTTACGTTAAGTGGTAACTTTTGATGAAGAATAATATTTGAAATCTTGACCTTTTACTCACAAAGACATGTGGTGATCAACAAAATTAGAATTAGTTGGCTGTACTATTTGTTTAAGTTTTCATTAGGCCTAAAGTGGAACACAACTTATTCATCCGAGTCAATTAGGTGAGAGGAATCTATTAGTGTAGATTATTTATATATTAATCACTTTATTTATTTAAAATAAAAAGAGAGAAGGTGCTTCGTTGGTGTGATGGGGTTGAAATGTACTTAGCTCATGACCGATTCACATGTGAAACGAAAAAAGAAGAGTTGGTATGTAAAACGAAATTCACGAGCAAAGTTGTAGTACTCAGTAGTAAGTATCGTAGGGAAAAGAGTGAAAGTTGCCGAGACGGGCAACTAACATGGTATTGTTGTCAAATACTCCAGTGGAATGAGACTTCGGTGACATCAGATATGGCCATGGTGGGGGTGCCTGTGAAGTTGCTGTAGTAGGAAACAGACAAAAGAAGTCTCCTCTCCTTCCATCTCAGCAAAAGAAATTGTGAATTGCTTTATTTATGACTCTGTCGCCTTGTTGGCTCTCAAAATTTCCAAACAACCTTTTGCTTTTGGAGGCCCCATCCCTAACTCTAAGCAATTGTTTACCTGGTCCTCTCGGCTAAAATTGTGATGCACCAGCGTCCACACTGCCACTACCATCCGGCATCCACCACTCCGATCCAGTAGTTCAAGAAAGGATGTTGAGGACATCCTGGTCGTCTTCTTTTAAGGGTCAATTCAGGTCATAAATGGCACCTTTTGTACCAGACAGAGACATTCTTAGTTATTGTGTGGATCAAAGTCTAGATGCGCAGAAGCCGGGCGGAGCAACCCATACTAAAGCCACAGGATGAAGCATAAGGTGCAGATTTGACTGCAAATCAGGTTCAAACCTCTGCACCTGTAATAAAATCAAAGATGTGATGTGTTACAGCGCACCCTTTTGGTTTAGAGGTGAAAATCATCCCAAAGCGTGCTGTAGTGCACCTTTTTAATCTAGAGGTGAAAATCGCTCCGTCTAGCTGCACTTGACCCGTAGATAAATAAGTAGAGTAGGAGTAGAAGTAATCTAGAATTCGACGATTGACCAAAAAAAAAAAAAAAATGGTGTGGATGCACAAAAACCAGGCATTTAGATGTAGTTAGCTTGAACAATCTTCCATTCTAAACGTAAATGAATCAATTGGAATTACCAGCTTCATGTACTATCAATTCCCCTAGTAATCAATTCTTACTCGGCGATGTATGTATCACAAACAAAATATTTGGTCGGGAACAAGTAGATACTTCGAAGGATCAGAATCGGGAAATGGAAGATGGTTTAATCTTTTCACAGCCAAAATAACAACTATAGAAGGTGGCAAAACATAGACGGACTAAAATCACTTCGATTAGATTAGATGCTTTCCAAGTTTGTTGCTTCTTAGACCACTCATAACATGGAAGTTTGGTAGTGGCTAACCCCTGCAATAATCATTCTGGCCATCTGCTGTTTTCTTGAGAACTCCTATGTTGCCAGGAGGATTGCATTTTGAACTTCCTTTTCAGTCGTCCATGAGATGCACTTTTCAGGCATTAATTTATAGAAACCATCCATGGCGTGCTTATTGACTAATTAGTAAATTTTAACTCTATCAACATATTGGATGTTGAAGCAGATGCACACATATTTACCACCAACCCAAAAAAAGAACAAAATAATTACAGAAGAATGATACACATGAGAACATACAAGATTAGTACCACTATATCCAGGAAATGAAACTATTACTTCTCCGGAGGAGGGATTTGAGCTGCAATTGGAGGCGCTGGAGGCCCATAATACCGGGGAGGCCTACCAGCAGCCTCTCCTCGGCCGCTTGCCCTACCAAGTAGATAGCAGGCGATGGCAGCAATCAAGAATAGCAGAATCAGAGGCAAAGAGATCACTATCACGTAACCCATCTTTTGCTCCGGATTCCTCCTAGCTGAAATTGTGCTACAACTATTCTTTTTTTGTCCTGTCCTGCATCGGTTAAAGTCACCAAACGAAGGCGATTTAGCCCTCCAAAGTGCGCAATTACGCTAATTCCCCATACGCTTCCCCAATTAAAGTTCAAGCACACCAAAAAGACCGTAACTATTGAACTAAAACTCAAAAGCACAAAAGGAAAAGACCGAAAGGGAGAGCAGTACAAGGACAAATAGAATAATACTAGATAGATACCCAGCTGAAATTCAAGAACGTACGTACCTTCTCTCTCTCTATCTCTCTCTCTCTCTCTCTGTGGCTGCGCCAACACAGCCAGACACCTCAAAAAGATTGACGACCTCCCTTCTACTCAGAATTCAGCGCCCGCGGGAAAGATAAAAATGATAAGGTGAGAAATTCGTTAGCGCAAGGGTCAGTCAATATGTCCAGGGCCCTAAATCGGGCAACACGTAGATGAGATGGATGGCTAATTTGTAAGGAAAATGATTTCATAAAAAGCAAAATATAAGAATATGTACAAGAAGCTAAAAAGGAGAGATTTCATAAAAAGCAAAATAGTACTACTATATAAGAATAAGAACTACTAGCAGGCAGTGTTGTCGGTAGTTGCAATACCTATATTTTGACGGCTGCAATTGTTTTTGTTGAAAGAAAACGTTGGCAGGTCATGGCCGTGGCAGATGACGAAACGCATAAATCCAAGTTTGCCTCTCGCGACGGTGGGAGGAGAACGGGCAACTTGATGTCGCGGTTGCAATAATAAATGTGTTTTGAGTTCCCTAGAGGAGTAGTTTTTGTTTTTGGCTTAAGAATAATAGGTAACCCAAGCTTTTCAAGAAAACTAACCCCTAGAAATGCCTCCTCTTCTGACATCACTTTGTCATGTTATTCCACAAAGAAGTGCCGCTGTCTAATTCATCAAAACTTTTGTTTTCTGTAGGCCAGTCCCCCAGTTGGCCACCAGGAGATGAAGGACTTGTGTTTGGACTCCAAAGCCCTCCAACCCATTTTTGATGTCCTAATTCATAATCCTATTGCCAACTGTAATTCATTCTAACAAATTAAGTTACAGTACTATCGTTGTGAAGCATTTTAGCACAATCCTGGCCCGACTCAATCCTTGGACGATTACAAGTTGGGCCAGTGCTTGCCTTAAATACTGAAGCATTTTAGCCCATGCCCGGCCCAATCCTTGATCCACCCACCATTCCCTACGTGTAGCACAGGTGTGTATACCCCAAACCAAGCTGGAGAGAACGAACAGTGCACCCTTCAACCAACCTTGACGCGAGTTGAAATGAAACACATTGGAACTCTCGAGCTGTTCGAGCTTCAACAAGCCTGTCTCCCTAAATACTGCTCGATTTGTGGAAAGGATGCTGAGTTCAAAATATTTACATCTTCTGAATTGTTAAAAAATATATATAAAACTAACACATCCGCCTCTCCGGAAAAAAAAAAAAAAAGAAAAAAGAAAAACAACGCAGGCTCAGGCTACAAGTCTAAAAAAGACTAATCTATTTTTACATTTTTCCCGATTTGTCATTTCCTGTGCCTCGTGCTGGTGGGTGGGAACTGCATTTGCAACAATTATCTCTCACCTTTTTCTCTACCCTTCTTTCATTGCTGCAATAACGCATTTAACACACTTTATCCTATGTATACATTGACTTGCAAGAAAAACCGAAGCAGCATCATCAAAGATACAAATGCACATGGAGGGAGGAGGGAGCGCAAGAAAAAGTTCACAGCAACCAAGGACCACTCATGTTTAAGGATAGAGGCATTTCGAATTGAGCAACCTAAATATCATACACCAAGTTGCCATGAACTGAAAACAAGGGCTATAAACCATAATATAAGGATGATGACACCTTGCGTGAACCAGATCCACCATCCTGGGATCCAATTGGCTTATTTGATAAGTGACGTTTGTACCGTTTGAGAACTGATGCCAAATTTTCTTTCCCTTTAGGGAAAGCAACATCACCAGCTGCAGTCCCTGTTCGTCCCTTCCGACAAGAGATGGCAACTTCAATATCCTTTATTATGTCCAAAAGTGATGCTGCAGTCGTGCATTTCCCCCTGCTCTGTTTTGCAGGTGGGGGCAAGCTTCCATTCGAAATTGGTGGACTTGATTTCTGCTGCCATCCAGCTGGGAGTTGAAGGCAAAAGCAGGGAGTCATTGGCGTACGAGGCCTAAAAAATGCCAGAACAACAATCCCCTGTTGCAAATAGAATGCATCACAATCACTTTATCAGCTCATGATTAGATGCAACCAAGTAAAAAGAACTTCTAGGGAAAATCAGGTCACCAAATAAATGACAAGCAACGAGTTTCCAGCAAAATAGTACAAGGGAAGGGCCGGAGAGAATGACAAGAAAAATTTTAGTAACTGCTACAAGTTCTTCAAGCAAATAGCAAGATTAGTTTTTATCAACAAGCTATTTATAGCATTTGCAAAGTAAACTGCAAAAGACAGAGATCCATAGAAGCAGAGAAAAATGTGCTCTCTCTCTCTCTCTCTCACACACACACACACACAATTCATACCTGGAGGCGATTCAGTACGTAAGTATATTTTCCCCAAAGCTCTGGCCTGCTTTCCATAAGCAACAGCTCAAATATCCGATGAATGCACCATACGCCAAAACTAATTATCAGATCTACCTTATAAACACAATCCTCTCCACAGTGTGGAACTGATGTTACTGAGAACTTGGTATAATCTGTGTCATCACTTTTAACTGCAGAACCAGACTTCCTATCAGAGTAAAATTGAGCTTCACCAACATTACTTGGCCAATTCATCGGCACGGTCTCAGCTTCATACAGGAATTTTTCCCTTGCAGCTACACGGTCAATAAGATCCTCATCAGCCCCACCATTCTGTCTAAACAACCAATCAGATCCTTCCAGTTTCAGAAGTTTCACGACACTATGTCTGAAGGACTGAAGAAGCCTTGCTTCAAAATCAATTGCAGAGGCAGACTCTTGAGCATATGAACCTTTCACCTGTTCACCTTCAGCATGAGTTCTATCAGCCACACCAAACTGTTCATAAGGCTGTCTAGACCAAAGAGACCCAGTGCTTGATCTTGAGCTGAATTGTAAAGAAAAAGGCTCTCTACAAACTTTTGAGGGAGAACGTCCATGAAATCCTGGAGGAGCTTCTGTCCGTGACGAAACAGTCAAAGAGGTTCTATCATAGGTTGACCCAACTGACTGCGCATTTACCATTGAATTATCCCATTTACCACTCTTATCTGATAATGTAGACTCTTGATAGGGTACTCGAAAACCAGATATATCGGGCAAGCTGTAAAATTTCTTCAAATTGATTGAACTATTTGGGTTTTCAGTAGGTTTTGGGGAAGTAACGTCGTACATTGATCTCTCTGACTGCAAAAAATTATTCCTAGAAACAGAGACGTTGTGAAAACCAGGCGGCCTTGAGATACTCATCCCATTCTGGGGTCTCTTTCCTACAGGACGAGCAAATGACTCTCTGAAAGATGACGACATAGAGGACGTGGATATTGGTGCTGGTGACTCCATTTGACCATTCAATATCCCGGAACCTGTTTCCTTTGCTATCCAATTGAGATAAGAGGCAAGCTCATGCCCATGAACAGTAACCGGCTGTTGGTCATAGCCATCTGAGGATGCAGGAATATGCATGCTAGAATATCGCCTTTCACCAGAGTCATGAGTGTTGCGACTGGAGTTCCGCACATATGCACCTAAAAGTTGCACAGGCGATGACAACAAGGGAGAGGAACCCCTCTGAACCCCAAAGGAAGGCTCAATCAGACTTTGCCCCATCTGCTGTCTTGGAGAGTTATATAAACTTGAACTGATCAAAGAATCAGATCCCTGTCCACTCAAAGATGGAAAACATCCAGTAAAATCAGCCCTACTGCTGTCCGACTTGACAGATGCTGATGAAGACTTTGCATCTAACTTGAGATCTAACCCCAGTAACAGATCCAGTTTCTTAGCCTTTGCTTCTTTTGTGGCTTGTCCATGTAAATCAAACATTTGTCCCCAGAACTCATCAAGAGCAGCAGCAAATTGGCGCCTTGCTGCACGGCCTAGACCTCCTAATCTCGAGAGACTACCTGTGCCACTTCCAACATCATCGCTTTTTCCACTGAGACTTCTAAATGATCCTGAACCCTCAGATGTCAATGACTGGTTCATCTCGGGAACCTCTTTGGTTGGTTCTTCAAGCTCCCAAGATTCTCCATCATCCTTCACAGTCTGTATGTCCCTCTCTACTTGCAGTGTCTTTTCCGCCAGGTCTGTTGTATCAGTTTTCAAGGCCTGAGAATTCTGTGACTGACCATCAGAAATATCACCATGTATAGGTGCATCCAAATTCCTGTCAAGCACAATTGGAGATGCCTCCTGAGAACAGCCGGGACTTGGAATTGTAACTTCAGATTTATTCTCCTCAATAGTTGTCAAAGGAAGGACATTCTCAGAATCAAAAATTGTCTCTGGCAAACTGAGATTACGACTCGAACCCAAGGATTTCTCGAAAGTCACTGGTGGTTCTTGCTTGCCTGTAGGCTTATCTATCTGATATTTCGGTACAAGGACATCATTTTGCTCTCCTTCTGTACCGGACTCTAGCACAGTAGGATGCATATCCAAGTCCAATGCCTGAGCATCTGTTCTGGAGGTGGCTGATTTCAATGGAGTGGCTGCTAACCAAAGCATCAGAAAGAAGGAGACAGAAGCAGCAAGAAGAAGAGTAACATAAGCAACTGGCACACTACTCCCGATATTCCACCTCAAGTTACTCACCCAATCACTATCACCGAATACTAGCTCTATAAAAAATATAATCTTAAGACCAAGCATACCAATAAATGTGATCAGAGCTAAAAATTCCTCCCGTTGAGAAATTTTATGGATACCCATTAATTGTCTGGAGGAGGCTACTCGGAAGAGAGGGATAACAGAAGATGGAAGCATAAGAGAGACCACAACCTGTGTGAATATCAGCAATTGGTATATACCTTCAGCTCCTGAATTCCACACACAGTAAAGGGCTGGAATGATTGCAATAATTCTGATTGTGGCATGATGAAGCCATCCAGGAATATCCATTTTAAAAAGTTCGCGCACAACAACTTGTCCAGAAAGATTCCAGGTCAATGCAGTCACTTGACTCAAAAGGAACATTAACATTATCAAACAAAATGATGCAATTGAACTCCTAAATGCCTGCATCAATAGTAAGCCAAACTTTAAATGTAGTCCCAGTATTGACATGCATAATGCGTGTTATTAATAAATGAAACTGAGGAGATGAGAGAATCAACCTGATCCAACAGGGACAGTGCATCCTGAAAAGTAAGCAACAAAAGACCGGTACTATAGAACACATTTGCAGCTGAGTTCATAAGCACGTAATTGACCAGGAAAATGCCACTGAAAATGCAAAAAATGGCAAAAAAGTGGTCATGATACAAGGTTTCCTTGGGAACATTGTTTGGCCCCTGATCCAGCTGCAAGGATGGTAAAACATAACAATAAGCAGATACACAAAACATTTCCAAAAAAGAAAAGACCACCGGATGATGGCCATGCATCACAGACATCACAGAGTGCATATGCACGTATTATCTCTCTCTCACACACACGCATGCAGAGAGAGAGAGAGAGAGAGAGAGAGGGAGGGAGTGGAGAGGAAGAGGGAGAGGAGACCTGCACAACTGAAGAATGCAGGTAAAAGTTGTGAGGCATAATGCTTGCTCCAAGAAGACTCATCAAAGCAAAGGCGCTTTCCCCACTTAACCTTGTCACTGTCCCACCCAAGGGGAGTGGACTTGCCGGTTGACTAACCAATACTCCAAAAATATATGACACTAAGACAAATATTGAGATGCATATGGATAGATATTTTGCTCTGCTGTTTTCCTGGGAATCATAGAAACAAGAATGACAATACTCAGAATAAGATGGACGATAAGAATGATATGCTGAAAACACACAGGCAACAAGACCTACAAGGACTGTAGCAAGAAGTGGAAATAAGGCAGCATTAAGAGCAGTCAGAAAGACACCCGTGAAAAGGTCAATTCCGAACAGAACATTAAGCCCATGTGCAGTTCCCAAAACCTGCAATAAAAATAGAAACTGTTATGAATACGAAATGGTCAAAGCCACAGTTTCTAAATAAGTCATGAAATCTTAAAAATTACCATCATTAGGTCCAATGCAATAATTGAGATCTCAGCTTGAACTCCTAATAGCATACAGGTGATTTTGTCATATTCCTCACTGCAAATCTTGGAACACCAAAGAAGCCTCGTCAATCAGTCAGTCAAAGGAGGAATGGGATGATTCAAAAGAAATGTATAGGATATAATAATGATATCATAAAACTTTTAACGGAGGTCGAGAAATAGGGAGCTATGGCGAAAAACACAGAGAGGTGAATATGTGAAATACACTCTTGGCTAGTCTAATAGGCTAATATATATCTCAATCGGCAGGGCTCCATATAACTTTGGGCTGTAAGCATTGTGCTTATTTCGTTGACTGAACAAGGAAACCGGATCAACGACCTTCACAAAACCAAGTGAGTCTAAAGAAGGGAATACAACTTCTGAAGACCTTGCATGACAAAAGTTCATGGTTGGATGAGAATGGTATACATTAACAGATACTAAAAGGTTTTCCTAGTGTAACATTCAAAAAGTTTACTGCCCCAACTACAAGATGTAAAGGGTCATTCAGATGGTGCAATCACTATAGACAAGCAACAAAACCATAACTTAGGTCCTGCAGTGGACACAACAGTATCAACTTCTAGTACAAAAAAGTTCCCATGAGACAAAATATAACAGGAAAGAAGATAAGAACATGTATATGCGAGTCACCAGTACCATATCCATAAATTGGGAATTAGACTGCAAAAAGGATCAGTAAGTACCTGGGCGAGATCTCTACCAGTAACCACCGCTATACGAGCTGATAGGTATTGACAAAGAATGGCAGCAAAATTGAAAATAAGTACTGGAAACACCAAATCAACCCCAAAGTGTGCGCCACCCTCCACAGCTGCAGCCCACTTTCCAGGATCAACATAGCTGATTGCAATAAAAACTACTGGTACAACAGCTGGAAATAGCCGCTGAAGAGTGCTAGGCTGACGGTTGTCCGTCAAAGTGTCAAATTCCATCTTTTTTTTTCCTCCAAAAGAGTTCATTACACAAGATTCTGATTGTTAATTGCGCATCGAGATAGCTGGAGAAGCAACAGATTCTATTAAAGTACTATTTACATAGCCAGTCTTCACAAAAGTAATCTGAGGAGATGCCAATCAACCCCAGCAGTCATGCAGAATAGCACAAGCAACTTGTATGATCAATGTTACTAACTTGGCTCAGACAGAAAAAAAAACCTAATTCCTTCATCATCACTCCAGACTATGAAGAACAAACACAAATCTGACAGCCATGAATTTTAAAAAGAATCTGGCATAACACCTGTAAACTTGATCAAGCCAATAGGAACAACCAGTCAGATTACAACTGATGAACCAAAAAATTTGACTTTGAAGCTAGTAGCACTCACAACCCTTCCCAATTAAATTGATTTCATACACTTCATTTTCTTTGAAGAAAATTCTCTACCAGATCAGAGATGGTTGTGTCCCCCGAAACTCCGGCTAACCAGTTAGATCCACCGTGAAATTAAATACCACCGTTTGAAATCTGGCATGCTGCAAAAAGACTTTTGTCCAAAATGCCCTCCTTGCCAAAACTCCTGACGTAAACCTGATAAAGTAGAATGCATTAAATAGCAACCCTGATCCATGACGCAGATAATTTTCCATCTTGCATGTCAAAAGAAGGTCAAAATGATCGACACCCTAAAAACTGGGTTTACCATAAACATTGATACCTAGCATAGTTGAAAATTACAGATAACTGTGTGAAATTAATCCATCTCAAGTACCACAACTTTCCAATTCCTTGCATAAATTGGCAATGACATTCAAAACCCAGAAGAAAAAATTCCATAAGATTACATGAGAAGAGGCCATTAAAGTAAAAGAGATAATTTGCAAAACTTAAACAAAAAGACTACAGACAAAAGAACACAGCTTTTGGTGTTTGTAGATAAAAGGGTATGCGCATATAATATAGTAATAATCAGTGCGCTGAGTTAGAAACATTCGCCTAATGAATTTCAAGTCATGCATGAAATGCGAGAGCAACAATTTGAAAAAAAAAAAAAAAAAAAAAAAAGCAAATCAATTCATTTTTTCTTCGACAAAAAAAAACATAAATTTAATTAATCTAATACTGCAAGTGCCTACAAGATTCCATTCAACAAAAACAAGCCCGCAATAAAAGCACCAAAAACAGCAAGCAGGTCTTAAAAGCACAATCAAAATTAAAGCAACCACCAATTGCAGAATCAAAACCCTAATCCTCGAGGCGCAACATTCAATCCCCAACAAACATTTGGAAAATCATTAATTAGACGTAAATTGATACTTACTGCTATGGATCTGAAATCTAGATAGTAAAGAAAATGAACCATTTGACGTATCTCCCAGTAATTAATCCAACAAGACAGAGCAGAAATTAGACACACGTATGCACAGGCGTATATGGATATGTATACGCAATTACGTACGGGTGTCAGAAACTGATTTGACAAGTGGCAAAGATGTAGTACATGACTTTTTAGGGTTTTGTAAATCTTTTACCTTCTCATCCTCCTCCTCCACCTGGTAAGCCTTTTTCTCTCTTTCTCTTGCCCTTTTTCTCTCTATCTCTCTCCTCCTCTGTTTCAGAGCAAAGATCAGAGGCTTTCAACAGGCCACGCGTTGATTAAAATTTTACTACAGGAAAGTGAGCTACATGCATCTAGATACAACACTACAAATAAATATAGATATATGTATATATATATACACACACATATATATATTTGTGGGTAATACTTATAGATTATTATTATTATTATTATGGGTATCCAAACTCGGTGAGTGTGTGCACATCCATGTTATTAGTAGCTGTTAATTTGTGTGTGTGAGTGTGTGTGCACAGAGAGTGAGAGAGAGTCTGCCAGCATATGTTTTTTAAGTACTGGTGGACGCTATCTTGGAAAGAGAGTAAAAGGGAGAAAAATGAAAACAAAAAATAAAGAAAGAAAATTTCCTGGGGTTTTTTTTTTTTTTTGAGAACAGAAAAATAAAGGTAACTTTATTTGAACTGAAAGCTACAGTAAAGCGTCGTGAAGCAGTATATATTAAAAAGAAAACGCCCTCTCTGTCCCCCATCTGGATCTAATTTCGGGTGCCGGGAAATATGGGGGTTAGGCTGTGTTTGTTATAGAGGTCGAAATGCCCTTTTCTCATTTACGGTTTGGGTTGAGAGAATGGGGAGAAAATAAATAAATAAATAAATTCCCTTATTCAGGAGATGGAAATACAGGTAAGAAGATAACGTTGAGGATTTCCCCTGTTTGTGAGCTTCAAATGGAAAACAAAAGGATAAAATCTCAACAAAACTGTCTCTCCTAAAGTGGAAAGAAAAATGAAAGTGAATATTAAAAGGATTTAAATTACCATAATTATCCATTATAATATACCCGTATGACTTCAAAATGTCTTCCCTTTCTAACTCATCAAGCTTGCAATTCTTTTCTTTTCTTTCCTAAACTCCCAAACTAGTCCTTAAACGCTATGTAATCTTTAAGAGTTTAAAATTTGGGAAACTTTATAATGCGATTAAGTTTTATACTGTTAACTAATAGTATAAGTGACATCTAGATGGCTATTTTATAGGAACTTCTTAATTTTTTTTTTAATGATCGTTGCATCAAACGTCTTAAGAGTTATGTTTGCTAAGATTTTATGTGGTGTAGTTATGATTAATCTTTCCTACACTGATAAGATATACACTATCAGCGTTGGATGAATGATAACTATGCAAAATTTGAATTTAAAATTCAACTTTTACACGCATGTCATGAATCAAACGGTGACAGTGTATATAAGATTTATTCATGCAGTTATTATCACTCCTTTTTGCTATCGTGTTCGGCAAGTTGAAACTTTCTTTACTATTTTTTTTTGTAGTAGGTTTTTTATTTCTATTTTGGATGGCTTGCCTAAAAAAAATTGTATACCAAATATGCATTCAGTCCACATTTCAGCAGTATCCATCATTGGATTTAGGAATTAAGAGGGAATTATATTAATTATTACATAGCAAAAAAGAAGGCAAAATGGAGTAATATAAATGCATTATGTTTTCCTACACATAAATGGGAAGAAACAAAAATACCAGCCATACGTTAATGGAAAAGAACGATGGACCAAATAGAAATTCATTAAATGTATTTATTTCCTTTCAATTAATGAAGTCCATATTTAAATAAATTTTAAAGCTTCAAATAAAAAAGTTAACCACTATATTCCTTTTCTTTATTTTTACTTCAAAAGAAAGTTTCCTCGCGCTCATTTCTTTTGTGAATAGGAATTCCAGTGTGCAAACTCTACAAAATCAAAACATGGACCCATTTGATAGAATTGAAGTTTAAAATTTGAATTCTAAAATATGAAAATTAAGTGCTGAATTGAAATATCATACAAATATTATGTTTCTATCTATAAAAAATATTACTTTTATTTGTATATTTGGAGAGGATAAAAGAAAAGAAAAATGCGTGTGTGAAAGAGAGAAAATAATGAAACAATTCAGAGATAACGTTCAAGTGTGTGTATTTATAAGTAAGAGAGTACGCGTGCATGCTTGTGTGTATATGAAGTAATCGTATACCATTTGCAAAAATGGTACGAGAGCATATTATGTGCGTGATAGGTATAATATGTATAATCAATTTAGAAGATTTAGTGAAAAATTTTCACTTAAAATTCAACGCGTGAATTAAGAAATGTTTAATACATTAAATGTTAAAAGTATTTCTGTTATCAAACATGGGAAATTTCTAAATGTTGAAGAGGTTTGTAGTGATAATCTTCGTTAGCCGTTTCATTACTTTATTGATTTTTCATTTGTTTTTTTTTCCCCCTTTGCGTTTGACTTGCACATTATTAATCTATCCAACAAATTTGACATGCCATTCTTTTGCATGTTCCCTTTTTCCTTCCTTCGATAACTATGTATTATTAATAGTTCTCTGTCTCAGATATTGCCTCTAAACATGCAAAAGCCGACCTAAGTCTTCTCTATATCTTGCCAAACAAACGCAAGAACTAGGAAAGTGTAAAGCATCGTTCCAGTTCCATCTAGTTCCCTCAGTCATCTCCTTTCTCTGTTTTAACTAAAAGTATTCTACCGAAGCATTTTTCAGTCTCAGTCTTAATCAAACTTAAGTTTGACAATCGGTTTAGTTGATCAGATATTAGAATCTCCACGCACACAAATTGACTCCAAACGAATAGCAAATCTTTCTACCTTTTTTATTATAAGTATTTCAGGCAGCTACATTATTTTACCAAAACACTGAAAGCAACATTCGAAAAGAACTGTTCTTTTTTTTATCTTACATACATCACATCATAAAAAGTATTACAGTAATTATTCCAAATAATTTCCTATCCAAACTAAGAGTACTATACTATTAGTTTGGTCTTTGGACCACTACGCGAAAGAGACGGGTAAGGAGATATGACGGTATGGCTCTTGGTATAAATTAATACTACTACCGGCACTGTATCACAAGATAAGGCAGTAGCAGAGGGTTTGGAGTTTGGAGAACAAAATGAAATCAATCAATGCATCTTATATATTCAATATCTTCCAGTAAGAGGAAGGGATTGACTTCCATCCATGGTGGTGTAGTATAAATATAATTTATAGTATAGCCTGTGGTTTCCTCTTGTCAACGGAACGGGACCCCGCCACCCGGATTGGGGGGTTAATAATTATCTGCACAGCATTTAGTATAGTACAGTGACAGAAGCTTTGTAACAACAACAGCCAGAGTTTGGGAAGTTTGGACGCCCATCAACATCAAAATTTGTGCTAAGTACAAAGTCTAAATATGGTTCTTTTGGTTATAGAACTTCTTTTCCTCGTTATTGATTGAATTTGGTCCTCAAGAGTGTTCGCGGATGATGGAATCTGTTTTCCCATATAGTAGAAGGAATATATATTTCCCAAACTATTGGCCGAGCATCATGGGATTTGAGAATTATTACCCTTTAAAGTCGGCGTTTAGCCTCCCGAAAGACACAGAAGCTTCACGAGTTCTTAAGGGATAAAGTTTAATCTTCAATAAAACTACCGTCACCCTAAAAGTTTTAGGATTTTTTTTTTTAAAAGATTTTGTTAGTAAGAATTTTTGCACTGATCGCATATTCTTGGTTTCAGGGGGAAAAAGGAAAAGGGAAAAAGCTTTATAACGACAATACAACGCAAATCCACGGGCAGTGGTTGGGAACTTTACAGTTGCCCACCTCACATTTCATACTGAGGCGGGGCCCCACCCGATATCTTCAAAGCTTGTCCCTTCCCTTTGTTCTCTTTTTAACTTTTGGGATAAACATCTTGAATATATGGAGAATTTTTTTTTTTGTTTTTATAAAAAAAAAATGCATTACATATTTACGAACGGTTGACTTCCATTGTTTAACATTTAAAATAATTCCGAACTTCTGGGTTGACTTATTACTTTGGTTAGAAAACTTGGCAATCAGAAGAGATTCATTATCGATGGCAGTCGACCCTTGATATGCTTTGATGGTTTGGGAAACAAATTTTTATAAAAAAAAATATCACGGAGTTCGACTAATTGCGGGCTTCTCTTAGAGCACAGCGGAAGTAATGGTTTTCTTGATCTCGTGATTTCAGTATCAAATCGAGTTTAACATATGGACGACAATGGTAAGTGAGTAGCGGTACTTTACTTTAACAAGCTCTTATCTATCAAAAAAATTTTGCGCAATTAGCTTGGACAAACACACACATGCTTTCACTGCCAATAACGTTTCTAAACTCTGAAATCTGAATTCGCGAAGATCTACAGTGAACTCAATAGCATGTTCTAAAGAAGAAACAACAAACTCTTTTTTTTTTTTTTTTGCCTACGTTCTAAATCCTGAACCAGTTTTTCATCTGATTGCGTGTGCGTATGTGGTGGGGTTGGGAAGGGGCCAGTTACGTGTCAAATATAAGTGAGAGTAAGAGTAGTTTTCAAAAGTCTTGGAACAGCAGGACTAACTTTTACTACTTGCACAACTTTCTGGTATTCCGCAGTCTGCACATGGTTGAATCAAAAAGTTGGCTGTTCTACTTATTCAATGCATCAGATCAGGAAGAGCTTCTTACGACTGGAGATCATCACTCACACCTTTTGAAGGGTGTTTTTTTTCTTCCCTTTTATTATTGTTATAAAAGTGGGAGCAAATTAGTGGGAGTAACTATTTATGGTTTTAGTGTTGACATTTATGTTGCTATACTATTATTGTCAGCTGCAATTATTAGTGGTTACAAACATTTGTGGTAGCATATATTTACTCCCCCATAGCACATCAAAAAAGTAGCACACTAGTACTAAACACCAAAAGCACCCGCCAAAGAAAAAAAAAATATATATATATATATGTTCACATTCGTTGAACTTCGGCTGGCACAATCCTATTAGTAGTATATATAGAAAAGAAAGAACAAGTGACTGCTGTTTTCATCTTTTCTGTTTTTACCATTTTGGTTAACAGTAACAGTAGCGTTGGATAAAAATAAAAGTTCCACCAGAGTCCCATCTCTTTCGGCGGTTGGGAGAGATACCCATATGGCCAACACACACAGCTCAATTCCCTGTGCTCCTGAGAATTATTTTTTTGTTTATGTTAGTTTAGTTTACTGGAATACTGTGATATTTGGGGTTTCGTAAATAAACCACTTATTTGTTTTATCGAGCTCAGAAACGGTTCATTGTACCTACTAGTTTTCTACCTAAGACGCACGTTGTATTCTATCATTTCACTGTAGTTGGCCAAACCAAGCCAGCAAATGTCCTCCTCAGTTATCTTCCTTCTTTTTGGCTCTTTTTATGGTCGTGGAAGCCAAATGTTGGAGTTTAGTGGTACACTGTTAGTTACTATTCTATGGCGATATATATATATATATATACTAATAATTGCTTCAAGGTCTGCGTATTTTCTTGTCAATGTCGGTTTACTCGTCAGAGTCCGCGTATTTTAAAATTTGGGCTTAAAACTGCTGGCTGAGAAGAGGGGGCTTTGATCAACGTGTTGGGCTCCATGACCGGGTTGTATGAAAGCACAACACTCGTCGATGAGCAAGTCTGGAGTGGAGTGGATTTTCCGTTCGGACAAGATACCTGCCCGGGCCTCCAACTATTAATCTTGTCCACTTTCAGCTCTTTAACTATTATTCGCGTACTTTTAGCCCTCTTATATCTAAAAACATATATATATTTTTAAACCGTTTGTCAATTTTAACTATTACTCCCAACGAAATCTACCTCAAAATGACATAAATTTTATCACTTTCAATCCTCCAATCACATCTAATACCGTTGCAACTACTGCATACTGATCAACGACCATTGATCATTGTTGATCAATAGTTGATCACTATTTTAGTGTTATCAAATTTAAATGAAAGCATACTTTTAGATTCTATTTTTTGAGTAGATTCTGAATCTGAACTCAAATTTTTATGAGTCCTGCTAGTTATGACAAAAACGTTAGAAGTGGTGTGGAAAGTGTACGCCTTTAGAAGTTGGAGGGCTAAAACTATGCAAATAATAATTGGAGGGCTAAAAGCGTGCTAACCAAATATTTTTTGAGGGCCAACCAGATAATTTGCCCTTTTTGTTCTCTCTCCTTTTTTATTTTCTTTCTTTTTTTTCTTGGCTACTTTTTTCAGCTAGGAAATGACAAAAAAAATGAACTACGACCTCACCCAAATGTACATGCTCGCGCTATATTTGCATACCTATTTCTACTAAGGCAATGTTTGAATAGTAGGAAAGTTTTACGGGAAAGTAAAGTGAATGAAAGAGAGGTAAAAGAAAATGAAAATAAGTTTTCGATATACGTTTGGTTACTAAGAAAAATATTGACAGAATATAGGAAGTTAATATTAGTTAGTATTGCCCCCTGCGGGCCGACAGGTTCCGCCAACAAATCCCGTGATCGTACTATCAATAATAATAATAACAGTTAGTAGCAGTTATTGAAACTTATGTCAAGAAGTTAATAAAAATTAATTGGAGTTATTAAAACTTCTGTGAATAACTAACTATTTTACTTCAAAATCCTGCAAAATTTGTAGGGCACAAAATACAGGAAATTGTAGAAAAATGCATGAAATTTTTTCAACATTCTTGCCAACCAAACATGCATGAAAGAAAAAATAAATAACTTTCTTTTACTTTCCCACACTTTTCCTGTAAAACAAAAACTATCTAAAGGTAAGGTCGATGCTACTTTAGGTCAAAGAAGACGTTATCATACAAGCATGTTTGACTCTTCTGATAATTTTCAGTGTTAATTATTTTCGTAATTTTAATACTTTTTATCTTTTTTTTTTTGATAAGTGGAAGGTCTCAAATCCAAGGTCCCTCACTTACATACCCTCTCTTCCCGTACCACTTAATCTATCCCTTCACTCCTCTTACTTAGATACCCTTATTTTTGCATGTACTTTATCTTAAACACACCTTTAGATATTTCCAATTATGATACATTTGATAAAACTGAAATTTGAAATATGAAATATGAAATTGTTGAGTTATTATATTGTTAAATATTAAAATTTTAACATCTGCATGTATTCTGCATTAAATGATCAGTAACAGTTTATCACTTATTTTTTTGGTTGGAGTAAGATTTGCTTGGACAATTCAAATTTCATTAATTAATTAAGATGTTTTATTTTTAGATGTCAAATATGTATGAATATATTAAAACCTGAAATCATTAAATTTAAGTACTTATACACACACCCAAAAACACACGCTAAGGGTCTACACAAGCGTGGATGTTCAATTTTTTTCGGAGAGTGTGAATGCTCAAACTCAAAGTATATGTTTTTCTTTAAAAGTCAAACTTAAAAAATCATTGCTTTAGGCAAACTCCTTTCTTTTTTTCCAAAAAAAAAATTGAATGTTAAAAGTCAAAACTTCCAAATTCTGCCAAATTGATAGTTTCCGGCATATTCTGCCACGTGGACCAGTAATTCTGCGACTCGGTCATTCGTCATTCACGATCAAAAGTCAAAACTACTACAGAATAGCGGATTCATTCTCCACGTAACAATTTCCTAACTAAACTCTCTCTAGGTTGGCTTCAACCTTTTTGTCACCTGAATGGCCTGATTAGTTAATTAATTGCAAATTCTTGATGAGTTAGGAGCTAATCGATTATTGTTGGTTGAAGAAAGGAAATGGGACTCCTTGGGACTTTGGTGGGAATCATAGGCTTTGGCATTGGAGTTCCAATAGGCCTTGTTCTGGGTTATCTCATATTTATCTACTTTGAGCCACAAGATGTTATCAAGGTGATCATACATCGATTCATGCGTAATAGACATCTGTTTTCACATTCTTTTGCACTGTACATAGCCTCCAAAGCCTTCAGGAGTGGCTAGCAAAATGTTTCGAGGAACATTTTTTGCAGAACCAATCAATGCCTTGTTAATTTGTGGTCCACCAATAGCTGGATTGGCACTTGGCTTTGAAGCTACTGATAATTCAACTAGACCAGTTCCCCTGCTGCTTCCTTTTTCCCGATTGTATCTAAATTGGCATCTTTTTTGCATTTATGCATGTCAAAAAAATTCTTGTTTTTCTTCTTTTGCTTGTGTCAGCTTCTGCAACTGATTTTCCAGTCTTGGCTTTTTAGGCATGCAGAAAGAATACCCTTTAATTGTTAGAAGAGCACTGCTATAACTATACAATGGTCCTGGAGCAATAGATAATGCCAGGGACTAACGGATATTTGCAAGAACATTTCACCTGTAGTCAGTGCAGATGTTGTTCAAATATTTTTGCTATGTATTTGAGTAGGAATTTGGAACTGAATCAGCTAGTTGAATATAAATTTGCAGGATCCTGTCAGTAGGGCGCCACTTGAGGAGATAGACTCCAACTCCTTAGTTGATCTACTACCTGAACTTCCACTGTGGGTTATGAAACCAGACTATGAGCGAGTGGGTATCGAGAATAACAAATAAAACTATTTTGTCTGAGTTGAGGTAGATTGTAACTATCCCTCTTTGTAGTTTGTACTGAAGATATCGACATTATGTTGTAGGTGGACTGGTTGAACAAGTTTGTACGTCATATGTGGCCTTACCTCGATAAGGTGATCGAACTTATGATGTCTCGTACGCTTCAGATTATACTGCGTGATCTTAAAGCAGAGTCTCATGTTCTTTTTGTTTGAAATAGTGAAGTCTACAATACAGTTGTAGGCCAAAAAGTTTTATAAACATAATCTCCTTTCCTCTGCAGGCAATTTGTGGGGCCATCAAAAGCGCAATGAAACTTTATCTTGCTGAGTACACTGGCAGATTTAAGTTGGACTCTTTGGAGTTTGAGATCCTTAGCCTTGGAACTCTCCCTCCCTTGATTGATGGTACGTAAGTATAACACTTGTATGCCTATGCCTATTTTCTGGTTAAGGGTCCTTGATCCTAGTCTGGACAAATTCAGGTCCAGACCAATCATGACAAATCTCAGATAAAAGGTTTACAGAAGAAAGTGCAAAGAATTACCCAGTAAACGAGGCAGATCATAATTTGTTTTAAAAAATAACAGTACTGGAAATGGGAGTATGACTTGGAAAAATACAAAAGTGGGTTAAAGAAATGTCAATGGAAAAGGCATGATCAATATGAACTGCTTTGTTTCTATGAATCTCAAAGTTTGTCCATCAACTTGGCACTTGGCAGGTATTAAGGTCTACGAATCGAATGAGAGTCAGCTATTTTTTGAGCTTGCCCTGAGATGGGCTGGGAATCCGAACATGATTCTGGCTGCGAAACTCTTATCTGCGAAAGTCACTGTTCAGGTATATGTCATGCTGCTTAATTTTTGTTTCATCCGAAAAGAAGATAGCCAAAGGTCATGCATTTTTGGCTTCTTATTAAGCATCATATTTTACTGCAAAAAAAAGGCATCCAGGAGCAGCACACACGAAAAAAAAAGACAGATGAATTATATGAACAAGCTCAAATACATCATATTTTTTGTTATGCTTATTGCAGTTGATTGATTTACAAATATCAGCAGCACCAAGGATAATTTTGAGACCTATTGTCCCAACATTCCCATGTTTTTCAAGTGTAGTAGTGTCATTGATGCAGAAGGTAAGAAAAAAGAATTTCGCATATTAATAAAAAGCTTGGACATTACTTTATGGATGTGGAAGAGCTTTAATCAGTATACTCTCCATTTTCTGTAGCCAAAGATAGACTTCGGGCTGAAGGTCATGGGAGGGGATCTGATGGCCATCCCTGGGTTATACCAGTTCGTGCAGGTGGGTCGTCATCTGCCTTTCCATTATATCAAGTAGCCCAGAAAGTTAAAACCTTATCCGTGGTTAGCAACAATTATGTTAACAACTGAAGCAGAAGTGAAATTCTTATGAAGAATCGAATGTTAAGCGATGCAGAACTTGGAATAGTTGTCTGGAAAAGGTATGGCTCAGAGTCATCCACAAGAAAAGGAGATTTAAAAAAATGAACGATTCACGATTTAAGGGTTATCTTCCTCATATAGTTCCTGGAAAAAAATGCCCGAGGTTATTACACCTTTCCCTGACAGTTCTGTACCCAGTCAGTCTTGTAGATAACTAATAGATAATCCACAATCTTCTTAAGTCAACCACATGTATGAATTAACAAATCTTGGCCTGCACCTTGTATCTTCTGTTCTCTTTTTTTTTCTAGGCATAAACGTGCACGTTGATATTTTTCATACTTGCAGTAGAGAATTTGATGTAGCATTTGGTCTTTCCATTGGTTGCAGGAACTTATAAGCAAAGAAGCTGCTAAGCTTTATCTCTGGCCCCAAACGCTCGAAATACCTATACTTGACAACTCAAAGTAAGTAGTGAAGCTACTAAAGAATGATTATTTTGCCTCGGATATTACTGGGAATGCCTTTCAGCTTCTTGGCTGAATTACCTGTCATTACCATGCATGAGCAATTTCCGTGATCACGGTTCCGTGCCATATTTTTGTTTTTGCCTTCAAGGAGCATTCATTTCTTCACGTCAATAGCTTAAACCTAGATTAATTCATTCATGTTTACAGGATAAGACTAAGACGTTGCTTTCTGCTTTTTGTCGTCTTAGAGCAAGAGTGAAGAAGCCTGTTGGGATATTGCGTGTGAAGGTTTTGAGGGCATACAAACTCTTGAAAAAGGACTTTCTCGGATCATCTGATCCTTACGTTCAACTTAGTCTTAGTGGAGACACGATTCCTGCCAGGAAGACTTCCGTCAAGATGAATAATCTGAACCCCGAATGGAATGAAGAATTCAAGCTCTCAGTGAAGGACCCCTATACTCAAGTTCTCGAGTTACGCCTCTATGACTGGGAGAAGGTTATAAAGCTCGTTCCCTGATAATATTCAACGTGCTCTTAGAACTTCGTTGATGATAGTTAGTCATTAAACTTTATGGTCTTCAAACTACAAGTTTTTCAGTCTTCGACTTCGCTGTTTTTATCTCAATATTGCAATTACGATAGATCACAAAAAATTAACATGTCATTGGACCAACCTTTGCTTTGCAGGTGGGGGCACATGACAATTTGGGAATGCAAGTTGTTCCGCTGAAGCAGCTGACGCCATACGAGAAGGAAGAGCTTACACTTGATCTGCTCAATAGCACAAATAACAGTAGTGATTCCCATGACAAGAAGCCCCGAGGTCAAATCATGTTGGAGATTACCTTTGTGCCTTTCCTGGAAGACAGTAAAAAGTTCAGGGGAGTCCCGGATTATGCTAGAAATGGAAGTACTAAAGAAGCCCCTGCAGACAACTTGTCAGGTGCTGGTTTGCTATTGGTGACGGCAATTGGTGCCGAGGACGTTGAGGGCAAAAACCACAATAATCCTTACGCTGTAGTCCTGTTCAAAGGAGAGAAGAAAAAAACTAAGGTAGTTGATTGCTTACTCTTTTTTTTTTGTCGATCAGTAACATTTATATTGTCGCATTATCACCCATTTAGGCCAATGGGGTATTCTGACACACTCTAAAATTTTTTGAGAGCAAGGTGCGAGGTTTGAATCCCTTAATTAAAATCCCTTTTGGCGATCAACTTGTTGGTTGATTAGATCCCACATTTTGTTATAATGGTATGAAAGACATGGTTTGGCATTGGTTTCTTGGGTGCTGAGTTTCGATGTAATATGGTGTCAATTTTCTCTAGTCGATCAGCAAAAACCGGAATCCCACTTGGAATGAGGAATTTCAGTTTGTGCTGGAGGAGGCTCCATCCACGGATCAGATCCATATTGAAGTCCTGAGTAAGCGAAGAGGCATTGGTTTCAGGTCAAAGGTATGGTTCATCAATCAGCCCTACATTTACAACCGAGTTTATAAAACGAGAAATGCAAGCATAACTTTTGTCTGGGGATGCATAGGAATCACTGGGGCATGTTGATATCAATCTTGCTGATGTGGTGCATAATGGGCGAATCAATGAAAAGTACCATCTTATCAATTCCCAGGATGGTAAAATACACCTTGAGATTCAATGGAAGGTTATCTGATATTTGCTGCCTCCATCGTAGTGTCAGTACTAAAGTACAGATTTGAACTACTTTGTGCCCAATTTTGCATTCTTCAATTGTACATACATGTAAGAAAGGATATGAAGAAGGCAATACTCAATTACAAAAGGTACTAGTACTTTGATCGTGTTTTGCTTAATTTCTGACATGAAATGTTCCATTTGTGTGTAATGATTGTTTTGTCTGGACTCTGCCTCATACGTTGATGGAGCTTATGTCGGTTGGATCATCTGTATATATCACGTAGTTCTGAGCAAATGGTTAAACGTAATGGATATATTTATCCAAAAATCAATCTTTTTTTTTCTTTTTCTTTGTTTCGCGAAAGTATGAGGGTAGCCCTTTAAGTTGGCCCAAGACATAGAAGGAAATAACAGCAACAAAGATTCATGAGAACTGAAAACGGCCCAAGGAGAGAACTAGTGGTGCATACGAGATTAGGTCTAAAGGGACAGCGTCCTTTGAAGACAGAAATGCCCTCGTGTATATATATATATATATATATATATATCCCCAAATATCTGTCTCATATATATATATATATATATATATATATATATCTATCCCCAAATATCTGTCTCTCCATTGTTTTTTTTTTTTTTTAAACAAAATCAGAGAGGAGGCGGAAGTCGAGCAGAAGGAAAACCTTATCTACTCTGCGTATCCCTCAAACCCTTCAAAACCAGCAGATACTCTGCTACTCATCACTCACTCACTACTGATTCATATCATGGCTGCCTCTGCCTCTTCGCTTCACTTTCTTTCATTCACCCCACAAACTACCCTTTCTCTATCAAAACCCAATGGCACCCATCTTAATTCCCTATCTTTTCTGTCTCCTCCTCCTCCGTCTCTCACCCGCTGCTTATCCCTCAATGCTTTCTCTTCTTTGCACCCGCGAGAGCTTTCCTTGCCTTGGTCCCGCAAAGCGGCCGTTTCCTCTGACTTGGACGAAATCGGAGTTATAGATGGGGAGGAAGAATTAGAAGACGAGGTTCTCGGCGATGGAGGTTCCAGTCCCGAGGAGGAGCCCAGTTTCTCCCCTGACCTTAAACTCTTTGTTGGCAACTTGCCTTTCAGCGTCGACAGCGCTGCTCTTGCTGGCTTGTTCGAACGTGCTGGAAATGTTGAGATGGTTGAGGTACATTCGTTCTATTTCTCGCTTATCTTTTGTAGTTTGACTAAAATCTTGGAGTGAGAGTAATTGGCCCCTTTTATTTTAGTGTAATTTCTTTCGGGAGTCATAGGAATTGGCCCTTTTCTGTTTAGTGTATTTTATTTGCTATGCTTAGTTGCAATTTCAAAGGTTGCACTTTTGAACCTTGTCTGGGTTTATGAGAGTTTATTACAGTTTTATTTACTCATATCTTACTTAGGTAAATTGAAGTAATGGCAGTTTAAGAAACTGGTAGTATATCTGACGCTATCCCTTTTTGTTTACGTCATTATGTGGGTGGTTCATGGTTGAATTGGTGCAAGAAAATTAGAATTGCTTTGCTCTTGCTGACTGGCAAGCTTGGGTTTGCAGGTTATCTATGACAAGGTTACTGGAAGGAGTAGAGGGTTTGGTTTCGTGACCATGTCCACAACTGAGGAAGTTGAAGCTGCTGAACATCAATTCAATGGCTATGTAATTTCTCACTCTTTTAACTATTCATGCATGTCTTTGTTTGCTTTTGTTTCCTTTTGGCTTTGGTGCTTCTCTTAATCCTTTAATAGCTGTTGTGGCTATTATGAGGCAAATTGTAACATTTTGCGTGTTCCAGAAAATGAAGTCACCCGCGTTGAAATTGAACTAAAGCACTGTTTGGAGTTTGTTCCGTCTTAGACATTTTCATGTCAAGTTCCATCATGTAGTCTTTAAATAGCATGAAGCTGTGTTGATTTTCATATGGTTTCTGGCTGTTTCGGTTATGCCACTCATTCACAAGTCTGACAAATTTTCAGGAACTTGAGGGGAGGGCATTGAGGGTGAATAGCGGGCCACCACCACCTTCTAGGAGGGAGGCGGGCTCTTTTAGAGGAGCCAGAGGCGGGGCAAGTATTGATAACACCAATAGAGTCTATGTAGGAAACCTTGCATGGGGCGTTGATAATTTGGCTCTGGAAACCTTGTTCAGTGAGCAAGGAAAGGTCATGGAAGCCAAGGTGGTTTATGACAGAGACAGTGGCAGATCAAGGGGTTTCGGTTTTGTAACTTACAGTTCTGCTGATGAGGTCACAAACGCAATTGAATCTTTGAATGGCGTTGTAAGTTATTGTTCTATAACAACTGCATTATATCTTTTGTTGCTGTATGTAGTGCATATCAATTTATTCTTCTAGGTAACCCTATATCTTTTACACTTCTACGGCCCCTGAATCAGAACTATATTTTGGACTGGCTACTGGTCCGTTTGTCACCTCTTACTGTACTTTTTTCTGGAAAGAGGATGTTAGTATTATCTTTTCACCATTCTGAACTATCAAACACCTTACTGTAATCATACTGGAGCTGTGACGTTCCTTTTTTTTTTTTTTTGTCTCTTTTGATTTTTTTTGAACCTTAATTTTCTGTGTTAAACTTAAGGATTAAAGAGTACCAAGCTGTTACTGATGCTAAGACTCACAGTGTTTGGCTTTTTCCAAGAATGGAGCACATTAAGCAAGTAATCTGCCTTGATAACACTCTTATGGATATTGTCCTTGTTATTATTTGCATATCCTACTCTGCTGGTTTTTGTCCTTTGCTTATTTAGTTCATTGCATAGGATTGAAATACTACATAACATGTGGTTGCCAACAGGCATGACCATGCTAGTGCGTTTGATCTGGTTGCTTTAAATTTGTTTCTTGCTGCATCATCTCATTTTGAGCTGTGAATTGCAGGACCTGAATGGAAGGACAATCCGTGTAAGCCCTGCTGAAGCTCGGCCTAGGCGAGACTTTTAAGTGACTTCTTGTTTGGTCATGTTTTTGCTTCTCTCAAGTAAAGGTAAATGTTTTAACATTAAGACGTTTTGCTGCTGCCTTTAGATACTGGGATTAAAAGCTCGCTTTTTAAACATGCTCGGCTAATCAGCTTCACCAGAAATTAAGAAATTCTTTTGTATTGTTATGCTTCTTATGTTTATGGCTTAATTTGGCTAGTATGACAAGTAGTACTGTTTTTGATATTTGACGTTAAATGCCTGTAATTTCTGTAACAGTCGTCTAAGTAGCTGAAGTGATTCTGAAGGGCTCACGAATATGCAAAGATTTTGAACAACCTGCTTCACTTTGCACCAAAGTTGCAGTATAGATGGTTAATGCTCGCATCCAGATGCTAAAATCCCACACTTGGAGTTTTGTCGATGCATCTGAACCAAGAGCATGACTTGGTCGCCTGCCTATTCTTTTTTGGGGGAGAAAATCATGAAATTGTTGGATCATTTGCATTCTATTGATATTGGTATGCATAATCAATCAGATGACCTTAAATGTATACTCATCTTGACTTAGCTCTGAGCCTAATCTGTGGCTAAAAAAGATTTATCTATTACTAAGTATGTTGTTGGTCTTGTTTTGAAGAAACTTTTTGTTTAAGAGTCGTCTGTTTTCAAGCCAACGCAAACAGGGCAACAAAAATTGCAAAGGATGAAATCGAGCACCCGCCGGGCGTTCGAGTTTGTTGAGTAATGCAGTGGCTGAAACTGGTCACATTTGAAACTGGGCCTAAAGCTCCAGAAGGAAGGCATCACCCAGACCCGGTTATGGGCCCGAGAACCAATAGAGTAGAATCCAGGGCAAACTGGGTTCCTGAATTATTCGGATTAATTGGGCAGGTCTGCACGTTGGTAGTTCCGTATCCGACTCCCTTTCCATGGGCCCTGGTCGGAGACAAAAGCACTGTGCCCGTTCCGGGTGCTCTAAATTACTTCACGTTTCATGCGGGTTTTAGGAAAGAAAAGAAACGAAAAGATGATCACAAGTTAAAGGGAAGGGAGGAATTGTTCGTATCATAATGCATACATATTTTATCGCTCTATCTTTACGTTTGCTTATGGGCACATCTAAAATTGTCAAAGCTAAAAGGCTTTAGCAAACAAATCTATCTAACTCCGTAAAACAAAAAAGGCTATTCGAAATTAAAGAAATCTGTCGAATTCTTTTCTTCTATGTTTCAACTTTAAACTCAGTCTTCTGAAATAGGTGAGACCTCTCTCTCTCTCTCTCTCCGAATTTGTTCTTTTCTCTCCTTTTGTTCCCACTTAAAGCGAAGTCCCCAAAAAAAAAATGAAGTAGGTGAACATGGGCTGGGCCGGTAATGGATGATGTTATTGATTTGGCCCTGTAATACCCTGAGATGGGAGCCTAATATAACACGAGCCAATGCGCCAGTCCGGACTCCAGAGAGTCCACACTAGAGAAGTTTCACTTTTGTCTGCCAAGTGCAGTTTATGTCTATCCCCAACATTTTCTCATCAAAAATTGCATAGGGAATAAATTAATTTTAGTGAATGTTTTGACACTGGAAATTATTGATAGTGGAAAAAGAGAGTAATATTTGCGGGGTTTGCAGTTTTGAGCGGAGGAGGTCAAATTAATTATTCCAAGAATTGAGACATTAATTAATTGTGGAGGGGTGGTGGCTTCATTGGGCAATGATTATTCGTGGAAGGGGAATGAGTAGGTAAATGGCATGTGGAGAATGGCTGTTGTTCCGTTTGATTAATATGAATACTCCATAAAAGTGGCTTAAAATCAAGATTACTATAAAAGACGGACGGACGGACGGACTGGTGACTGGTGAGTGACCTTAATCATTCTCTTGGAATTTTAATGATCATTGCCTTTGACTTGAAAAGCGAGCGACAGAGTAAGTAAGTATTGTTTATGGTAGTAATTAAGCAGGACACATTGTAACTTGTTGCATAGGAGTGGTTGGGACTGGGATGCCTCTGCCAATGATGCTCCTTCATGTTAGAATCATTATTATTATTATTATTGTGGTTTCTCTTCTTCTTCTCTCTATCTATCTATAGACCATTCTTAAAATGAATACTACTGTACTACTACTGCCATACTAGATCCCATCCCGGCCGGCAAAGTCTACTGACGTGACGACCCCCCTGCTACTACTTGTTTTTGACCTTATTTGTCACTTTTGGCCCATATCATCAATGTATATATATATATATGTATATATGTATATGTATGACTGCGACTGCGTACGTACTTTGCCTAAAACTGGAGATGCAACAACTTTTATTCGTGCTGTAAACTTCGCTTAATTGTGGTCTACAGCCGACACCTTAATTTATGTTAGCAGCTGTTTGTCGTTTCTGTGTGTCTGGCTGAATCAAAATGTTCCAAACTTCACACGCAAGGAAATGTTTCACCTGGCAGCAGAAAATTGTTTCGCCTTTTTCCTCCGGTCAAGAAAGCGTGTTTTAACGATTGGAGAAGAGGAGAGATCGCTTGAAAGTTTCACACCACAGATTTGTAGGCTTTAATTGCTTCACTTTAATCACGCAACGTTTTTTGTCTTCCGGCCGGCTAATACTTAATTTAAGAACGCAACCCCAATGGTCTCTCTTCCATTAATTCTTTCTTTTTGTATCTACCTTTCTCTTACTTTCACTTTTGAGTACTTTCTTCTTCTTTTTTTTTGGAGCTATTAGCTCAATACTACTTAAATAAAAGAGAGGAGAAAGAGAATCTTAATATTATAAAGGTCCTGGGATCTTTGCATGAGAAGGAAATTAATCACTACTCACTGCTAGCTAAGATTTTTTTTTTGGGGGGTTGTGTTCAAAAATGAATTTAAGAAAAAAAAAAAAAAAAAGAAGGGCTGGTGGGTGCATGGATGGAAGAAGGAAAACTTGAGAGTGGAATTTGGGAAAGTGGAAGCGGATCGGGGTAGACAAAGTGATGAGCGCGAGACATAAAATAGCTAGTAAAAAGGGCGACAAGATCAGAAAAAGAGTGAAACAATTGTGGGCCCCCAAAACCTAGTCAGAAACCGCCATGTTTCTTTTCTTTTCATCCTGAAGCCTCTCCCCACTCCTCTTCTTCTGCGTTGCTTAATCCATTCAATTTTGCTTCTTCTGCGATGTCACAGTTGGTTAGGCATGGGACCTTTGGGCTCCTTGTCATGTTACATGGTACGTGCTCTTTCGGTGGTGAAACGTTGTCACCTCGTCAGCCCACGCGGCCCACTTTGACTTTTTGCTGACCGAGACTTAAGTGTGCTTCCCATTTCTTTTTCCTTTTTCCTTTTCCCTTTTCTTTTCCGTGGGAGTTTTGCCCCGTGGTTAGAGAGATTCGAAGGACCGTCGCTTGAAGGATTTTGGATTCGACTCTTGTAAGTGAAAAGGAAAACAATCAATCGTCCCCAAATTCGGATTGGTCAGCGTCTGGTGCTGCTGGTATCAGCAGATGCCTAGTTGAAAAATGGTTGAAAAATAGGATATTGGACCAAAATAATATATACTTCGGGACCACGTTGGTAGCTCCATTTCCATTGCGTATGTGAGGGACTAAAAGGAGACTTTTTTTTTTTTTATAATTGTGAGGGACCAAAAAACGCAATATTCCATGTCCAAAGTCAAGAGTGAAAATGAACCATTTTGAATTTGTAATTTAAGTAGTCAGAGCATTGCAATTTATGTCATTTTCGAATGTGGCTTACAAAAAGCTAAAAGTATTAGTAATTTTTTGTTGACGGCAATGATTTTACTTCATCGTTTCTTCGTGCCAAGAATAGATGCAAGTAGTGAGAAATGATGATAGCGTAGCTTTGCCTTGCAATTAACTTGCGAATTGATCATATGGTAACCTAACGAGTGAAGATGCTTCCGGTTGAAGAAGGAGGGAATCCGAGGGCGGGCGGGGAATTCCCGGTCTCCTCCACGATCAACTGAAAACATACTCCCACTAAGAATGATGCGGTGGGGGTGATTGAACTACCTATTAATTAATGGAACAGCAAGAACAGGTCGAAATAAATACTAACATGTCGTGGATTCCGATAACCCCAGCAAGCAGCTTGTTGGTATTTGAAAAGGCGCTCGTGTCACTTTACTGGTAGTTTAATGAAGCCCGACAGTGGGATTTCTTTTTATTATTATATATGTATGTATATTAGTACTATATATCATGGCCATGCAGCCTTTGCCTTTCTTTCGATCCCTAATTATTGAGAAATTTAAAAGCAAAAGGGAGGGAAGTGGAACGCCATCCACATTCGCAATGCTTGATCCGCATGCATGCAAATGCAAATGCAAATGCAAATTCCTCTGCCGTCATTTTGGACCAAAAGGTAGCGCCATATTTAGCAGACATGCAATGCAATGCAACCAAGAAGACAGAAAGAGTAGCGCCAAATGGCTAATTAGGCACTACTTTGAATTCTAATTCTGGAAATCAGAACGAAAGAGAACCTTTTTCTGGCCGTTAATCAAGGCAAAATAGTTGGCTGTATCGCTTGTGTGTTACCATAAACTTTTACTTTCATCAAAATTTTCTCCATACTCGAATCCCAACAGTGTCTCGTGTCCGGTTTCTTCTGAATGCCGACTCTTCAACAAAAGCATCACCATTCATTCCGTCTGCAGGATAGTAACCATTGGAATGTCTCTGTCAGTCCCACTAGTGTCTGTCATCTTATTAGACCACTCACACCTCACGAGACAGCAGAACTACTTTTCCAACGATGCCCATATGAGCTCATATTTTTTTTTCCAAACGATAAAAGATTCCATATGAGCTCATATTAAACCAACAGATTTCCCCTAATCCATCACATCATCCCTCTCTTTTTTTTTCTTTCTCTTTTATATATATATATATATATAATACTTATTGGAAAAACATTTTATCCAAGAGTTGGTTGGAAAAGGACGACGTAATGAGGATTACCAACCAAGAGCTAAATAGTTGCTTTGGTTGTATTACGGGTCCGTCATGGCCTGGGCTCCCCACAAAAACGCGTAACCAACCACCTTTAAAAAAAATAATAATAAAAGATAGGTTAAATTTGGCCAGGAGAAAGAATAGGAGCGTTCCAATTTGCCTTGATGCGCAGGCATATACCCTATGCGTCCTCTCGCGAAATCAGGACAATTAAGTTGCAGTTTCGAGATTTTAACGGTATTAACTGTCAGATTCCTGATTAAGAAATTAGATGGCGGTAGGGGAGGTACATTACATGATCGAATGAATTGGGGTTGGTGGGGTCCTAGAATCTTGTGGGAGTTTCCTACTGCTTCAAGTTGTCTTTATCGGTTGGTTGATTAGGATTTGGTTAATCAGGTAGTTTAACTGTCAAAACAGATGGCTATGAAGTATTAAAATCCCTAGAGTGTTTTAGAGTTCACATCCTCCGGGTAGTGTCATTAAGTCAAAACGGGGTCAGATTGGATAATTGCACCTCATGACCTAACCTATATACTCCAGAAACTAGCATTACTCTGAGCAGAGGGAAAAGAAAGAAAACTCCCTGTTCCTTTCACCATTCACTGTTTCTTTTGTTTTTTTGGTGGAAGGAAAAGCCTGGAGGCGAGGTACACCTTCTGGTAACCGTCCTGACCAGATCAGTTTGGATTGGAGTTTGCAATTATCATGCATGTCTTTAATCATCGATCGCAACGAGAATTACAAGAGAGCAACAGGATTTTGGCGCAATAAACCAACGGTCAACGGACTAAATTCCCCTGCTCAGCTTCACCTATGACCAATTTTCTCAATTGGTATCGGCATGGTCTTTTTTTCTTTTCTTTTTTTTTTCACCTTCAGCGAAACTAATCCGGACTTGATTTGTAAGATCCGAGAGTCCGTCGAGAAGCGCCCGTAGGATCCGACTCTTATTTTTTAGTAGAGATGTAACCTAAACCTTTATAAGGCGCCACATATAGAAGTCGAACTTGCAACTTCTCATTGACATTAAGAATCCACATAACAGCTGTCCTAATCTCATGGGTTTTGGCATGGGGTCTTTCAGTTTCTCTTTTGAAGCCGCAACCAATTTCACTTGTTACATACTACTAGTAGTAGTATTTTATTGTATCGCCGTACAAATGCATCCAGAAACACAGATGACGCTGAACAGGCATTTACTAGATATGTAAGAACTCTTGTACTGTTTTTTTTTTTTTTTTTTTTTGGGTTTCAAGTGTGTTGTTAACTTCTATGTCGCCACATAAAGCCTAGAAGGTGTAATTTGGCATATGATCGAATGTTTCCCAAATTTTTCTTTACCGTAATCGATTGCGTCCGGTGACAGTTTTTTCTTTTTCCCCCCGGTTCTAGAGGAATATTTGGACCCTGTAAAAGGAATGTCGCAAGTCAAGGCACAACAACAACGAACAACCATGCTCGATCGATGGATAATCAGTCTTTTCCTTGACATGGTCCAGCCGGGATGAAAAAGGGGAGGTCAGGTCAAAAAGCACAGCTATCTCAAATCTCTCCCTCTCCAACCACTGCTTGATCAATCCCTGGAAATTAGGCTTTTACTGACTAACAATAAAACTGCTAATGAGTGATCCAAAATCCAAATTAGTCTTTTAGACTCGAAATCACATATAAGTGCCCTGCATCACATCAGACTCATATCACACTACCAGCAAGCAACCGTGATGCAAGTATCCCGTACTAATCAGGTTTATCACCTCTGGGGCCATCACTAAAATTAAAAATATTCCCTTCGTTCTATTTTGATAGTCCTGTTTTCCTTTTTTGTCTGTCCCAAATTGTAGTCGGCTTTCTAATTGAAGAATGTAGTTATCTTTTGATTTCTCTAAAATACCCTTATTCTACGTAGGTTTTCTTGACCATCAATTCAAATTTTCATAAACCATCAGTTTAAGTTTCCATAAATAATTAATATAAAGTTGTACTCTATTTAATGTAAAGATATTTTAGAAAAATAGCAATCTAAATTTATTTTTTCAATAAAATTAACTACCTTTCATAAATTGCGTGAAGAAAACTATAGGATTATCAAAATGGGACAGAGTGAGTATTAAAATTAATTAAATGCTAGTCCTCTGAGTTTCCTACGTGAAGCGGGAGTTAGTTAATCCAGAGCAGGAAATAAAAAGAAAGGCACACACTTATATGCTACCGGTATTAGGGCTACTGTGTTTTCTTAAGAATGGATGAATATTTACCAGCAATGCTCCCAAAAATGCCTGGTGCTGCGCGTCGCACTCCCGCTAGTGGGAAGTCAATTGGGTATATATCTTCTTTGAAGCTATAATTCACAAACTGTAGTTTATTTATGCTTTTGATTGGAGCGCTGCAGCTCCGCCTGGATATTGTCCAAGATTTTAGCAACTGACAAGAAAACTCATAAAAGTAGAGACCAAAAGTATGGAAATTTTAATGAATATGATGTGATGGGGATTTTTGGCAAGGCTAAAATCCGCAAACAAACAACCTAGAAGCTAGAGCTTGTTTTGCCTTCTTTCCGGGGTACATAACGTGATCTAAACCAAATCTTCTTCAAAATGCTTTACTTTTTTTTTTTGGTTTGGTTGGAGAATAAAATGCTTTACCTTTTAATTATATATATATATATATATATAAAATTATGCAGACTTAATTTGCAATTGGTTGTGCGTACCCAAGTCATATTACCAGAAATAAATTTTGATAGGTATTTAAGACCTTGAAATTTTTTTTGTGGGAGAATTACAAGGAAGTCGAAAATTCTTTTAGAAAATATGTTGTAATACATAAGTAATTTAAGTTGTACTAAGGGTCTGTTTGGTTGGAAGTAAAATGTTTTCTTTGAGAAAATATTTTCCGTGGAAGTAATTTTCCATGAAAATCATTTCCCTTTCATCATTTTCAGGTGTCTGGTTAGCTTATTGAAAATATTTTCTTACTTCATTTTTCTGGTGTTTGTTTAACTTTTGAAATATTTTCACTTTTATCTCTATCTTTACTTTCTATATATTATAACTACATACTTCTTCCCATGCAAAATAAGAAAATTTATCTCATTGTTTAACTTTAAAAAATCTTGGAGAAATGTATATATGAATAAAAAATATCTCCTTAAGCAATAAACAAATTGCTGGCCATTTAGTGTCAAATATTAATCACATGCAATGCTTATTGTGACATATATCTTGCATTCTCACTGCTGAAAGTTTCTCTAGAAAAGAATGTCCCTATTATACATAATTAATTATTAGCATAGGATGAGCAGGATGAGATTTTTTTTTATTTTGAATATACTAGGAGGAGGATTGGGTTGGGTGGTATGGGGGAGGGAGTGTAAGGAAGATGTCTTGGGTTCGAGTCCTCCTGTTTACACTAAAAAAAAAAAAAGAACATACTATAAGATGTTTTCAGTAAATTTGGAACATACTACAGGCGGGATGCATGCATTTTGGAAAATATTTTACATAGGAAAATGTTTTCAGTAACTTTTGTGCAACCAAACACGGGAAATTAGGAAAATATTTTCCTGGAAAACATTTTCACCCTAAACAAGCGGACCCTAAAATTAAAATAATCTCTTCACATGTATGGTTTATAATATAAATCATACTTATAAAAAATTTATAAATTAGTCAAAATTAATCAAAAAATGATCCAATGACTAAATATATATCTAGGAATGTAGTATGCTTTCCAAAACATCTCATTTGTTATACTGGACAATAATTGTTGTATATCTAAAAAATTTACTCATTATTGCATTTATAACTGCTCATGTTTTCACTTTTTAATCTTATTTTATTTTTTATTGTTGTTGTAAGCATCATAAAGTAGGATCACATAAGGGTAGTATTAGAATAAAAAAAATTTCGTTCTTGTATTTCTTCCAAAGGGAGCTAAAAATGTTACAAAAAATATCATTCTTAGGGAGGTATATGAAATTATACCTTATATCTAATCGAAACTTTTAACTAGTAAATGCAGTGGATCAAGCGGTGAAAATAGAGAGCAGTCACACAGACGCATAGTATTATGAGATTGGAAAGGTAATAAGATATAGAAGGGCGGCAACCATTAATTTTTAGTTAACCATTAATGCCTTGTCCTAACAGATTTAGTAGCTTTTCAGAACATGTGTTGATTTTTTTTTTTTTTTTTTGTTTAAAATCTTCGAAAGTAAATCCTTTTTTTTTTTTGAAATTTCATCAAAGCTGCTCTTTTTTTTCCCTTTATTTTTTTTCTAATGTAAGCGAGAAGCTTTGAACCCAATATCTCTTATTTATATTCCCTTCTTTCGTACCACCTAACCCATTCCTCCACTCTCATCAAAACTACTCTTTTAAGAAGTAAGAACAAGCATTAAGTCATCACTACACAAAGACGTGATGAAAGATAATTGCAGCACAAGCAACTTCGGAGCAATGGTACGTGAATGCATAAACTAATTTATTGAGTTAATTTATGAAAAATGTTTTTTGTCATTTGCACTTCCACCATTTTATTTGTTTTATCATATAATATAATAAATGAAACTATACGATTAAAATAATAGTAGAAGTGTGGTTAACAAAAATGGAAGTGCAAATAATATGCTCGTAAAATAGAAGATCACATCGTGGGAATTGGAAATGTTGAATCGTGTCTTATACAAATTTGAATGACAAATATGCAAAAATTCAATTTAAAATTCAATTTTTTTCATATGTATTATGGATCCAACGGTGATAGTGTATATGTTGTCGCAAATCAAACCAAGGCAATTGAATATATTTGCCCCAACTTAAACTACACAATTCAGACCACCTAGAATTATGGGAACATTATAGTTCAATTGTTATTTTAGTTCACACTCTTACCAAGTCACTCTATTACTCGACTTAGTAACAAAGAAGTCCTTGGCTTATAAAAGTTTTCGCGCAAATGGTGGTGACTTAAATCATTTTCTGTTAGGTCTTTGCTTTGACAAATTATAACAGCCAAACTGGTTGGCGTACTCGAAGATGACAAATCGGTCTCCAAGCACAATTAATTCTCCCCATATGGGAAGTGAAAAGGAAAAGTTCGATTTTTTCACATTGATTTCAAAACTGAGTTCCAATTTGCTCACTTGATAATCATTACAAAGCTCATCATAAGTGATTTAAAGTGTTTTTTTTTTTTTCCGTTTTTATAAATTATGCCAGGATGGAGTTCTCGTTGCAGCATCCTCTTCCCTCTATCAAGACAAACACAACACTCGCCAGAAGGACAATACCACAAATTAAGAACTCATCAGATCTTCTTCTTTCTTTCTTTCTTTTTTTTTTTTTAAAAAAAAAAAACACGACATTAGTCAGTTTAATTCACTGATAAATTAACTAGTTAATGATTGTAATTTTCATTTTAACACTTGCCCTGTTTATGTTTTGAAGATCCAGAAAATTATGGGACTCGAATATACAATCCTCATATCCATTGGGAAATGATGGAAAATTAAAGGATGGGTCGGATGTTGGTAGGACTAAAAGGGTGATAGATCCAGCAGTCGTGATTTCAGCTCAATCTCTTGCTGCAGAGCCAAGCATGAAGTTTCAGAATAAATTCTTGATAGCTTGTTCTTATTTACTTTGTTCGCATCTCGCGGCATTTCATCTCCTACTGGTGCATTGTCCTTGAACCAAAATACCGATCCATCTTGCATTCAATGTATTAGCTCGGTACACTGAAAACGAAGAACCACGGTCTCATCATACAGTAGCAATCCTAAAATCTTGTTATGTACAGTAGTATATAGCTGTTCGCCTCACTAGTAGCCTTGGGACTATAGCTCCGAATTAATTGGACCATACGATATTTGTCGCCCTTCTTACTTTGGTAAGAAAATGTCAGGAATTGGACCATACAATATTTAGACACGAAAGAAAACAAACAAACAAACAAACAAAACGATTTTCGTATAGTGCAAAAGTATTGTAAATAGACCCTGCCATGCCTGCCCAATCCGTCAGTATAGTTTATTCCTTTTGTTCTCCTTTTATTGGTCATTTCTACTTTGATTTTCTTGTATGGGGTAGCTGCAATTTGCACCCGTCAACTATCACTGCTGAGCAATTTAAACCCTCATCAATTTTAGCACTTAAGTACCTTATACCATCAATTTAAATCGCATTGCTCAAGTTGATTGAAAAACAACAACGTAGCCACTTTTGTCTAAAGACTTTACAAACTGTTTCTAAATAAACAAGAAAAACATATCCAAATTGGGGGTACTAAAGATATTCGATTAAAAATGTAGTAAGAAAAGTTCGTGCTATAAAGTGCTAAAATTAATAAGTTTAGGGGTTGAAGCTGCTAATCAGCTATAATTCAAGGATGCAAATTGCAATTAAAACATGTTTTATCATCCAAAATGCGAACTGCTGATCAGATGCCCATACTCAAAACTCCTATCTATACAATGCATAAAACCCTAGAAGCGGCATACATTGAATGTATAAAATTTTATATCATTTTGATTTACGTGAAAAACAAAAAAATAATGTATAAAATTTGTACATACATTGAATGTGCCGTTATCACTACTAGTACTATTAAGTTCTCAGAACAAGGAGGAAATTATTTATAAATTAACCGGGCCATGATTGTGCCCTAGTCCGCCGAAGCATTAGAAGACTACTAATTCATTTGAAGTTGCAGAAAAATGTTAAGATTAATGGTGCTCTTATCCCTCGAGAAGTCGGTAAGATGGGTCATTTTCGCATAAAAGGTCGAAAGTTCGGATCCCATTACTGATATGAGGACTATATTGATGGACGATCTGTAAGAATTCTATACATGATATATGGTTCGAGGATATGTTTTGACTCGCATGTTGATAATCAGAGTCGAATCCATGCAAAATTTTAAAAAAAAAAAACTCTTATTATAGCACACCCTAAGAAAAATACAAAAAAGAGGAGAAATTGATATAATATTCTAGCTAACCTGTCCCCCGAAGAAAAACTGCAGCCTAACATACGCATACATACATATATGCCCCCCGGTTCACTCACACACAAAAACATGCGATAAATGCGCATGCAAGCATGCACAAGGTACACAAATATTGTATTAGTACATGCTCGACACTAGCAGTAAAAATAGTAATTACACGTTTATAATCTCAATAAGTACCGATTACTGAGTAGTATCCGTAGTGTAGCTAGCTGTAAGTGGATAGATGCCTACACTAAGGGAAATGGAAAGGCAGAAGAGACGGAAAGGCCTAGCCAACTTGGGGATTGGAGAATGCTTGCTTATACATAATTATTTCGTGAATAAATCTAGTTAAGATATAAACATTGGTTTTTCATATCATATCAAAAATTAAAAATGGAGGGGTAGGGTTTCAGTAACTGATCAGTTCCTGCATTCCTGGCAACAATAAAGAACGTAGTATTGCTATTTGGTAAGTATTAAACAATTTCAGGGTGCCACAAGGCCATCCAGTAATTAAGAATTCAAGAAATGCCTTTCATGGTAATAATACTAATATTTTAGCCTCTGTGTGTGTGGTGGGCGGGTGGGTGTTGATCCTGGGCGATGCGCAGATAGCAGTGTGGGAGGACAGCATGCTAAGTGAAGTGATATGGGGAATAGAATGGGGGGCGTGTAATAAAAACGAAATGTTTCCTCCCAATACAACAAGTGTGTCTGGCAAATGAAGGGTGGATTTGGGTACAAGGAGAATGGCCATTACCCACATGTTTATTCCAATCATCAATGCACACAACGCTCTATGCCACCATCTCAAAATCCTGAATTTTTTCCTCTTCGTGAGTATTACTTATCAATAAGCCCATACAATTTGGACACCTTACTGACATGCATCTACATTAAATTAGAAAGGGAAAAAAAATAAACTATCCCGCAAGCATTAATAAAGCCTTTTTCCAGTTAGAAAGGCACTAAGCTTTTTTCAAGTTGCAGTCTTGCAGAGACAAAAGGGACCAAGGAATGCATGCAGGGATAGCTTTACTGCTAGTTTATAGGTTAAAACAATGATCAGACAGCAGAAAGGGGTAAAAAAGAAAAAATTTGACAAAAACAAAAACAAAGGGTGATGCTGTGTTTAGCAATTACGTCATCCAACCGATTAGTTTCCCAGGGGATGCTTATATGCAGTAGTGTCTTTTTGGTTCGGCACTACATATGCTGAGTGTCTGAGTCGATGATTCAATCAAATGCATTATGTCAACCAACTTGCTTTGGGTTGGTTTGGTCAGCCGATGAAGTATAAGATGCAGGTCTAACTGTAGGTCAGGGGTTCGAACATCTGCATCTACAGTAAAATTGAAATAAATGCGCCAATGATAAAAAAAAAAAAAAAAAATTCAAATGTAGTATGTCATTTTTCAACCGACTGTGCAGTGATGACCCTTATCAACGACAATGCGTGACGGTGGCTGCACTTTATAGTTGCATTATAATAATTTAATATAAATGCCCAGCAATAAGAGCAGTCAAACTTGCGATTGCAACATTTTGGGATAATTTCAGAAAGCTCCCTTTGAATTTTTTGACAATTACACTGACCTCCTTTAAAGTTTAAAAATTTTCACTAATTTCCCTTGCTTTTCAATTTTTGGCAACATATAAGTCTAAGGCCCTGTTTGATAATTTAATTCAATACTTAAATTTAATAGATTCAAATCTTTTGATAACCAAAAATTAAACATCTTAATTAATTAAGTGGCAATTAATTTTCTAAGCAAAACTTATTCTCAAAATTAAGTGATAAACTATTCACTTATCACTGAATGTAATATACACTCAAATATATTAAATTTAATACTTAACAATTCAATAATTTAATGGATTCAGACTTCAAATTTCAAACTTTAATTTTATCAAACACACCCTAAGTCATAAAAAGTATCATTAAAAAGGTAAAAAGGTATTTTGATGAGTGAGACGATAATTTTATTTCACAAATGCCCTATGGATTTTTTTTCTTTAATTTTATTCCATAATTGATTTAGACAATATTTTTTTAATCCACTGGTGCAACAAATTATTAGGCCATATAAGTTATTCAAGCTTGATAATTCAGTTGAAAATTTTCCTTAGTAAGTTTATCAATCTTTTATGACCTCCGTCCCATTTTCCTTCATATTTTGTTTTTAAATCGGTCTCCCGTGATCCATTGTGAGACAAAAATACACTGTAATTCTGTATTTGAATCTTATGGTTTTTAAAATCTTTCATTATTATGTCTTTTGTTCTTTCATTCCTTTGATCTTATATTTTTCCTTTCACCTCCGACAAAAGAAACATTAAAATTCTTTAACGTGCCATAGACCCTTTAAAGAAAAAGGAAAAGAATTGCTAACATATTCACTTAAGTACCAACTTTGTTTCACGACATTATAATTGTGATCAAGTTCCAAATCTTCAAATTCTCTAAATGTCATAATTTTTTATGACTGAAGATATCCTGAAAACTTCAACTTTGGGACATGGAGGTTCAACTTCCAATTCCAGCTGCATTATAACGTTTGAACAACTTATATGGCCTAACAATTTATTGTATGTATAGATTAAAAAGCACCTTGTCTATATCTATTGTGAACTTGTGCTCTGAAACTCAACAAAGTCTCATTTTATTACTAGTTTTTTGTCTTTTAATTACTGCAAAGATTTTTTCCCCTAAACAAATTAAGTTTGTAATAAACCTTGAAGTGTTAGGGTAGAGCAGTGATTTTACCCTGAATGAGGTAAGTAGTGGGTCTCAAAATTTTGATGGGGGAGGTCGGTGAAATTTCTCAAATCTCAAGCAAAATCAATGCAATTGTTAGAAATCTCAAGGGCGATTTCTGAAAACAAGTATATCTTTTAGAGTTTCGTGTTCTTGCTTTCTTCTATTGTTCTTTTTTTTTTTTCTCCGGAAAATTGACCTAGAAATGCATTTGTTATTTCTTTTTTGTTTTTACCACGAGCTTCGGAAGACACGAAGTCCACCGAATAAGGTTTATTCTTGATTGAAATGATAATAATCTAATCTTGTACACCCAAATATCCGTCAAAATTTTTTTAAAAAAATTTTGCTTTTCTTAATTTGTAACGTGTATTACGAAAGCAGTCCTTCATGTTTTTGGGCCATTATTAATTAGTGGATGCTTGTATTAGTACGAAATTGCGTTTTTTCAGGACATAATAGTGTAAAAATTAGTTCGTAATTTGGATTTTATTTTCTCTTATAGGAGGCAGATTATTTTGGCATTTAAATCAAGTAGACTTTACGATGACCATCCCTCATCTAATCCTTTTTCCCTTTTCCGTTTGAACGAGTAGAAGAAAAATGTAAAAAAGGACAAACGTCATTAAGATTTGGGCAATTTTTCCTCCACACCCATCCATAAAATGGTGTCCGTGATAAGATAGGGACGATATTTTGGGTCTACCCATACCAAATTTAAAATTCTATCCATATGTATTTTAGGATGTCCAGGACTTAAATCCCAGAGAAGGAATTTACAAATAAAAACGCAATTTTTTTTATTTAAAAAAAAAAAGAAGAAAAAGAAGAAAACGAATAGGAGAGGACCAATTAACGTGTGGACCACGTTAATATTAAGCCAAAACAATTAGTAGTAGCATTGCTCAAATTTGGCAAGTGAATGTTAACAATAAATAGGAGGATTAGTAGGACAATGGTCCCACACCCACCAGAGTTGCGAACAAGAGCGTGCTAATACAGTGTCACGTGCGAAGACAGCTCTATATAAACAACCAAGGGCGAGGCCCAAAAGAAGAACCAAAGCCGAAACACAGACGCAAAAATCGTCTTAAAACAAAAAGCTCGCCAGTCGCCATATTCAAAAACTCCATCCTTTGTAGCGTCAGTGTTAGCGGTAGCAGCAGCAGAGTCCTATACGTGCATTGCTTCCTCTGCGGCGCACGTCCGGTGTTACACCTTTGCCAACTGCTACAGGAATTTTATTGTTTTAGGGCCATTTATTCTAATTAGAACACCCCCACCACCACCCCCCCACCCCTTTTCCAACCCCAATACCCTACAAAATAAGAAAAAAAAAAGGTTGTATAGAGACAAAGACGGTGGTAATTTATATATCGAGAGAAAAGAAGAGGAAAATGGAGACGGAATGCGAAACCAAAGAATCAAAGTTCCGGAGGATTTGTGTTTTCTGCGGTAGTAGCCAAGGCAAGAAGACTAGCTACCAAGACGCTGCTATTGAGCTTGGCAGGGAATTGGTATTGCTTTTCTCTCAAAGATGTCGCCTTTCTCCTTTGCTCTTTTCTTTGCTTTCTTTGATTTTGCTATCTTCACCTCAAAATTTTCCAAAATTGGGTCTTTCTTTTTACACATAAATCCTTTCTTTTTTGTTGACCTGGGTTTTTTATCAATGTGCCGTTTTCTATCAAGCGGCGTGCTTCTTCTTTTTCCTTTTCCGCTGGGAAGTGTCGTTTTCAGTTTTTCTGGTGTCTGTGTCAAGTGATTTGAGATGGGTTTCGGTTGAAATATCAATCAAAACTTTCTCCGCATTGGTGTATCTATCTCTCTTTTCAAGTTGGTTCATGGCCTTTTTCCAGAATTCCGGAATTCGATGTTGGCTGCTTCCATGACGAGTAGCTTTGGTTTGTCTTCAGTTCATCATGCAAATGCGGTCTTACTGGGAGTGTTTTTATTTTTCATTTATTCATTTATTTTCTTTCAGGCTTTCGGTGCCTTGCATGTTGTACACTTGTACTCTCTCTCTCTCCCGCCAGGGAGAGGGTCACACATTGCTGTATTTTCTTCGACTTGCTTTCCTATTTACACAGGAAAGATAAGATTTTTATTTGTTTTATGATCTGCACCTTCAGTTCTCCAATATGTCCTGTAACTTTCGTCCACAGGTTTTCCTTTCTTTCTTTCGTTCACTCTTTGCTTTTTCTATACCCCTTTTCTCTAACTTGTTCTTGATAGTTATTGATAAGGAGCCCATGGAAAGAATGTACTGAATTGACCTTATCTTTTTATGAGTTCGACAGAACCCATATTTTACCTTCGAGTAAACCTTTTTCATCATTTACAGTATCTAAAGATGTAAAATAAACAGATAAAATTGAAAAAGTAAACCGCCTTTGCATCGAGGGTCCTGAAATAAAAAAAAAAAATGTTCCTTTTGATTCTCTGCAAAGGGCAAGAACTTGACTAAACTGGAGCTATCATGTGAAACGGTTCCAAAAGCCTGGACTGGCTTTGATAAACCTAAGTCTCCAATTTTTAGTATTGAAATAGCTGCCAATGAAAATTTGAAGTTCTGGGGTTTACGGGTTGTGCCTTTTTGGATGTTCTTGAAGGTCTCCAGGAACATTGATTTGGTCTACGGAGGAGGCAGCATAGGTCTGATGGGTTTGGTTTCACAAGCTGTTCATAATGGTGGTAGGCATGTTCTTGGGTAAGGTTCCTTCCATTCCGTTCCTCGTGTAGTATTTCCCTCACAACTCTCAAAAACAGGGTAAGAGAAAACAGAGGATTGACAGACATAATCAATGAGGAGTTTATGCTTACTTGTTCACTAAAACTAATTTTTGTCATGTTATTGTCTCTCTGTAGAGTTATTCCCAAGACGCTCATGCCTCGAGAGGTAATGTCTGCTATGCCTTAATAAAGTCTTAAGCCTTTTGCCCTTTTCTTAATAGGAGTAGAATAGTATCTTGTGAACAAGAAGCCCCACCGTGCTACTATGTTGTCATTCCTCCCCCTGTTTTATGGTTTGAATCAGTTTGTTGTGAGATTTAACTATTCTTATTTGCTCTTTTTTTTTTGGTCCTCGTAATCATTGATAGATGGTAGTAATTTTTTCTCATTCTTTCTCTTTCCTCCTTGACTGACTTTAGAATAATAGTTTACAGACTTGTTAATTTAAATGAATGTTGCTTTTATCTGGGCATTTTTTACGTATATCTCTTTTTCATTTTGGCTACTCAGTAGAGTTTATCTCTCCCTGCCTCCTCCGTGGCCTTATCTTTTTGGTGTACTATAATAGCTTGCATTTCGAAACAGCTACTAGTAGTATGAGTTTTTGGGTTCGAAGAATTTTTTCTGATTTTGCCTTTTGTCTCCCCGTCTCTCGTTTACATTGTTTGGCTGTGAGTATTTGCTTCCCTGTAAATTTTTTACGTCGTCTCTTTCTGTGGCTGAAGTTCTCGATTTATGTATGTAAATAAGTCTTAAATTATCTATATCCAGTGGTGCATGACTACTGTCTCTGGCCTCTGGAGACTTTAAAGTGTTCTGGATTAAGTCCACCATTCCTGCATGCCTCATCATTGCTTGACTGCACAAGTGCACAGCACCCCTGTACAAACTTTAATCTCTCTCTCTCTTCATTTCAGTTTCGGAAATTAATAATTTTCTTCCTGGGAATGGGTACCTTTTTCTCAGTTAACTGGTGAACCAGTAGGGGAAGTGAAAGCAGTGGCAGACATGCATCAAAGAAAAGCAGAGATGGCTAGGAACTCAGACGCTTTTATTGCCTTACCAGGTTGGTGTAAAACTTTGCAGAAACTCTCGTATTTGCACTAAAATCTCAAGGCAGATTAATGAAAAGATAGAGCATCCAGGTGCTTTTATTTTTCTAATTTTGGCACCCTGGATTTACCACATCTCTCATGTTATGATTCTTTTCACAGTAAATCAAGTGTCCTACTTACTGAACCACCCCTTGCTTGATTTTTACTTTAAACTGGAGAAAAAGAGAAGAAACTATTTATTAATAATCCTTTCCATACTGATGGTCGTGCCCTTTTTATATTTTATATTTTTTGTGGAGGAACACTCATTGCTGAAAATTAACTTGAATAACACTCCTGGATCAAGAAACAGGTTTAAGAAACTAGAACGAGGAGTTGCCTTGTATACGGCTTAGTGTCCGTTGTCTTGGTTGTCTCTCTCAAGAGGGGGGCATCATCAGGGGTGGGAAGGTTTACTTTATTTATTTCTTTTTCAGGGATTTTCTTCAACTGCTACTATTTTGTCAAAATAGAAGTACGTGCTAAAATAGAGGCGTTTATGAGGCCATCTGTTATGTTCCTCATCAGGAAATACGTTTCCTATTGGAAATGGAATACTAAAAGAAAGCTTTCCATTGTGGATTTGCATCTTTTGCATTTTTTTGGTAAAATGGATATGCGTTTCTGATATTGACTAAGTAAAGGCTGTTGTGATGGTATGAAAGCACTGTCCAAGTGTAAATAAATGATCACAAACTTGCTGCTTTCTGTAGCTTGTCACGAACCCCGAGACACATGATTAGAGAGCAACCCTTCAAACCCTAGTTGTTGACCTATCAACATCTTGCACTGAAAATTAGAGCTTCTAATTGTGAAATAAACTCACTTTCACTTTGTGTGTTCAAGTCTTGGATCTAACTAAGTACCTCTTGCTCTGCGAATCCATAGAAGTCCTCTCACATTCAATGGGCTCCACAATGTGTGGGACCTTTTACTTCATGAAACAAAGCTTTTACTGTGGTCATGCCCTCTGGTGCCACCTCACGGATGTTCCTTAGCAAATTATCATTGCGAGGTAGAGGAGAAGAAAGTAGCACAGTTGCCGTAACTGCTTGTGCCTGCTACAGCTCTCTCCTCTGTGGCTCTGTCTCACTACCTGTAGTAATATGTAGATGGTCTTATGCTCATTTCCTGTGGGACTCAGATTCAGTCCTCAAATCAAGGACGCACTCTACTGATTGATTAGTCAACTTTTAGACGCTAGAGTAGCAAGCGATAATTCATCATCCCTATCTTTTCTTTGTCAAAGGTGCATTTGACCTTCTTCTGGTTGCAAGTAATTACCTTTTGATGTCTTCAGCTCAACGCATACATCTCTTTTCTCATTAAAATTTGTACTTGACATGATTATATGATCCTCAACTGCCAATGCGTATCCTAGCATCATTCCGATCACGCAAAGGTATATTATACTAACTGCTCATTGGACCATGTCAATTCACGCAGGTGGTTATGGGACTCTTGAGGAGCTGCTTGAAGTGATAACCTGGGCTCAGCTTGGTATCCATGATAAGCCGGTAGTTTTTGATATTCAACTCTTACATATTTAATCAACATGCTCAGCTGTTATGTATGGGATCTGAATAGACAACCCTCCGACAGTAAACGCTGGTAAACATTTTGCAGGTGGGATTGCTGAATGTTGATGGTTATTACAATTCATTGTTGTCCTTCATCGACAAAGCTGTGGAGGAAGGATTCATCAGTCCAAGTGCGCGCCATATCATTATTTCTGCACCAACAGCTCAGGAGCTGGTCAAGAAATTGGAGGTAAATGTTTTTAAAAGCTAAGCATTAGTTTTTAATGTTGAGCACTTTTCTTCTGAATTGTCGTGTGTGTAAGCAAAATGAAATCCAGTCACTCTACAATTTTGAAAAAGAAGAAGAGCAAAACCTTGGGAAATTAAACTAGTCAACAAGTTTTCTGCATTCACTTTATGAGTTAAGTTTCAAAACAAGTGATGTAAAATTTTATTTGTTCATTTTTTATGAAAGTAGATGGAACTGCGCATGCACACGCCATTTAATTTTGGGGGCTGAATTGGCAGCTGCTACTTGTAACCCAAACTAGTGCAGGCAATGCAATAGTTTGACAAACATTTTGTTCATGTGAATTTCTCGTCATTTTTTTCAGGAATATGTTCCTCGCCACGAGGGAGTTGCTTCAAAGTTGAGCTGGGAGATGGAGCAGCTTGGCTATCCTCCAAACTATGATATCTCAAGGTGAAAAATTGGGATTTGCTGCACTCGAGGGAGCTGTTAGATTATTAAATTTATGGCAGCAGTTTAAAAAAAAAAAAAAGGGTCTGTCTGACTGGAGGGTTCTTGGAATTTTTGTTGCGAGGGGAATTCTTTTGTAAATTTTGAGATGAAAGTGACCTCAATGCTGACATCTTTCTATTCCCTTCGCATAGTTTTCATTGCAAGTTGTAACTAGTAAGTAGGGAAAAGAAAACTCTGGAATTGTCGTATAATCCTCCTGTCTTTAAGAAAGTTCATAGTGGGCTGCATTTACCTATGCAATATAAGCAATTAAAGTTTCTTGTAATCATACACTAGAGGATTAAAGGGCTGGGTTGGGTTGAGTATAGATAGGTAGCTATGGCTGAACCTAGAGCGTGTGAACGAGGTTTATCTTTCACCGTCTGGGTAAAAAAAAAAATGTAGGACCCTAAAAAAGATGAATGTCAAACCCTGAATCTCATGTTTCTGCTAATTCTTTGACTTGATGGTGTTAAGCTCGTACCATGCCCCATTTGGCTTTGACTTGATGGTGTAAAGACTTTAAAATGTGGAATTAATGGATTTTGTTGACAAAAGAACGCCGACTGCCATGTTTCATCTTATCCGATGACTAATCAATCATATGTAGTCAAAATCTGGTTAACAAAAAAATTTAAAAAAAAAAAAATGAAAAAAAGAGACTAGCTTCCATGAGTCAAGGGAGGGGACCTGGAAAATTGTGTGCGAGAGAGAGAGAGAGATGAATGAATGAATAACAGTAGTGTTGATCAGTTTCAAGTACGAAGTCCTTTGAGCATCATCAGAGACATTGTACCAGACTAGAGATACAGCTAAGTCACCCATGGCGTGTGGTCAATGTAACAGCGAGAGGAGAGGTCTCCGATGATCACATTCATAAAGGAAAAAAGAAAAGATGGTGACAACTCACCGTCCTTCCTCCTTATCAGACAAACATTCACCACGAGGTTGAACAATAATAATGATCTTCCCCTATAAATGGAAAAAGAAGCATTGCCTCACACATTCCAATTACGTTTTCAGTCTTCAAGTTCTCTGACAGGTTATTATTATCATTGCAGTTTTTAAGAAAAGGAGGATTAGTACCAGTAGCTAGCTACAGTACTAGTAGTATTAATTCCAAACAACACGTTGTTGGGGACCTTACATTTCGATTGCTCCTTATCCCCAAAGAAATGGGCCAGCGTTAGCAGTAGTCCACAAAAAACTAGAGAGAGAGCCAGAGAGGAGGGGGGTGGGGGACCAATCTGTCTTGTTAGAAACATGTTGGAGCCGATTTCAGGGGCCTGATGCCCTGTTTTGCTGTTAAGGTTTAAGTTAGTGCCAACAGACAAAAGTTGATCCAATTCAGGACAGGCAACCCCATTTTACTCTCTACAGGCGAGACTAGATCATTATATGTGGTGAGAGAAAGCTTCTTAGAGTTGGCTCGGAAGATTTTGGGTTAGTTTAGTTAGGTCTTGAGGTCGCGTGTTCGAATCATCTCTCTACCGTTTACTTGTGTATTCTTGGAGGGTCGGGTGCACAAGCGCAGGGAGATTAGTCCAGCAAAAAGTTAGAATACTCCCTGTGTTGACAAAAAAAAATTATATATGATGAGAGAAAACTCACAACAACAATATTGATTTCTTCTTCTTATATGACTACTATTTTATATATATATATATATATGCAAAAGGGTGTGGGCACTCGGCATATTAAAAGTCGAACGTGGCTCTGTTACAATATGGCTAGTGCTGCAGTGAGAACTTATAATACAAAGAGAGAGAGAGAGAGTGCAACGATGGATCAATTTCAACGTAAATCATACTCTTATATTTATTTATATAACAAATATAACATGTGCATCCTTCAATTTGGAATGCCAAAAAAAAAATTCCTTTTTAAAGTGTCGCCAATGCAATGCAGAATGAGGAGGGAATTTTATAAAGTTCAGGGGATGCAAATATGGTTTAAATTTAAAAATCTCGAAAAAGGTTTCAAAACCATTATATAATTTTTACCCCACCACACCACACCACAACACACTTGTGTGTGGCTCCGCTACTAATTAAGGGTCCCTGTCTTGTTGTAACAATGGGTGGGAGCGAGTGTTCTCCTTTCGCCCACATGTCAGCACTATTCTCCACTGTTCTTTTATGTTCTTTCTAATAAAAATTGAGCAGAAAAGGAAATCAAAGACACGTCCGTACATTGATGGACAAATGGTGGGTGGATAAAACGTGTCATATGAGGTGGGGAGGGGGAGGTGCCGTGGATGAAACAGGCAGCAACCATGTGCCCGCCTGGTGACAAAATCATAGGCATTAGTAATATGCCTTGGCCTTGGCCTTGCTCTGGTCCCTGTTCCAAAACTACTTCGTACTTGCCACTGTATCTCATACACCTTTTTGTGGTAAATGTCATTCATATATGGGCGTAGTAGGCTTAGCTGATGGGTCTGGTCAGTCGGTTGCTCAGCTACTCTTGCTGATCCATATGCCCCTAATGCCCATTTATTTGCCCAAGCAATTTTGTGATTTGGTGGTTGAAGGGACGGTTCAATGATGTTTTTGTCCCCGAGTTATATTCCGACATGGGATTTCCGGATTTACCCAGTTTCTGATTTCTGTCTGCGAGGAAAATTTAGAAATTGGTCTCCATGTCCATCTTCATCGTGACAAGGGAAGAGTCCTCGAACATGCGAAGGAGAATCCAGAAATGGAAAAGGAGATGTGGATAATTAATCAACTCATCTTCCGATGCGGTCTGGTCTGGCCATTTTGTGTAACTCTCGACGTCTTGATATCCTCCGTGTATAGCCGCCAATAACGTTGACCCATTTAAATTTTTCCTCTGCAAAGCAAAGCAATAATTAGATTGTGCAAGAAGGACCATGTGATGTGTGGTCCGATTCTCTCGCAATTTAATTGACGAACTTTTTAAATTTGAAAGCGTAAATAATAGGGGCAACGAGTCCGCAATTGGACCCTCGTCCAGTTACCAATTGGTCGGACGTGGGTTTGTTGTAGATTTCCTTATATTACTTTTAATTGGGTCCTCTAACTACTAACTCTCAAGTATTTCTAATCCAATTGGGAGTGTGTGATTTTATCTCTCGACAAAAAAAAAGAGTCCGCAATTGGAGATAAGTTCATTATAATAATGCTGATGTCGTGACACTTGTCCGTTGCATGAAATTGATCTCAAACTTTGATCCTATAATTGATTTTAAAGATTCCGAAAGTATCTTTAAGTCTCTGTAGCAAATACTCGTTCTCGTGCAAACACAGCCCCTGTAGACCTTTTAATTCCACAAAAAATAGAAAAAAAGAATGAAAGTGCATGAGGAAGCCAATTAGAGCCGAGCCGAGTCAAACTTCCACCACATTTCACTCTTTGGGTTATGAGAAAAGAATTATAAAATGAAAGTGTACGAGCAAGTAAGTCGAGTCGAGCCAACACAATCATAATTATACCAGTTTAAACAGCATTTTAAGTTTTGCCAAAAATTGCGTAATCATCAATCAACCAAGCCGAAGAAAAATCGGGTAACGTTAGTTTTGTCTTCTGCTCGAGTACTTTGGTTTGTGGTATGGTAGTACAAGATTTCTCATTCCGGGCAGAATTTACAAAAAAAAAAATAAAAAAATGATTGTGATGAATTTATCAATACAGCATGGAAGGCAAATTCCATTTGATACACACCAATTCCAATGGAATTGACGGTCTGACAAGCAAATTTCTATGAATTAACATTTGCTGATCTAGTTGTCTACGAAATTGATCGCCATAGATTGTGCAAGAATGTGTGGAGCTCAACATTTCTGGAGGATAAAGAGAAGGGAACGTTCTTTGTGGAGTATTGTAGATATTATATCTGGAAGTGTACAAGAATTTATTTTAAAGAAATATCGTAGAGAAAAGGGCTGAAAGGCATATTAATTAAAGTGAGGACCTTTTATACATTCCAGTTTCTTGTCTCATTCATCTCATATTCCAACAAATAACATGCCAGTACAAATGTATTTTGCAGAGTGAAAGTTTTTTGTAGTTTATAGCACATTTTAACAGGCAAGAGTTTGGGTTTAAATTACCATAATATTTTCCCCCTTTCACCATCATTTAAGAAGAGAATCTATTGAAACTTAGCAAAGGAGGGAACCCAAGGGAGGGACATGTCCGAACCAAAGATAAAATAGTTGTCTGCGGTTAAGGTGGGAATACACTAGGGCAACAGAGGATACAACGTTGGTCTCCAGTTCTACAGACAAACATAATACAGAATCGACTCGTGGGAATGATTATGTAAAAGAAACGAAGAAAGGTCAGCAATGTGGATCATTCATAACCGGGTCGATCACTTTTGAGGGACTGAAACGCAGGCCGAAATGCATAAGAGATGCCTGCTCGACAAATTAATAGGACAGCGGCACAAGTCCTCTTCTTCCCCACTGCCTTTCCTTCTTCACTCACCTGTTTGGTGAGGGGCCAAATGCTACACGTGAACCTGGGAATTGTGAGCCACTATGAATATGATGATGTTGGTCTCTCCTTCCCCCGCCCCACCAAAAGCAACTACAGATATGGCCAAATCCACTACTTTCATATTATTATTCGTCCTACCTGTAACTGCATTTTGTTCATTTCGCGGCCGTCTTTTGGTTTTGTGCATTGCGGGTCTGGAATAATTCAAATGCGTTTGTTAGTTGGCAAGTCCACTCAGTTGGTCTACATTCTTCTTCCCTTGTAATTATTATTATTATTTTTTGTCAAAATCTTCCCTTGTAATTATATATATATATATATATATATATATATTCTTGCAGCTTGCTAAAATGTGATGTGGAAATTAAGGATTAAACAGAATTAGCTTTGAGTTGATGCAAATCATGGAATATATCCAAAAATTAAACTCTGTAAACAAACAAACTCAAGAGCGATCCAATCAAATCTTTCGCGAGCGGGCAAATCTTTTACAGTCCCATCATCAGCTTTCTTTCCCTTATTTTGTTGGCAATGTTATTGTTGAAAACTCAAAGTACATAAGCCATCAATCAACTCAGAGTAACTAAGCCATCAATCCTCGTGCACATCTTAAGCAAGTAATTGTAGATTGTGATCTTCAAGGTGCATTTTTTTTTTCTTTTTTTCTTTTCTGCTTTTGTTGGGGGAAGAAGGAGAAGCGGGGTTGGGGGAGGGTTTGCAATTTGCATTGGCTACGAGAAAAAAGCAGAATCAAATGCTTTTGAGGTTTGATTTTCTAATAATCGAAATCCTCCACAGTCTAAACGCATCCAACAAAATCAACACTTGAAGAGCAAGAAGTAAATAAATGATAAATCCATCGGATCAGCAGTAGTGTTTTTACTAAACTGGATTTTGTACGGCTTTTGTTTGTGAATAGGTTCTTTTTTGATACATTCAGATATTCAATGCAGTAAACAGGTTTCTTTTTCTTTTTCTTTTTATTTTCCTTTTGATACTTACCCAAAATTTTTTTAAAAAAAAAAAAAAGAAAAAGAAGCTGGAATAGGTTTTTTGCACATTCAATGCGGTAAATCCAATATGTATCTTGTGCCTAAACGGGACCAAGAGTACAAACTGCAAATGCCCAGAAGTGGAAATCCAATAAGTATTTTGAATCCCCCATATGATGATGTTAAATCCCCAATTTGTGATGGGCTTGGATCGTCTGGGCCGAGAAGAATGGAGCCTATAGACAAAACCCACCACTGAGTTCCTGGACGGATCCAAAGCTTCCCTAATTGAAAAAAGGCCCAGAGTTCAGTATGTATGAATCTCGATCCAAAAAATCCAAGAGTAGAGATGGGTTGTGGTGGGAGAAACGGCGGAGCAAAGCGACAGAGATTGGAAGCAAGGGCACGGCAAGAAGGGACCAGACATCACCACCACTCACGTCCGGCCATCAGATGACCCACACGCCTTATTATTTACCGATTATGGGAGCCACTCTCCCTCTCTGCGCACTCTGCAGAAGCAGCAGCCCAGTAACTAACCACCTCTCTAGCCTACCACGGATTCCAAAGTAAAAAGGATGTCAACGTCGTTTGCACTCCGCTCCCATTCTACTGCCACTGCCTGACAATACGGCAATTGCCAACTGCCCAACACCCCCACCGCCATCATCCTCCTCCTCCTTGTCTTGTAGCCGTCAACTCAGCCTGTGCTTATTGGTGGACTAACAAAACCAGACTACCACCATTCTGCTGCTACTCCCCTCCGTCGCGCGCACTCTGTCTTTTGTATCCCTTACCGTCTCATCTGCTTATTCGACAAACAACAGGCCATTATTCGAAATATATATTTTATTTAAATCACATCATAAAAATGTTACAGTATTATTTTTAAAAAATTAAATAATTTTGTATGCTTCGCTTGGACATTTTGATTACTTACACTATTCGACAAAATGACATTTGTGTTTATAAAAATTTTGATTACTATAACATTTGTTTTTTTTTTGTTTAATATAAATATATTTGTACAATAAGAATGTAATTATACAGCGACAACGGACAACGGTTGTACCAAACTAGACTGATTGCGGCTTTTTAGCGATGACGGTTGGTATCGCAGACAAATGAATTAAATCACTAATTAGCGATGGTAATTACTTTAACCAATTCACTTTAGCAGTAATGGATGCCATCTTGAAGATCACTGTAGCAAGATAAAATCACTCTTTTATGTAAATTAGTTGTGTGATAAAACCATTAAATGTACTCAAATATGGTAGTTTTCTAAATGTAATGTAAACGTACAGCTGATCAATTTACGTGACCGCTTAATCGTTTTGGCGTAAATGCATGCATGCAGTAGAACGCCGAACCGGGGAGGGGAGGGAGGCAATGCGTCCGACCAGGAAACAGATTGTACGGCGTAGGATGATAAAAGCACTCTTGTCCTAGGATGAAACTCCACCAAGTTGTACCAATATAAGTTAGCTCAATTAATAAGAGTAGATTATTTGCTCACAAAAAGTTTTATGTTTGAATGTGGTTGGCTCCTTCAAAAAAAAAAAAAATATTTGTTGATGATATGAGCATTATTACGTTAGTTAGTGGACGAATCGTAAAAACCCTAATGATTTCGAAGACATGTTTTGATCCGTCGAAACTAAATCCATCCAAAAAAGGACGGTTTATGTTGTTGTATCATGTATGAGAATCATTGAAAAAAAGAACCTCAGGACGTCATATTGTAGAATTGCGACCTCAATCTCTCATAACTAGTCAGTCTTAACAGTGTTCTACCCTACCAATTTCCATTACAACGTGCGTAGTCTCGGAGACAAACGAAACACCCTAACCTCTGTACGAAATCAAACGTTTGTACAAGTGGTTTTTTTTTTTGACACGAGCAATCAGTAATGGATACACCATAATATACAGTCGTAGCATAAGAGGGTCAGGTAGCAGCTCCTGGAAATGATATGGTTCATCAGTCCCTTTCTTTGTAATGTGGGTCGCTGCAGTTAGTGAGAGAGTGGCCATAGTTCCTGACACAATAATTGCCCAGGCCTGACTGCTACATGCTTGCTTGGGTCAGCTCTTAATTGTCCCTTACGAATATTAGTCCACCGGTGATTATGCACTTTTATTATCTTGTACTGTCTTGTCTCCGCCCATTTTTATGTGGTAGTTCACCTTATAGTCTTTTGTTTCTGGGTTGCTTGCAAAATAACCCCCCAGATGCATTTGCAATTATACCTCCTAAACTGATAATTCTAAATTTTGCCCCCTTATTGTATCAGTTACGGCTTGTTGCTACAATCAAATGAATTTGCCATATTTTTCCTCTGAATTTGCCTGACTCCTAGCGGTGTCGTGTTGCCTAAAACAACCCAATATGTATCATCATAGACACTCCAAAAGACTTATTGTTATATCATTAATCTAATGAAAAATTGAGAACATCAGTGATTGATGTCGTACTATAACTGGTATTCTTGTGATCAGTGTAATAGGTGTTTTCTTTTATGGTTTATATTCTAGATTGGGTTCATCCTTGTAGTGATCGAATGAATTATGTTGTAGATATGAAAGCGTAACAATTTGGCGGAATTTCATTCTTTCTTTGGCTAATTGGAAAGGGAGAACCCGTTGAGTTCTTTTTTCTGTTGATGTTTTTTGAAAAATGAACTTCATTAAGTGATGCAGAACACTCGCTCCTTGATAGTATCTATGGATGCTTTCATTTCAAAGCTATAAAAAGAAAGGAATCACTCAATTTCTTGGATGATAGAATATATAATTTTATAGATTAGATATTTGCAAATACTCTCTGTACTAATAGAACGGGAATCACAAAAAAATTCGTTCTCGTCCTCAAGGCTCCACTCGATTAACGAGGATATCGATTGGATGCATGAAATCTCCAATCTGACTCGCAAAATACCCCTTCTGTTTGCTCTTTCCTTTCTGTATAAATCAACAACCCCAATTTCTGTATAAATCAACAATAAAATAAGCTATATATGGTACTTGATAAATCAACTAAACTATATAATGGGATCAATTATGTATCCATGAAGAAAGTACTTCGGCTAAATTACTAAAGTATAACTCGTCCTTATTTTTTTAATTTGCTCCAATTAAATCCTCTGACTATCACCCTGTTTGCTAATCAATTTTTGATCCATAAGTAGAGGCGCCATCTAAAAGGTAAAAATGTCTCCACCATCGACCGATTTGAATAGGAGTAAAATGGGAGATCCAACTCTGCCGATAGCTTCTTGTTCCTAGAAAACACAAACACTTGTAAAAAAAAATAAAGAGAAAACAAAAGTTAACCAAACCAAAAAAGTGAGTCATCTCCATCGTGAAAAAAAGGGGGTAGAGCTCTACCCAAAAAAAAAAAAAAAAAGGGTAAAGGAGTTGGTGAATGAATGAGGGGTATTTGATTGGTAAGAGGATTGAGATGTTCATTGCTGATGCGAGGGGAGGGTCGAAGGCTTGATGATGGGTTTGCTGACTATTGCAATTCATAGGGAGTTTTTTTTTTTTTTTTTTTTGGGCTTTCCCGACAAAAAAAAAATTTTTGATTGCCAGAAAGTGACCCGTTTTTTGTTGCGTTAAATTCTTGTTTAGTTGAGTTCAGATGCTGTCATATCGTTTTTATTCCTCATCTGTCACTCTGTCTTTTGCTTTTCTTGCGATAGATTTTTGTCGCTTGCTTTTTCTCTAGCCATTTGATGATTTTTTAGGAAGGAAAGTATTAAGCATCTTGAAGCTTGGTTTGGTTCTCGTCCTCCTATTACCACCTCCTATGAATCAAGTTTACCGAAATACTAATAGATTAATCTTATATACATATTATCATTATTAGATATATAATACATATATAACATTTAAATTTAAAATTATTTAACTGTAATAATATATATACTGTCAATGTATATAAAATTTACTTAATAATAATAGTAGTAATAATAATAATAATAATAAAGTATGAATTTGGGTTTCCAATACCTACAAAACGGCATCAAAAGCTTCAAGTTTTTCGTTGATAGTTGGAGGAATGAATTGATGCGCAATAAAGTTGGGGATTCATGAAAAAGTTGGAAGACCTCTTTTGTCATCGGTCATTTTCCCTTTTTTTTTTTAAGAAAACTAACGGAATCAAACTCAGAGTTTCCGTTAAGTCAAAGGCAATCCACAAGCCTCAACTAGAGTTAAATTTTGCTTTTTGTTTCATTTTAGCACATTTAGTTTTTTTTTTTTTTTTTTTGGGGAGCCAAGGACTTGCCTTAGAGCAGTATTGACTTCCATCCCATGACCATGAGTGATGGGACCCTTAATCCCACGGCCTCGGTGTCCTCAACATCTCACGATATTTTCACTGAAGAAGTCAAATTACCTTTGATTAAATAAATCAAAAGTAAATCCAATTCTGTACCAACAGAATAAGTTTAGTAATTATTTATTCAGTAGATAAATATTTCCCGTACAACACAAATAAAACTCTATATATCAATTAATATCATACCATCCACTAATCAAATATGTATATAAAAGTAAAATGGATAGCCTGATTTAAAAATTCTCTGTTGTTTTGCGGGCTTCCCAAGACAGATGGGGCTTCCCCTTCCAGATCCGAAGAAAATGGAAAGAATTGTATAAATAAAAGAAATCCTCTGATGCACCCACGAAAACTGCTACTACTAGTTCAAATTTTTTTTTTTTTTTTTTTTTAAAAAAAGTGTTGACAAAGAACTTTTTCATGCGTGTGAAAATACCAGGAGAATAGAAGTGGTTGTGCCGTGCGTGTGAAAGAAGAACTTTTTATGTCTACGACATAAATACATTATACAGATGTTTGGTTGTATATTTGTACATACACACAAGGACAAGTACTACTAGTAGACAGAGAGCTTTATATTAGTATATGGATATTCTCAGACAGAAAGATGACAAAGCGTTGAAGTTTAAAACACATAGCACCATCAGCAAAAGCATTTTTGGGTTTGTTTTCATGAGTTTCTGATACTTCTGTCTAAGGCAGGCTTTTCGGTTTAAGTTATTTTATTTTGTTGAATTTTAGATTAGAGAGTGCTATTTTCATGAGTTTTGGAGTGCTTGAAAAAATCGTGTTGTGTTGTGTTGTGAACCTTATTTTTTTTACCCAGAAGCCAGTCAAAAGTTGCATTACCGGTGGAGTATTTTGGTTTTGGTAGGGTTTCTCATTCTCTGTAGTTTTGATGATTTTGAGGGCTTTGAAGTGGTCAATTCGAGGAAAATGTGGTGTAGCAGATTGAGATAGCTTAATTTTGAAATATTTTGATGTAAATAATTAAGGGTTTTCTTTAGTTTTAAAACTAAAACTTTTCGTGCATTTGGAGAGCAGCACACGTGGGGCGAGAGACTGTTGTCTTTTAAGCTTTTCGCTCACTTGCCGATAATTTTGTGGATTTGAGGGTGTCTACCTGAGATGGATAGGATTTGTCAGCTGGGCGTTAGTAAAATTAAAGTGAGTAGTTCGAATCCTTGTACTGATATTGATTTGTCAGCTCGGTGTTAGTAAAATTAAAGCAAGTAGTTCGAATCCTTATACAGTTATTGTTTTCAATAATTCCTTTGTTTTATTCTGTTTGTGTTGTCAATCTCCTCAGATGCCAAGGAATTTTATCGGTCTTTCGATACAATTACTTCTTTTTGTTTTATTCCCTTTTTGTTGTCAATCTCCTCAGGTGCCAAGGAATTTTATTGGTCTTTCAATACATGACAGCATTTCCTAGTATTTTATTTTGTGTGGGAAGTTCTCTCAAGAAGACGGCTAGGATTATTTATGAACTGAGGGGTGGATTCCACAAATCTGTTGTTTGTTTTTACTTGAGATGATTGCGTTTATGGACTCGAAGGATAAAGTACACGAAACTGAAAAGTGCTTGGATTCTCAATTATGGCATGCCTGTGCCGGTAGTATGGTTCAAATGCCGCCGGCGAATTCGAAAGTCTTGTACTTTCCCCAGGGACACGCGGAGCATGCTTGCGGCAATGTGGATTTCGGGAATTGCCCTGTAATTCCAGCCTATACCCGTTGTCGAGTATCTGCTATTAAGTTCATGGCGGATTCCGGGACTGACGAGGTTTTTGCGAAAGTTCAGCTGATTCCCATAGAGGGAAATGGTGCTGATTTTGACGAGGACGGAGTTGGGGGGGTGAGCGGGATGGATAACCGAGAAAAGCCCACCTCCTTTGCCAAGACACTGACACAATCAGATGCAAATAATGGGGGAGGCTTTTCAGTTCCAAGGTATTGTGCAGAGACCATTTTTCCTCGGCTGGACTACTCTGCAGATCCTCCTGTTCAAACCATCCTTGCAAAAGATGTTCATGGGGACACTTGGAAATTCCGGCATATATACAGAGGGACACCTAGGCGTCATCTTTTAACAACTGGATGGAGCTCTTTTGTGAACAGTAAGAAATTGGTTGCTGGGGATTCCATTGTTTTTCTTAGAGCGAAGAATGGGGATCTCTGCGTTGGAATCCGGCGTGCAAGGCGGGGGGTTGGAGGTGGACTTGAACCGTCATCAGGGTGGAATGCGGCAGGAAGGAGTTGTGTCATGCCGCACGGGGGATTTTCAGCATTTCTAAGGGAAGATGAAAGCAAGTTGATGAGGAACGGTAGTGAAAGCAGTAGTGGAACTTCAGTGGGCAGAGGAAGATTGAAGGCGGAATCTGTTACTGAGGCTGCAACTCTTGCAGCCAACGGACAGCCCTTTGAAATAGTTTACTACCCTAGAGCTAGTAATCCGGAGTTCTGTGTGAAGGCCTCCCTTGTAAGGGCAGCATTACAGATCCACTGGTGTTCCGGTATGAGGTTCAAGATGCCCTTTGAAACCGAGGATTCTTCACGAATAAGTTGGTTTATGGGAACCGTATCTTCCGTTCATGTTGCAGATCCCATTCGCTGGCCAGATTCACCTTGGAGACTTCTTCAGGTATTTTATTTTCTCATTATTGCATCTCCTTGTTTTCTGAAAATAGGACTTCCTTCGAATGTTGTGGGCGTATAAGATATGCTCCTGCATGGTTGATTTTCTTACTATTATGGTTTCATGGCAAACTCTTTTTGATTTGGGGGATCATTTTTTGAAGTTATGAACTTGAGACTGCAGGGGAATCTGTAGATGTACTCTTATCTTTTAATTACATGTTTGCTCCCATATGCTGGTGATAGGCTTTTAGTTGTTATGACTTTAATCTGTATGACGTTACTTCTAACTTTATTGCATCGTATGAATATTTGCCAGTTTGAGTTGCGGAAGAAGTTTAATTGGGGGAAGTGCCCTGAAATTCAGGCTCTAATTTGGTGATTATTCAATTTTTCCCCCCTAAATGAACAGATTGTCAATTAGAGAGTTAGAATGAAATGAATCTCTACACATCCGGATTTCGTCTTGCAAGTCTAACCAAGCTGTGTGTTTTTGTGATCTTGTTTGTTGATGTCCTCTCATTTCTGTGGTAAATCAATTCAGGTGAGCTGGGATGAGCCAGATTTGCTTCAGAACGTGAAAAGAGTCAGTCCGTGGCTGGTAGAATTAGTGTCGAACATGCCTACCATTCATCTGTTCCCCTTCTCTCCTCCTCGGAAAAAATTGAGATTACCACAACATTCACAGTTTCCTCTTGATGGTCAACTTCCAGCGCCAACATTTTCTGGAAACCACCTTCTTGGGCCCAGCAGCCATTTTGGTTGTCTACCTGACAACACTCCTGCTGGCATGCAGGGAGCCAGGCATGCTCAATATGGATTATCATTATCTGATCTCCACTTCAATAAACTGCAGTCAGGTCTGTTTCCGGTAGGTCTTCAGCCTCTTTATCCTACTGCTATACCTGGGCACTCCAATCGTCCAATCATTCACAAGCCCAGCAGCGGTGAGAATATTTCCTGCCTGCTAACCGCGGGAAGTTCTGCTCAAAGTCCAGAGAAAATTGGTAGCTGCAAGGCACCCCAATTTGTTCTATTTGGTCAACCAATTCTAACTGAGCAGCAAATCTCGCTGAGCTGCTCCGGAGATGCAGTTTCACCAGTTCGCACAGGCAACAGTTCTTCTGATGATAATGCAGATAAGATGGGAAATACTTCTGATGTTTCAGGTTCTGCACTTAATCTAGAACGTGTGAATGAACGGTCCTCGTGTGAAGGGTCTGAGGATAACTTGGATATTGGTCACTGTAAGGTATTCATGGAGTCGGAAGATGTAGGTCGTACGCTGGACCTCTCATTGCTGGAATCTTATGAGCAACTGTATGAGAAATTAGCGGACATGTTTGGCGTTGGGACTTCAGAGGTGTTGAACCATGTGCTTTACCGGGATAGGACAGGTGCTGTAAGGCAACTTGGTGATGAAACGTTTAGGTGAGTAGCATGATCCTTATTAACAACCTATTTGTACAACATTTTTAAATCATTGGTACGATTCGAAATGAGAGTGTCATCTAAATTGTATTAAAATTCTATGTTCTTGATTGAAGATGTAATTTTCTGTTGATGTTGCAGTGTTTTCGCCAAAACAGCGAGAAGGTTGACAATTCTAACAGATTTGAGCAGTGACAATGTAGGGCCGTATACGGCAGAGATAATGAGGAAAACATCCGTTTCCAACTGTATGGCCGGATGACTAAATGCTTGTTCCTAAAGTGTTTACTCTTGTTAGATGTCTGAAGTGAAATCCATCATTACCCAAAGTGATGCTCTTGGACTGCATTCGGAGGAGCTCACTATAGGTATCTTAAAGTTGCGCCTGCTTAGACGGTTCTTGCAAAGACGATCACTTTGAAATGTTGCATTATTCTGAAGCTTTTACTTGTAGCCTTCCAAGGAGGAGGCCATTTTAGCTCCTGGGATGAAGGGGGGGGGGGGAGATTCTCCTGTTTCAATTGGCAAATAATTCCTGAATTCATCATGTGTACAGTCACAAAGTTAGACCAAGCGAAGAAATGGTTCACCCCAATCCGTTTTCAGCCAGATTGTTGGTTTCTGTACATTTGATTTTGTTTGCAGGTTTTGTAAACGTATCCTGGGTACTACGTAAGGGAAACGCAGCAAAGCTGTCAGGGTTACAGAATTTGGTGGCAGCTGGAACAAAAGCAGAAGTCAACAAGAATTTGGTAGCTGCTGGAACGTGGACAAACCTTGCTCCTCCCAGGATCCTGGTTGATTTGTCATGTCATTCGTTGGAATGGATAGGTGTAGCTGCTGTTTAGGAATAGGAGGAGGAGAATCAGAAGAATTGTTGGCTCTGATTTTGGCGTGCACGACTAATGTTTTCAGGGAAGACTGGCGCTCAAATTGACCAGCCGGCAGCCAGCCAGGCTAGCGTATACTAGTGGAAGAAATGTACTAGTCTAATAAAATATACGTTGGCCAAGTTAGACTGGATTTGCTGGTGAGATGTCTTCAAAACGGCAGCTCATAAGAAGAGGCAAAAGATCCATGGATCTTTTTGTCAGCTGAACAAAGTCATTATTATATTAATATATTGTGTATGATTATTATGTTGTGTATGGGTATGACGAATATCTGTTCCCTTCCAAGCCACAGCACCCTCGCAAGTAAATTACTTAGGAACGCAAGTCACGTGGATGGAAGACCAAACCCGCAGGCCTTCTTATTATTATTTGGGTTGATGTCTTCCTATTCTATTGCCGCAAGTCTTGGGTTTTCCACAGCCAGTAGATCGCTTTCATTAAATAACTACTTTTTACAAGTTTTGGGATTAGACCAAATTAACATACTGCTCCATGAGTCCTCCTCAAATTTTGCAATTCAAGCTTTTATTACTCCCTCCCTTTTTTTATAATTGACGTTTAAGGTTTTGCACACCAATTAAGAAAAGTTTTTCATTGTTTAAATCTATACACTACTTTCCTTTTGTACCCTCATTAATTATCCAATTCACCCATATTTTCTCTCACTAGAGTACTAAATGGTGCTGTTTTACTAGGCCAAAAGCAATGCAAACTAACTAGGAGTAGTAATTAAGAACCCTGTATTGGAAAAGAGAGATAAAAGGGTAAAATTGTGAAAAAATAATTAATGCTGCATGGGGATAGTAAAACGACAGATAAAAGTACTTAAGAGCAAATTTCTTAAACGTCAGTTATAAAAAAAAGGAGGGAGTAATTAGCATCAGTTTTCAGTAACAAGTGATTTGCGGCGTTTAAAAAGAGCGTGCTGTTTGTTGCTAATTACTGCTACCTCTTGCACCAAAATCTAAACGTAAATTGCACATTGCCTCCCAAAAAAAAAAGAAACACTTTTGGAGCGTTTGCCTTCGAGAAATCTTTTAAACTGTAACTGTAACAGATTTGCTTCTGCCATAGTTAGGGCAGTCAAACCAACTCTCATACGAGCTCCCGGCGGTTCATTCATCTGACCGTAAACTAGAGCCACTTTTGATTCTGCAATATTTTCTTTATTAATCACTCCAGATTCTTTCATTTCCATGTAAAGATCATTTCCTTCACGAGTACGTTCACCCACTCCGCCAAATACGGATACGCCTCCATGGGCTTTGGCAATATTGTTAATCAATTCCATAATGAGTACTGTTTTACCTACTCCAGCTCCCCCGAAGAGTCCTATTTTTCCTCCACGGCGATAAGGGGCTAAAAGATCTACTACTTTAATTCCCGTTTCAAAAATAGATAATTTTGTATCTAACTGTATAAAGGCGGGCGCAGATCTATGAATAGGGTATTATTTGGAATAATTACTGTAGTACTTTTTATTATGTGATGTATGTGAGATAAAAAGATGGGTTGAAAAATGTGTTTATGATGCAAGCGAAATATTATTTGGGATAAGTTCACTATATTATGATAAAATTGATCTCTCTGCGGTGGACAAGGCCTTGTATACATGTATATCAACTCTTATCTTCTTGGGAATAATTAGAATACAAAAATATCTGGAGATATCCTATTCGACTACCGTCTGCAGCAGTTTCTCTGTGAATTTTTCACACGGACAATCAAAAGCCCAGACGAATCTTCTTTAGTCTAATGAATCTAATGACGACGAAGAATTTTTGATATGGAATGGTGGGCTGGATTGCATTGTTGTACGCCGGAAGCTCGGAATCGTTAAATCGAGATGCCCCTTTTTACATACGCTACGTACGAAGACGTGATTGGATATATTGCAATTTTGGCACCGACAGAAAAAGGCAAACCCAGCAAGACTCTAGTAACTAGCAAGCGATGACATCGTACTGCCATCATCACCCTTCTCTTCTGGTTTTTCTAAAGTTAAAAGAAATTAGGTTGTGTTTGGATTGCATTTTTCGTGATTTTTCATGGAAAAATTACTGTAGCGATTTGATGTATGTGAGGAAAAAAGATAATATGAAAATGTGATCACGGAAAACGACGTAATTTTTCGACGGAAACGGCAATCCAAACAAAGCCACGTACTAGTTAATTTGTTAAGAGTGTGTTTTTTTTTTCTTTTGCCTTACATGTTGGAAAAGTGGAAGAAATAAAATCTGGAATCAGCTTCCACAAAGGAAAATTGGAATCAAATCTCCCCTGCCTTCTTATAATCCTTAAAACAAACAGGAACAACTTCGAAGTGCCTTGAGTTGACTTTTAAAAGTTAGACAAGATGGAAAACAGGTGGTTGTAAAATCCCTATGGACATGAATAAATTTGCCCTTCTGGTCCGATATTTCTTTCTGTCTTTTTGCCCACCAGTATTAATCTATGGTCAGTTCCAAACATTTAAGCTACATGTCTAGCTGGCCCCTTGAACTTAATACTACAGGGCCCGTGTCGGGTATCAAAGTTTCAGGCCTGCCGTCGGGGGGTTTAGTGATGGTGTAGGTACGTGCATATCTCAGAGAATAATCACTGGTCAGCGTCAGCCTGGACGGAAAAATGGAAACGGCCGGATCATATTTGCAATGAACCGTACATTATTATATACTCCCTCCCTTTTTTTATAACTGACGTTTAAGAAATTTGCTTTTAAGTACTTTTATCTGTCGTTGTATTATTCCCATGCAGCATTAATTATTTTTTCACAATTTTACCCCATGCAGCATTTAGTTTGGTGGGAGTTAGTTTGCATTGCTTTTGGTCTAGTAAAACAGCACCATTTAGTACTCTAGTGAGAGAAAATATGGGTGAATTGGACAAATAATGAGGGTACAAAAGGAAAGTAGTGTATAGATTTAAACAATGAAAAACTTTTCTTAATTGGTGTGCAAAACCTTAAACGTCAGTTATAAAAAAAGGGAGGGAGTACTCTGTATTACACTTTCCAAAGCTTTGTTTGCATTTTACGGGAGTACATTATATATTCTGAAGGTTACGTGCATTTTACACACGGCGTAATTCTGTTTGTAATTGTTATAACTTATTTTCAACAACATGTAATTTTAGAACAGCAACCGTTCCTGAAAGTTATGTGCATTTTACACACGGCGTAATTCTGTTCGTACATGGTGTAATTTACTTTTAACAACATGTAATTTTAGAATAAAATTTCATGGGTCCTACACATGTTAAAAAAGAGGTACAAAATGAGATTTGGACAGTATAATTTTTTTTGATCAAATCTTGACCGTGAACTGCTTACGAACGATTCGCCTAACGATCGTCCCTGACTCAAATCCGCATTTTACTAGTACTGGTTTTCAACTGACAATGGGGCTGTGTTTTCAGTACCTACAGCTTCCACCATACATGCCATGGTTTCTGCCAAGGTTCAAGTGACAGATTTCACACGAGGGAAACAAACTCCACAGACGTCGCATGAGGAGGTTCCATGATCCATCCGTGATATTTTTTTCTGCTTCTTTTTTTTTTTTTTTTTTTGCAAATTAATTGGTGAATTATATGCACACATGGGGATTTAATAACCTGGCTACGATAATAATAATAATAAGTTGGAAGTGAGTGAATGGGCGGGAGACATCAATAGGACAAGGCAAAGTCGTTCGTTCTTGTTTTCCGTTGATTTTTTTTTTTTTTTTTTTTTTTTTTTTTTACGAAACGATAAGAATTTTTTTCCGTTGTTTTCCGTTGATTGATTAATGGGAAACTTGAAAGAAGATCCGAGGCCACGCCAAACGTGGGGCTTTGTTCCTGGGACAGGTATGTCATCGTCACCATTCAGTGACTTTAAGTTAGCTTGTCCTCAGTCCTCCCACACAAAACAAAGAAATTAAATTCCACTCCAAACAACACGCGACACGAAATTGATCAATACTTATTATGGAACAAAAGAGAGAGAGAAAACAAACATTAAGCTCAACCCAGGCAGGATTAGGAATATCTTCGCAAGCGCTGAGTCACCACCATTGTCTTAACTCTAAAGGGCGCGTCACTCATCATCCACGTGCCTCAAACCTGACGTGTACAAATAGACCATCAACAAGTTTGGTCAAGAAACGCTAGGGCACCGGTGAAAATTAGAGTCTTGTATAATTGCTGATACACAAAGTCGCATGGATTAAAAGAGATTGTTGGACTTGGATCTCATTTGTATAAGTTTGCAATTCAAGTTTATGGGGAGAGTGACTGGACAGAAACGTGAAGGGCTATTTACGTTTATCTCCCTCGAGATTTGGCCAAACTATTAGTCAATTCTTGAAGTTTGATCAAATTACATTCAGCTCCCTTGCCAGGGACATCATCTACAACCTACTGTTGGGAATTTGGGTTGTATTAATTAAAACCAAGTTGTGGAATTTGTTCATGATAGACATTAATCTATTTTATAGGATTTCATGAACTTTTGAATTTCATAAATGTGTACTGAGCTGTAGTTTTGATTTAAAAATCGATATGCAAAATTAGGGAGAAGGGACCCAAAACAAAAAAAAAAAGAGCCGTTATAATTGTTTGAGAAGAAGAGATCGATGACCAACTGGGGTTGGGCCAAGTGGTAAGCAGCTTGGTTCCGCTTAAGCAGGTCTCGGGTTCGAAACCTGGCGTATGCAGCTACCCTTGTTGGGAGACTCACCCACCACAGCCAGGTGTGCGACCCGGGTCGACCAACGGATTAGTCAGGGCAAAGCCCTGGATACCGTGGCAGGCAACCAAAAAAAAAAAGAAGAAGAGATCGATGGCTTTAGAGAGGTAGAAAAAATCTAGACGATAATTGCCAAGCACAAAATACAGAAGGAAAAAGCCAAAAAAAAAAAAGAGGAAATGATTAAAGATGAAAGAGTTAAGGATATTTTTGGAGTTTTATTACATATTTTCGGCTGACATCACCAAAATAAATGGTCAAACATTTGTTGCCTCACGGTGAGGGAGTTTTTGGTTTGAACTTATTGGTGGGAAGGTTTGTTTTGTTATTTGGCCACACCTTGGGGACTAATTGGTAGTTTGGACAAATTTTAAGGGAGACAAATTCTGAAATTTTTTTTAAAAAATTCTTGATATCCAAACACATCTATTTGTTTTACGCATAAAAAAAAAAAAACAAAAAAACAACGCACACTCGTTCTGGTGTGAGCCTGACACGTAGAAAAAGAAAGGCAGGCCCACTTTTCATGGACTCTGTCGTCTCACTCCCACATCATTGTTGTTAAAATGGTCCATTCACCGGGCCCAAAGCGACAGAGATTCGGAAAGCTCCTCGAATGCATGTGTCAAGTCTGGAGAGGGTCCCAGGCTATGTTTTCAGAACCGGACCGGGTATCGACTCGGCCAAGGTCAGGAGTCAGGGGTCAATGGGTTCGACCGGGGGTCGATAGGGGTCGAATCGGATAACGTCATAAATAAAAATTATTTAAAAATTAAAATATTATATATAAAATATCTAATAATATATTAATATTAATAAAGGTATATTCATATATATTTGATGTTTCAAATATATTTAACAAGAAAATACAAAGAAATTAGAACAATCAAGTAGCAATTTATGTTATTTAATAAATATTAACAAGTTTAGAATTAAAATTATGAATTTAATTGAAAAATAACATCAAATTTTAGGACAATATTTATAAAGTATGAAATATTTGAGGTATATTAATAAGTTTTAACAATTTAGGGGGCCAAAACATAATATTGAAAATATTGAATTTTTTTTTAAAAAAAATGCCCATTGAACCGGAAAAATCGATTTTTTTCCAGTCAAATCCGGTTTTTGATCGGCTTTGACCGGGCTTTAAATTTCCAGTTTTTTACCATGACTCGGACCGGACACTTGGCCGATTCCGGTTTCAACCGGTTCGACCAGCCGATCCGGTCCGAGTTTCAAAACAGAGGTCCCAGGCCGCCCTCCCAGCAAACTGTAATTACTGTATCTCTTCTAATCTCTCTGTCTTTTGCTAGTGCTATCATTTTTCACCCCACTAGTCTATTACAATGCTACCTTTTTCTTTGCCCCTCCCCCTTCTCGCGATGTATTAGGAATTTGGGTTGGCAGGGGCTCATGTTAAATGGAGTATCTTGCTTTAGTCATCTTTATTATTGACTATTAGCAATCAAAATTCTACCCCAAATTTTTAAAAAAAATCTCCATTTTTAAAATTTTTTTGATAGCTCAATTGTCAGTTGAGTTGAAAGTGGAAACATGGGGGTTACCACTTAGCGAGACGCTGCGACTATAACTTGTTTGGATTGTTAATTTTTGAAAATTTTATAAACAAATGTATTGTAACAATTTGATATATATGAGATACAAGATAATAAAAATATGCATTTACGGAAAACGAAGAACTATTTTTTGGAAAAAAATGACTTTCCAAACGAGGCAAGGCTTTGATTTCACGGTATGAGGTTCGATCTTCTGCATGTGCTACTACACCCAAGGAAAGCAATCTTCGGCCATTTGCAGAGACCACTTGCAAAAATGTCTACTAAATTTATGATATGTCTAAATGATAGATACATATGTAGAAATTCTTAAAATCAGAGAAATGAACCATCAATTAGTTTGTGTCTGTTCCTCCATGGGGGGTATGTAATTTTCACGTCCAAACACCAAGCATTTTGTTTCTCCTTATCTCCTTCGGAAGAGTTTATGGGCCTAAGTTTTGGGGACAACCTAAGTTTTAGGAATCCTTTTGATGAGTCCAAAAACACTTTTTGTAATGTCAAACAAATGATCTCGCTAAAACCGTGTGACTTCTACTTACATTCAATCACAATGCAAACGTAGCCCACCCCAACCCGAGTATGCGTCCTAGTTTTTACATTAACCGATTGTAGGAAGCGTAGAAAAAATATTGCTTGGGACAGAATTTGGAAGTTAAAGGGACATACTCGTTGGCAATTCCAACTGTGGCCAGTGCGGCGTGCTGGATTTATTAACTAATGAAGAAATTTTTTTTTAAAAAAAAGAAGAAAAATTTTAAACGTGCGAAAATTTGCAAGATGTTACACCTATTTCACAGAATTATACGAAAGTCGGTCACACCTAGTCCAACACTAATTGGGATAAATCCACGTGGAATCTTTGGTTATGCTGTTCTCTCACAGAGAAATTGAGCTTATTTGAGACTCTCCATAGCTTTGTAAGAAATGTGTTAACCTGCCCTTGTTTGCTCCAATTGCTTGATTTGAATTTACAAAATTCATAAGACAATGTTGGGTCAAGTGGAATTTGGATGGATCTGCAGTGGGCAGTCCAGGTTCGGCAGGGGGAGGATGCAACTAGTCTAGTTGCGGAATTGCGGGCATTATAGCAGGGTTTGCAATGGGCTTGGGATATGGGCTTTGAACACTTGGAAGTAGAATCCGATTCCCAAATGGGAGTACGTTTGGTCCAGAATGCTTCTTAGGAGAACTCTGTTGTGTTTTCTTAAGTACAGATTTAGAATGCCGTTTGTCTCACTTTTGGAGAGAACCAAAAAAAAAAACTAGTGCTGATGTTGTGGCAAAGATGAGCCTCAAATCTGCAATTAAGAGTTGTATTCGAATGCAATTTTTAGATAAAAAATTGTTTTTAATTATTTTTTCACATATATCAAATTATTATAATATATTTTTTAATAAAAATTTCAAAAAATAGCAATTCAACTCTTAGGTTACAACTTATCTTGTGGGTGGTACCATTACCTGGGGCAAAAAATTATCATGAACATGGAAAATCATGTCCCATAGGATTGCAAAAAACAAAAACGTTAAAAAAAAGGAAAAATTACGTTTGGATTGCATTTTTCGTCATTTTTCCATGAAAAATGACTGTAACGATTTGATATATGTGAGGGAAAAAAATGATAGGGAAATATGATCACAAAAAATGATAATATTTTCCGACGAAAACAAGCAATCCAAGCATAAGCGAGTAAAGCACCGCGGCAAAGCTACAATTGGTCATTGCAGGCAGCGGACATCAACTCAACTGAACAGAGTAACTGACAGACTAGGAGACTAGGAGAGTATGGTTTTTGGTTCTCCAAAGTCCGATGCCACTTTTACTTTTACCCTTTTCATTGAAAAATTTGTGGTAGCCTCTTCACACAACACTCAACAGCAGTACAGTCCATCAGCTACATAGGGAGAAATTTTTTTTAAAAAAAAAAAAGAAAAAAAGGGAAAAAAAGATTCCCTGAGCTAGCTCCGAGTGCAAAAGTCCGATCGTCACCGAATTAGGGTTTCTGAATTACCTAGAGAGACGGATACACAAGTGGCAAATTTTCATGCTCAGACCCAGTACGAAAAGTACCAGTGAGCTGTGAAAATTTGGAGCTGGATTGAGGCAGCACTTGGAAGATGATGAGCAGGCCCTCGGTGCACCCGGTGGACGCACCTTCATTGACCAACGATGCAGCTGCCGTGATGCCTAGAGTGAGGATGAAAGACTTTCAAGGCATGGGTGGTACTCTTGGTGGCCTCCTCCTTCGCCTCTGCCAGTTCGGCTTCGCCGTCGTTTCTCTCTGCGTCATGGCCACTACCTCCGATTTCCCCTCCGTCACCGCCTTTAGGTTCCTTAACTTACCCTTTTAACCTTATCTTTCTGCTTTTTGCTTCCGTGTACAATCATTAACATCTCTATGTGGTCTCTGCAGTTGATTTGGTTTATACTGGCTAGTTTCCGTGCTTTAGGCATCATTCTCTCTCCGAGAGATGTCTGATTTCGAGGGATCATGTTTAGCTATGATTCTTCTCTTTTTTTTTTTTTGTCAAAATGTTTTTCTTCTTTTTCTCTGTGCAAAGTTTACAGTTGCTGCAGCAATGATCAAGTTAGCAATGATTCTTTCTGGATGTTAGTGTGATAGATATACGTGGATTGTATATTTAGAGCTTTGGCCGGTAAAACAATGATTCTCCTACTATCTTTTTGGTATGCTTTAGTTTTGGTTTAATTTTCCAACTCTGACTCTGTAACTAGAGGTATTCCAGTGGGATGCATGAGAAAGGATCTATGGTTTGCTAGTTGAAGGGGTTCCAGATGTGTGGATATCAAATCCTCTAGGGTCTAGACAACATTGATGATCCACATGTAGATGATCACATGTAGTAGCTTAAGTAATCACAATTTGCAAAGTTTTGAATGAAGTGATGGGATTGACTAGTACAGATTGAATTTACTTGTCTTGTTGCCTTGAACCCCGTTATTCTTGACTTAAAAGCATAAGCTTTTGACCACATGCAATTAGATTTCGCAGCAGCTTCTTGCTATGATACAGTGCTCTTACTTGTTTTTCAAATATGGATTTTTGGTGTAGCACGATTTTAGATGTTTGCCTTGAGTTCCTTCATTGCTGTTGCATTGTTCTCTTGTCAATCTTATCTGAACTATATAACTAAGGGTACTGAGGATAGCCCAATTTGGTTACCATTTTGAGTTGGGCTTATGCATTTGACAAGGTGGTTAAGTACTGATTTCATAGTTGTCGCTACAAAATACTAAATAACTGCCAGTGCATTAAAGATTAAAAACAGGCAAGTTGGATGTCTTTATCTGTTTTTTTTTCACTCGTATCTTGACAAGAGTGATACTATAGCTTTATCATGCTTTCTGTATCTTTGGTGTCTTGAAATTAGAGATCTAAGACTAAATTACTCTTTGGTTGCCTAGCTACCTCGTTGCTGCTGTTAGCTTACAAAGTTTGTGGAGCCTGTTGCTGGCAATTGCTGATATTTATGCACTTTTAGTTAGAAGAAGTTTTCGGAATCCTGGACTGGTCAGTTTTTTTACCATTGGCGATGCGGTAAGAAAAAAGTTTTAACACTTTGAACTTTTTGTCATTGTTATTTTTCTTGGCACAGAATTTTGATTTTGTTTGATCATCTAACTATGTAAAGCATCAAGATTTGATTTTTCAGTGTGCACAAAGGGAAGGTGTTGAATTGTATCTAATGCAGCTAGCAACCATTTATGCCAACTGTTATGTAATTGAAAAGTGTTTTTTTCTTTTTGGTGACTATTGTAAGAAGTTCTTGACATTACATGGTTTTGAGGTAGGTATAGCCGTACGCCAGAAACCAGAGTGGTATTGACCTTCTTGGATACAGAGCAACCTAATTCGAGTGTCGGGTCTCAACCTCCTGCTTGTTAATGCCTTTTGATGCTTCAGTCACTTTTCTCATAGTTTGATGGCAATACTCATGTACATTAAATGCTCATTCAACTTCTATTAGTATATTAACACTTTGGAGATAGGCATATGTGGCTCCAGTTGATGATGTAGCGTTCCATCTTTGTCATTCTGAAATGTCTTTGGATGAAAAGCTGGCGGTGTCATGCTGCTTAATGATTCTGTAATTGGATTATCACTTGTTCTCTCTTGTGGGGTTGTCAATTTGGCAATTACATTCAAGCTGTAGTGTTTCAAATCAAAGTTGCATGGTTCTCTTTGCATCAAAGACCCAGAGGTTCCAGTCTTATGGCTCCTAAAAATTCAATCTTGAGTGGAATCTTTGGCATGAAGATATGAATTGGAATTTTACCGTCAATGTCAGATGAGTTTTTGTCACCTGGAATGTAATGAAATTTTTGTCCCCTAGAAACTTCTCTTGAATGTTTTGGAAATCAAACCAAATGGCTAACCTAGTTTTTGCACTTGTTGTGACTGGTTTAATATGATTGAAATGTCAATACATTCCTTTTGCAGAGTCCTATATAAGCTAAAATAACAAAAGCATGGGGAAGTTCATTTTGCATCTTTTCGAGCAAATATAGATTTTCCTATCTGAATTTCATATTTATCTATAAGGTGCTTCATCCTGTCTTTACCAGAAGCAAACATATCTATAGCATACTTGGTATTCGATGGATTCTCATGTTCATAACTGTCCGTTTCTCCTTTCTTTTGGGAAGCACTTTTGACAATATGTTTCATCTCTTGTGTAGATTACTTCCACTCTTACATTTGCTGCTGCCTGTGCATCTGCTGGTATTACGGTCCTTATTGGCAATGATCTTGATAAATGCAGCATGAATCACTGCAAAAGATTTATGTCTGCTACAGCTATGGCTTTTCTGAGCTGGTTTGCAGTATCTCCGTCATTTTTCTTGAACTTTTGGTCATTGGCTTCCCAGTAGAGTCAGGTCTTAGAAAGTGCTTTGGATTGCAGGAAGAGCTTGCAGGGCCCCGGGGAAAAAGAGGAGGGGGGCGGTAGGGGGAGGGGTCTGTTAGATACATATTATCAACATTTAGCTCATCTGCCTTGTTGCTTGATCGAGGTTCTCATTTGTTACTCCAACGAGTGAGATTTTGTAGACCATAATGTTATGTGCCGGTAAATTTTTGTGATAACGAAATTATGAAGTCTTATTTTGTTTCTAATGGTATCTTTTTAGAGGGTGAGGTACGAAAGGCTCAAAATTGGTTCACCAGGACTTCTGATAAGGTGAAAAGATGCTGCGTCAATCTTCGGGTGTAAGTTTCTCCCCAAAACAAAAAAAAAAATTCTATGAGTGCAAGTAAATCAAGCTACTTGTGAATAGCGTGATGCTCGACTCAACTCGATTTTGTTGTGTTTGAGAAATTGAAGTAGCAAATTGAGTCAGATCAAGCTTTAAAATGTTATGCTTGCAAGCTATGAGAGTTTAATTGAGTATATTATTTTTTAATTTTTAATTTTTACTTTGAGACTTTTACATTTACAAAAAATTTTTAGTTTTTGGTTTTAAATGTTGTATTGAAGAAATCACTCTGCTTCTATTTAGACATGGCTAATTTGTTTTCATCATTTTAATATTAGTTCAAGTGTTTTGGCTTTTATAATTGCGTATGAAATATTGAAAAATTGGAATAGAATTTTTTTTATATAAAAAAATCAAACATGCTAAATTAAGCTCGATTTTTATTTCAAGCACTACTCGAGTTTAAAAAAAAAAAAGAAAAAAGAAGAAGGTACTCGATGAGCTCGAACTCGTGTTCTCGAATATTTCATAGTATTTGTTAATCGAGTCAAGCTCTGCCCAAGCAAAACAAGTTGACTTCTGGGTGGTACTCGGAACTCCCCGCTCGACTCGATTCATCTAATCCGTGGCTGATTTGTTTCGAGTTCATTTCTGCAAGCGTGATTGGTCGTTGAGTTGGATGTCCGTTATTTCGAAGAGGAGTCCGCTTGATTGGTGCAACGATCAGGTTTGAGAAGCTGTCTATTCGAGTTTTAAACGTCTATCAAATTGTTAGCCATGCTACTACATTTTCTTCTCTCTTTTTTTTTTCCAATCTTTTGCCCCCTCTATTTATGTCGAGGAAGCACAGCGGAGCTTTAAATTGTTGAGGCTTCAATTTTGGCTTTTCATTTTTCATCTTACATTTGTCTAAGCAGCAAGCACTATGCATTTTCTCCCCAAAAGCAATGAATTAAGAACTATAAGTTGCCAACTTAGGATCAGCAGAGAGACGTTGGTGACATCACATCGAGGTAGATTTTAGCGTAAGCACAACGTAACCACCGACCGACAAGTCATTAGGGGGCATCTATAACTGAAAACCGTTTACTTGTTTACCGCGACGATTTATTCTTTCTGGACATTGGGCAGGATATGTAAAAGCAACCCGAATGAATGCAAAGGTTGTGTGACAAAAACCAGTAGTTTATAGGCTTTCTTTTCTTTGCGGAAATTCGATTTTGGAGTCTGATTTAGAGAACAATAAACAAAGGAACGGACAATTAGAGATGGTCATTACCATAACGGTTTTGCTTTTTATGTCCTCCTCCACCGTGAAGTGTGGACAGCATGGTTGAAAGTCTTGCCAACCGGCAAAGGACGTCATACTGACGACCACCTAGTTGAATTGTTGATTATATATATATATATATATATTCTTTCCCGGGTGTTGTACTCTGAAAAATGAATTACTGGAATTTTTTGACATGGCGAGAAGTTCTAATGCATCTATTTTTTGATTATTACGTCTAATTTCGACACACTTCTTTCGCTTTTCAACTCTCTCTCTCTCTATATATGTATACACACACACAGACACACAAGTAGCATGGATTTGACCACCATGTTGCCGTGAAATACAGTTCAGAACAACAAAACAGACAAAGCAAAAAACACAGAGAAAATGGACAAGCGCTCGGAAACGTCCGAGGAAGAATGTGTTGTAGAGACGAGGCAGAATGCATGTCTTGTGAAATTTGAAAAAATTGTAAACCAGGTTCTGATCAATCATCCATCATCTGTTTTTATATATCTGTGTGTGTACGCAACGATTTTGTTAATGTTTTTCCTTGGGAGCATGCATGCTTCTTGAGTTAATCCTCCTAGCTTACACTATTTGTATCTGCATGACTCTAAGTTGATGAAAGTAGAAAGCGTTAGGCTTTCCAATTTAAATAAATTAAGGCTAACTATGTGTATATATATATATATATATATGTAACATGCCTCTTTCTTTTTCTTTCTTTCACTGATCATTCGTTGTACTTTCTTTTGGGTGGGTGATCAGTTTGAGGAGTTGATGGAGACGGTGGACTCCGTAACCCAATCGCGGAAGCGTCGAAAAGCCTCCGTAAGTTTTCTTCTGGCTACTACCTTTCTCTTCTCCGATCCCTACCATATGATATAAGAAGGTATACCACTTCTGAAATTTGCAGAAATAGTTATAGTGCACCGAGGTATTGATAACAGTAGCACACACACACACACACACACACACATATATATATATATATGTGCATATATATATATATATGTATATTAAAAAACAAGTGCGTATTTGAGATGAATGATGAATGCCGAAGGCGAGGCTTTGCGAACTTTACTTGGACTTGGGGGCTGCCAACCATCGAGGTTGGGATGGGAATATTTGGAGAAATAGAAGCCCCTTCTTAATCGCAGCCATGTTTTTCCTTTTCTGGAAATAACGCCTGGATTTCGTCGCGCGATAATGATTTGTACGTGGCTGGCCAGTCCAAGATCATAAAAATTGTTCTTGTGCCGCCAATTTCCTCATCTTTACATGTAATGTGAATTTGCTCGTTCATTTGCGTGCTAATTTGTTAATGCCGAGTATCGTCGATTTATGTCTATTGAGGTGCTAATAAGTGTGAGCTGTAACAACTCTTCGACACTTCTAAATTCCAGAACCCTCAAAGAAAGAAATCTGCTGCCGGTGCTGCAGCAATCAATTCAGCTACTTCAACCGGTCAGATGAATTCTCAACAAACGGAGGTCGGTGAGGGTGACAGTTCCGCAATGTCTTCAGCAAGCCAAGCTGAGAAAACTGCAGCATTGGAGCAGATCATAACAAAACACCTGTCTGAATTGCAATCTGATCAGCCTTTGGATATGGATTCCAACAAATGATATCGCTCGGATTTTAGCCTAAAAAATAATTAATGATGAAACACCTGCTTCCATATTGTGGCATGGGCATAATCATCTCGAACTAAAAGTCCATCTCAATAATTACTACTTATTTTGACATGGTGTTAAACTCCATTTCAGTTCTCCACCAAAACCAAAAACCTCTTTTTCCCGATACAGGTTATGACCATAAATTCTCATTTTCTTTTAGAGTCTCACTAGCTTAAACTACTCTAAAGCTAAACAGACAACAGAATGCCAAAGCGAACGCAATACGAGGATGACATGTAATGAAGGTGTATCATATTACAAAATGTGAATTACATGATCGATCCCCACAACACGCTCCCAGAGATCTAGAGTAACTTCAACAATGAGCAATCAGGAAAGCTCTCACAATACCTTCTCTGGTAAGAATATAAGGTTAGCCTCTTTAGCTGCCAGATGTCTCCAGAACATGTCATGATCAGAAATTGGAGCCCATCTGAAGTTGGACGAAGTCGCCATCCAACCACATAAGCAGGAAAATTCAGTAAATGTCTACTCTTCCTGTGAAGCAAGTCATGCCATATCAATGGCATATGCACGTATGCATTCTTGGCCTATGTTCTTCTCGTGATTAATCAGCTTCTCCAAACAAAGAAAAGTTGTGAACTCCATCAAAATCTGAGTAACATCATATTCAGATAACATTCTCCAAAACTCCAGACACCAGATAACACCTAAATATGTCGCATGCTGCAGTTAAACTTCTCTGCTTCAAGCTCTTGTTTCAGTATCTCTATTTGTTCAAGCAGGTCCATATTTTCCTTGTAATAGTTCAAAAATGTTCAATAATTAGTATCGGTTTAACTGCATAAACAATAGTTACCTCTATGGGGCTTCCATTAGACTAGTTTTCATGACATCTGTGTGGATCAACAGAAGAAATAATTCAGACAAAACCTAAAATAAGAGCCTTGAGCAATCACCTTCTCCAACAACTCCAATTTCTTGTTGATACCAGCCGCACTCGCAGCCTGGCGAGATTCCTTGATCTATGAGGCAAACACTTGGATTAAATGCAGAGGTTAAAACAACCAACAACAGATTAGGTTTTCTGATGTGCATGGCCAAAAGAGGAGAAAATTAAAAGAATTTCCTATACAAAAGTAACTGGATGGGGCTTCAATCACATTGACTAACAATCCAATGAATGAAAGCTGCTAGGTCACAAGTGCGTGGTAAGTTAATTTGTGCTTGACAGTTTCACATTTGAGTACCACAAACAAGCCTTTCACACAGAAAAATCAAGATCCAGGTACTTTTTTTCTTCACATGCATTTCCCTGCCAAGCAGATTTGGACAAGATAATACTGTTCCAGCTGCTAAGCTTTTTGGTTCCTATTAATTACTTTTCTGCACTAATGGAAGATTTTGAAACAAAAAAAAAGTGAAAAGAACCTAAAGAAAATGAATTGCACAGAACTGACTGAAATATTTTGGTTTAGTTAATCTCCATTATGCTATCATACTCGGACCAGTTTGAGTTTTAGGGAAGCCTAGGTACAATGTCTCAGATTTTTCGTTTGTTGAACTCTATGAAAACCAACAAATTTCTTTTTTCCATTTCTCATAAAAAAGACAATATTTAGATAAATAACCCTTCTGAAAGCACCATAGGAAACTCAAATTTATAGACAATAAAGCCATCAATAACCTGACCAAGGAAAAAATTAGCTACTGATCATTTCAAATAAGACTGAAAGTAGCTCCATAGTGTATTTTACACGATACATGCATATTGGTTACTGAAGCAAGCTCACAGAAATGATATTCATATCCAGGTTGAGCAATTTTACAGTGTCAAGTAACAACATAACAGTTCCGCAAACCAGTATCACCTACTTGTCATGGATCATGTTCCTCAAATGAAGACATAGATATGACATTATAGCAAAAAACTCCACAAACAGAGCATACTTGATCGAGTTCCTTGATGCACATTTGACTCTTCTCGACCTCCATATCAAACCTCTGCCTCCACTCTGCAGATTCATCCATGGCTTCTCTGTGGGCAAGATCAAACTGTTGCCTACAAGTGGTCAGTCAACAGATACAATTACACATTTCAGGACGAGAATAACCAAATATATTTACAGAAGAGGAATTGTACTGGAATGGTAATGTAATGAGCCGAGGATAGAACTCAATAGCATAAACTACATAAAATACTCTTTTTTTAAAAAAATTTTTCCTGCAAGGGAGGGGTGGGATTTAAGAAGTGGGGAGGGAGAAGGGAAGATGAACCCAAGACCTATACGTCCTGAAGCCTCAACCTTAACCACTAGACCAAGGCCTCCTCGGCCCCAAACCTTACTACATAAACTACATTTGACCTTATTGAGTGTTTGTTTACCATTCTTAGGTCCTTTTACTTCTGTAAGCCGAATTTGCATTTCCTCTTTTTTCCAGAGACTGGAGTTTCCACATAGCAAGAGGTAATGCTTAGACTTGTCTAAAATCTTTCTTGTCATATTCTTTTGGTTTCAGTTACGTATTACTGGACGGTACGAGGAACAACACGTATATGCCACTCACATTCCTTTAGCTGATTTGATCAAGTAAATGAAATCAAAGCACGTGAACCAATAATGCCCGTTCTTTAAATATAATAAGAAAAAAAATAAAAAGACTAAAGTAATAAGCTGGTTACCCTCTTCTAAATATTCATTAGCAACAAAATTGACTATGGATTTTTACGAATAGGGTACAGGTTAAGTACTGTGAAATTAATCTGGCAGAATTTAATTCCGGAAGAGGCAATTCCCTGTGATATTTTCTCAAGAATCCAAGCAATTATATTTTGGTATAAAAAAAAAAAGCCCGCATTTTCTGAATTATTTACCAAACCATACATCTCTGACTAGGAGACAGAAAGAATGAAAAGGGGAAACGCGAAATGACGAAAGGGGAGCAGCAAGGGTAGACGAGACGATTACAGTATAGTGACCTTAGCAACAGGGATTCCTGGGAAGAGATCCGATAGTCGATGGTCCAAATCTTGATGTAGGCAGCGATGGCCATCAGCATAATCACCACGAAGGCTATCAAGATTCTGCTGCTCTTTCTTCCCATTGCTACCTCTTTGGTTTCTCTTGCTGTAACAATATCCATTTTGGCCCTAAATGTCTCTTTTTATACTACTACTAGTAGTAATCTTATAACAAATCCGAAATTAGGGAAGGCCCATCTCTCCCAAAATCTACCTATCACTATTGACTCTGCAGCGATATGAAGCTGTAGGAGGGCGAGTAGCAGGAGGCGTTGGAGCGAGGATGGTCATTAGGAATATTTGGGTCTATACAAGGCTTTATTTTTTTCGCCCGAGTCTGATAACAGAGCCAGCCCCGAAGCTGAAACATTTGCCAACGGTCCAACGCCACTGCACCGCCTACAATGCAAGGGGACACCTCATTTCTTTTTGTTTTTTATTTTATTTTATTTTATTTTATTCTTCCGACTTACAGCAGTACAAACTTTTTGACAAAAACAAAAAAAAGTTATAGCAGTGCAAATGAGTTGAACAAAGAAGCCACCAGCTGAAAGGTGGCCACCATCAAGCCTTTAAGGTTTGGTGTGAGAGGCAAGGTTTCAAGCCCATCAATTATCACATTAAAATGTGGATTTGATTCAAAAAATTCAGGTGAGTGTGCAGTGCACCCATTTAGTCCGATGGTGGTTCAGTTCTCTCCGAATTACCCTTGAACCTCCATAAATCCACCCCCTCCCCCTAGTATAGGATAAATTAGGATATATTGTAATTGTCGTCTCCGAAAAAAAAAAAAAAAGAACAGAGAAGGCCTCCTTTGACATGAAGGTCATTAGGTCAATGCCCTCCTACACCAATCCTGTAATTTGGCCAAATTACAATGACCCTTTATGAGTCATGGCGTTCAAAACCAACTAACGGAAATATATGGGATTCATTTTGTCATTTGAACAAACCTCAAAGGAGGTAAACATAAGTTGGATAAATTTCAAGGGAGGTAATTTTAATCAACACAATTTACAAAAGGGTATTTTGGTGCTTTCAGACATGTATTTTGATGATGCAAACACTATTTCTAATTATGGTTAATGTGAGGTGGGCATTTGATAAACATTTTGACATTCAAGGGGTTTGACTATAATTTAATTAACCATATAGTTCATTTGATAATATGGTCAAAACACAGGGATGGTAAATGTAATAATAAAACAAAAAGAGTAAACAAAAGTAAAATGGTTGACCAAGAAAGTAAAATCCTAAAGCTACGAGGGATTTTTAAAATGCAAAGGCAAACAAATGTGAGTGTCATACCTTTTGTTTGGTGAATTGGAAATAATAATAATAATAGAACACTTTCGATTGTGCCGGTTGCTTGCTGTAAGTTTTCGATGATATGTTTAATTTACTAATATCAGAGAAATCATGATTTATGCACGATTAGTACCATGAAACTATTCTGAAAGAGAAACTTTCCCTTCGCAACAGAAAATTTCTTACACATGAAATTAATCAACAACTCCCCTCGTGCATCATATGGGTCGACCGAAATTGGTTCAGTTGTGAATGCGACTGAGTTAAATTGTTTCAATTGTACACGAAAGTGAGTCATGTAGATAACTTAGTGCAGTAATCCGCCAGATAAAAGTGCTACGAAACAACTTTGAACTTTGAAGGGTCTTTTTTTTTTTATATATAGTTTATATATCTTAAGAGAAACCAATTAGGCACTCAAAGAGTAATTGACTAAGTGTCATTGGAAGCCGATATCTTTTAACAAGACTCCTCTAGAGTGTCTGTCGAGCATGGCTTGCCTAGCGCATCTTACTTTTTCGTGTAATTGGCGGATGAGGCAGAGAATTTACCTAGTACGTATTCTCAAATAGCGACTGCGAATTCCCTTGTCGATAAAAAAAAAAAAAAAAAAAAAAAAGACTCTTGTGAAGAAAATTTCAAAAAACAATAGTACGTTAACATCCTTCATCTTTAGAAACAAAACATAGCAATAGCGGTTAAATTTCATAATTTATGTTTGTCGTGAAAAGAGGAAGGACAGCCAATTGTTTACGTGGTGCTGTATTAGTTTGTCTCGTGGATCACCTTTTTCTTCTGTGTTCCCACCATGGGTGGCCGGTGGCTAGTGTGTGGGAACGGAAGGTTGCATGTTATGACAAACGTCCATGCATGGTCAGAACTGAACACATCACTAGTTTGGATATCGATCAGGTTATGGAAGTTAAAATAGTGACTACGCAACAGTTTTGGACTTTTGATGTTATTGGAGAGCAAGCAGTTACAATACAAACAAGCGTTAAATTAAGGATTAAGGATATCGGGCACTGGGAAGCATCCATCCCATCCAAGTTAGCACGCAAACACCAACCTTGATAGATTAGACTAAAGTGCCAATGGCTGCCTCATCTAATCAAACGTCTCACTGCTACATTAGTAGTAGTCTGTATTATTACACTAAGTGAGATCAGGTGGTGTCTCATCTCGTGGTTTGTCAAATAAAATGACAAATTACTTTAATACTATGTCCTAACATTATGGTAAACAATTAATTGCCAAGCACAGAATGATAATAGGGAAAATTTCAAGCGTCATTTCCTGATCACTAAATCGACCCTAGTGGTTGCAGGAATTAACTTAAACAACTAATTGGCCGCAAAATCAACCGATGCCATTTTCTTTCATCATACACTTCATAACCATCACACAGAGATCAGGTCGTAGTTTTGCGGGGTGCGGCCAATGCATTTAATCTGTACGCGGCACGTACAGAGATTGTACAAGGAGTTTCGATGCTAATCGTAAATTCAATTTGTACGGGGGTAGATACGAAATTAACTTGGTTGGTTGGTTTGATATTTACTCTCTGCATTATTATGATCATTTAATTCAGCGCAATAAATACAGGACACGAGCATGTTTAATTTGTAAACACTCGGTGATAAGAAGTATTAAGATCTTATCAAAAGTTTTTTCTTTTCTTTTTTTTTTCTAAAAATTCAAAACTGTTCACATAAGGAATACATACATGCACTTTATTATATAGATTGAACTTTGTGCTGGCATCGATTGACAGTCTCCTCCTTTTATGGCTGCATATAATTAAGGGCTAATTTCAGAAACCTCCCTTGAGGTTTCTAACAATTTTACTGAGTTCTCCTCAAGTTTGAAAAAGTACATATACCTCCCTTGTCATTTAAAATGATGATTTTATCCTTAAATATTTTAATGAAATTCTCTTATTTGGTATGCTTATACTTAGAATGAGTTTTAAAATTATTTTTTCATTCTTTTTCCTTTTTTTTCAAATTTTTCGCCAATAAAACTATAGAACTACCACTATTGCCCCTAATTTCTATATAACCAAATATCGAACTAGTGATTTTTTTGACGAGTTAATTTTATATGTAATCCAATGTTTTTGATGATCTTTGTTTTCTATTTTTGGTATTAAAATTAACAATAAAAAAAAATAGCCCAAAAGCACTACTAAATTATGATAATTCCACTACTCCAAAAATTCATAAACTCTAAATGAATTATTTCAACATTTTCTTTTCTATCTTATAAATCTAAATCTATAATAAAATACCATCAAAAGTATCATATCATAATAATTTTATTATTATTATAGTTGTTTATCAAATAGTAGATATGAACATGAAAATTTTGGTACCTTTTTCTTATAATTATACTAAATAATCTTATAATTGTATACGAAAATAAATTAAAACTCATTACCAGAGGCCATTTTTGGGTATTCATTTAAAAAATTGATCAAATCAATATTATTATAAGATTTTGTTACTAAAACTATCAAATCAATGGAGGTAAGTATAATTTTTCAAATCTTAGAAGAGCTCAGTGAAACTATCAAAAAAACTCAGGAGAGGTTTATGAAATTATCCCTATAATTAACATTTGGTGATGTTAAGTTTCATTTTGCGGCCCATGCTAAGAGCCTAAAACTAGGATAGGAGGAATATGTAGGAGAATGTCAATTTATTAGCGTCATTCACAAACATGAAAGACTTCCAGTCCGATCCAAATAGATAGATAAGATTAGAAAACCAAAAAAAAAAAAAAAAAGTATTAGTAATAGGAAAGATGAAGAAGCAAAAGAGAGGCATATTTTAGTATATATTTGTCGTTTACAAGAGGATGGATGATGAATTTTACTTCAAGGGTGGTCTTAGAATTTAGTTGTTTAGATAGGCTGTTGCTTTCTCACCTAACGCTGAATGAAAGGTCGAAACAAACAATCCGCTAAAAGTCTACAAATCTGCCTTCGTTTCTACCGCTACGCCATCTATCTACCAAAGGCATCCCTCGTTGCAATCGCTTCAATGTCTTAAACCATATGCCAAAAACCATACTTGTCGACTCGATGCCAACAACAAAGAAAGAATGCAACTCCTCCATTGTTTAGCAGAAAAACAGTAGCTATGATCATCAGTCATCACTCACTGGAAGTTTCAAATTTACCAATTGCATGCCATGCATGGATTGTTCGACCCATCCTTTAATTAATTGTAATGCCCACGGCAACACTCGATCTGCAAAACTTCCAAGAGTTCTTTTTTTTTTTTTTTTGTAAACAATAAAAGGGGGGATGAAAATTTCTAAAAATGCAGCGATGTTACATTGATCATTATGAGTTGATGCAAGAAGACATTAGAACTGGCTAGCTAAGTATCAAATGATTCTTGGGAAAAACAGTAGCGGTAATAATTAACTCAAGCAGTGAGATTTGGGGCAAATCTCAGAGTTAGAAAGTTTACATGCTTGCACCTAGCGGTGATCCTCTGGACTGAAATGGCAACCACAAAAAACCACCCAAAATTAGAGGATCTGAGGCTACACTACATAATACATACTACCAGCCCCGAAAGCCAGTCTGAAGCAGATGATGGTGAAGCAAAAATAAAAATATATCTACTCCTTCCAAAAAAAAAAAAAAATAGAGAGAGAGAGAGAGAGAGGATTGGGGTGTGTTCGGGTGCTAATCTTCAAAGCCGGTCTGTTTCCAGACCGCGTTTCTGACCCTACTCAGGTCTCTCCCTTTGAGCGTCCTCCCAATGCCTTCTTGAACGGAAAACGACCAACCTGATCTCGTCCTGGCCGCCAGATACTCATGGGGAGGTAACTTACCATCCTCATCCTTGTCATCCTCGCCGTCCTCGTGCTCTCTCCCGTTGCTGCCGCGGCTTTTGTACTCATCTCCCAGTATTCTGGACCAATCCGGTACGTTTACCGGCAATGATGTTGCGGCAGCAGCAGCAGTAGCAATTGACCTGTGATTGGCAGCGTGACTAAAGCTGCCGCCACCGCCGCCGCTCTTTCTTGTCGGTTTCTTCAAAGGACGTGAATTGTTGTTGTTTTTGCTCATCATCATCATGGATTTCTTATTACCCTGATCTGACGTGGGAACTTTTCCAACACCATCCGTATTGGAATCCCAGACATCGGACTCATCAAAATCCAAATCAGCTTCAAGATCATCGTCATCAACTCTTTCTGCTCCTCCTCCTCCTCCTCCCCCTCCAAAATAATTCAGAAAACTCTTCCTAGCAGCAGCAGAAGCCATCATTATCACAACTATATACGTATGTAATTACGACTCAGGAAGCCTGGTGGTTGGATTGTGTGGGAAAATACATGTGTATGTGTATATATATATAAGCAGTGTCTGTGTTAAAGAGGAGTTAGGTGTCTCTCTCTGGTCTGTCTGAGTAGAGTAGCAATGGTAGAGAAGCAGGGCTGATTTGGTAGCGTGAGGCATGGGCTCATAGCTTCATATATAGATTATTATTATTATTATAGAGAGTGTCGTGTAACGGATAAGCTCTGTTTCAATTTCATCTCCATTACCAAATAAAAAGTTACGATATCCCACTGCTACTACTTAATACTCCTGTTAACAAAAGGTGACAGCATTGGATAAGGACGGCCTCACGAAATATCCCGTGAGTCAGCCATCGGACATTCCTATTAACGCCTGATCCTTTCCTTTCAGATTTTCAGCTCCCATTTCATTCGAGCGTTAGCAGACCGCAAAAGAGGAAATGTGCGAGCCCCTATATTGCCTCCATCATATTATCAGTGACACGTCAAAGTATGTTGGTTCCTAGTAATTTGTTTAGAGAAAGCAAGAAATTTATCGGATTGTTGTCAATTGTTGTGCTTTGTTTCTAACATCATATTAGGAAAGCGTAAACTCAGCGTCAATTATGGATATTGGGGATCCAATTAGATGCTACATTGGCACGTCAGGAGATGGTTTTATCTATTTATTTTGAGATTTTTTTTTCTAATAATAGGTGTCAGCGTACTCGTTAGTACGATGAATCAAGTACTCGTTAGTATCCTGAATCAAATTTAATTTATCATGTGAATTCACACACTTTCCCGAAATCGATTTACCATTGTCAAAAAAAAATTAACACCTAAAATGCAGCTTAACGTGTGACCGAGACACCTGTTAGCTAAAAACTAGGATTAGAAAACGAACCAAATTACTAGATACTTAGAATCGAGTTTAGTTAGGTGACAGCATATTCAAGTTTGATTTGCCAATTAATTAAATTAAACTTGAACAGCATTTTGCATTCAATAAATCTTTAGGATTGGCTGTATTAGCATAAAATTGAAATTTATAAGTAATAAATTCCAGCTATTCGACTTTGACTCAATAAAAACTTGTTTTGGTTCAGTTTGATAGATAAACGATCCAAACTTAAAACATAATTTCAAACTTGATAAAAAAAATCAAATAAATTTAAACACTCCTAGTGTTCGATCACAAGAAATTACAAGAGTCGATGACAATCTTGTGATTTTCATGATGATGTTTCATTTAAAGCAATTCGCCCCCAAACTAATTTTTTCTCTTATTTAATTTGACCAATTTTTGTAGGGACTATGTTCATTAAGATTTTTATTTTCTGAATTTTTAATAAAAAATATACTAGCATGATAATTTAATATACATAAGATAAAAAGGTGTTTAAAAAATATAATCACAGAAATGGTGATAACCACGGAACTAAAAATTACAAATTCAAGTTAATAATGGGTTTATTTGGACAGTGTATTATTTGAAATATTATTTAGAATAATTACGGTAGCACTTTTTGTGATATGATGTATGTGAGATAAAAAAGTGATTGGGAATATAAAAAGGTAGATTGAAAAATGTGTTTGTGATGCAAGCGAAATATTATTTGGAATAATTGTGGTATCCAAACACTCCCATGTATCGGACACTAGCGGGGTCACACACATTTAGAACTTGATAGCATATCCCACAAAAAAAAAAAAAAAAAAAAAAATTACACGTAGAGAGAACAAAGAGAGAGGAGTTGAGAGCGGGGTGTTATGATTTATCCAGTAAAAATGATGTTGTATACGTGGACCAATAAGCGTTTGTGTCAAGTAATGACTACACGGGGTGTTTGGTGGGCCTAGATAATAGATATAGTGATCCAGTCCATGTTGCTGTGGGTCCGGATCAAAATGTTCTTATCAGCCACGTCGTCATGTACGAAAATTTGTTCATGGCCATTACGTAATTTGTCCCCATTCGGAAACTTCTGGACGTAGTTGAAGAACGTCCTTCTTGTTCATGTCTTCAATAGTCAAGCGCCAGGAAACCGTACGTTGTTGTCGCTCAGCCACATAATCCGTGAAGATGAACGGCACCGATCGTTCTAAAACATGATGCCAAACGAGTTAAAGGCGACACGAGGAAGAATTGAATTTGGGGGTGGCCAATGATATGTATCAAGATTCAATAAGAATTTTCTTATGCAATGTGGTAGGTTACGAGAATCACATTTGGAGGAGGTGAGGTCCCTATGGATGACACTCCCAACAAGCTTTTTTTTGTTACATTAATGATCTCCACCGACCAAGGCAACTCCCCCACGGAATGTTCACCTTTTTCATGCATTAAAAATGCTTTGTTCGTGCGAATTGAACATAGCTTAATTTAGAACCCCTCTGGATAGTCAATTTTAGAAATTTTTGTAAAAAAAAAAAAAAAAAAAATTACTGTAACAATTGACGTACGTGAAGTAAAAAATAAAATTAAAAAAATATAAATATAAATTTTTTTTCACAAAAGACCGCAATCAGTTTTGGGCTGTGCACGTTATTCTATTTGGATGACACGGAAAAATGATGATGAAAAATTCAACCCTTTCAAAATGTCAGAAAAGGGGGGGAAAGAAAGGAAGGAAATTGGTTCTACCGTTTAAATCAACCGATCTTATCTGGTACGCTTTTAAGTTTCATCCTTTTTCTAGTACAATTATGCATAGATTTCGACCAAAAACCTCTACTATTGAAATCTAACGGGTTAGAAATAATCACTAAGTTTGAATAACCCTTTTTCAAAGAATTATTCTGAATTGGTGGATGGGGGGAGGGGGGTTATTGTCTGGACCAATCATACACCAGCTTTACACTCTTGGATTTGGCTTAGTTATAGTGACTCGGTGAGATTAGTTGACCATCAAAAGAGTTTTAAAACTCTATTTGAGTGCAGGTCAAATGATCAAACTCCCTTGCTTACATTCTAAAAATTCAGGCTTTTCTGAAAATGTTAACAGTGGGTGCGCAGGTACTCATTTGTGGTTAAGTCCTTTTCGAGTTGTCTTTGGACCTCTTCAAGTTTCCTCTTCCCCTAATATAAAGTAGTGTAAGTTTATCGTGCCAGGTAAAAAAAAAAAAAAAAAAAAAAAGAGTGACTCGGTGAGATTAATGAAATTTAAAGCGGGAGCAAGGAATGCTGAAATGTAGTACTGTACTACATTACAGCTTGTAAGGCCCATACGCTGCTGCGAGTCTCGAAAAAGCTTTAATATGGGGACAATATCTCAGATTCCATGGCTCGTGGGGAGCAACATTTTGGATATTATATCCATAACTAAACTAGAAACAATAGTGTTATCAAATAATGGCGTTATGTTGATTATTGAGGAGGACAAATTGTTAATTAATTAATTAAGTTAGTTGAGCGAAAAACGTCCCTTAAATTATTACACTCGCTCGTATTTGTTAATTCTATCTGAGAAGTTTCTGATGGAGCATGCCTTGTCAGCGGCTGGTTTTTACTGTTCGTACAATTCTGAAATAATTAATTATTGGTTGACAAAATTAAAACATCCTTAATAATATATGGATAAGATCACATGTATGTAACTGATGTGAAAGATAATCCGCGTTTTCCCACCTTCTATAAAATTCCTCGAAAGCATCATCAATTAATTTGAGTCTTAGGTTCTTGTGCCGGAACGGGAGAAAGACCACCATATTTAAGTTTAAAAAGTTACGGTCACATGCCCATGCTCTCTTTTTTTTTTTTTTTTGGGGCATAGAAATTCTTTGTTTTTTTTTTTTATTTGGCACACATTTTTGTACTAGTACGAAAAAATAATTGACTAGGAGAGAAGTTGGCGTGTTTTCATGGCCATCGGCCAGCTTGACATGAAACCAGTAGGATAAGATTAAGATGTTCAAAGTAATTCTTCATTAAATTAACTGCCAATGATTCATTGAGGTACCAATAATCTATGTACTGACGCACTAGTACTCCTTCTTCAAACATTAATAGCGTGTCAAAAAAAAAAACAATAATAGCGTGGCATACGCTTTGTTCCTTTTTTTTTTTTTATTTAATTTGGCAATACGTAACAAACATGTACCTGGACCCGGTCGTAGTTTCCATAAACATCAGGCACACAATTCCGCATCCTAAAATTATGCTACCACTTACTACCATACATGAGCATCTCATACTGCTGTTTTTAGTTGTAAACGTGCTCGTAATTCCTAAGCCATCTACTTCCTACGTTTTGTTTGGTTCTATTTAATCTTTTCATCAAGTCGTTGTACCTGTTTCAAGATGTGTTTTGAAATTTAGATCAGATTCGTCGGTTCAATCGGTTGAACCGAGAAAAATCGAAAGGCATCTGGTCCAAATTGACTTAAAAAACTGTGAAATAAAACTCGATCAACCCCGATCACCGAATGAACCGTTTCGAATCAGATTTTTTTTCCCATCTTTTCCTTTTTTACCTTTTCCTTTACCTTTTTTTATTCTTTCTTTTAACTATTCTCAAATCTCATTACATATCATATCACAAAACTCTCTCAAACAACTCCAATGGAAGATCTAAGTAAAAAAGGGATGAAACATTAAAAAAATAACGTAAAAAATTCACCTAGAAATATTTTATCAATTTTATGATTTGACCCCTAAAGTACAAGAAAACTATTATTACGCCTAGAAAAATTTTAGAACTTATAGCTAAAGCCCTAAATTGTTGTATTACTTTTCAAAAAAGCCATCCAGTTTGGTTCTAAACTTGTTGAATATGTATTAAATTGCTACTTAATTTTACTACCTTATTCGTATTTTCTTGTAAAGTATCTGAGAAACATTAAACCTATATTGAACATACATTTTTTAGTATTATATATTTTTAGAAATTTTACATAATATATTAATTTTTAAAATTAAATATATTTATGACATAATGATGACGTTATCTGGTTCTTAGATTGGTTCGACCGGATCGAATCAACTGACCCTGACCTCGACCGAGTTGATGGCTGGTTCGAGTTTCAAAACATTGGTTTCAAGAAGAGATGCAAAATATGCTTTGACGCAAAACAAATTTCAAAGAGTTCCCCAAAAACAAAGAGAGAGAGAGAGGGGGGGGGGGGAAAGGGGAGGAAGCACCTTAATGGCGGAGACGAGTGTTTCATTTCTTCTCATCTTATTCTACTTTTTGGGACATAAAAGTAGGCCCAAGAGTAAAGGGCTGTAAAAGGTGTTCAAAGGCTTAAGAGTCAGAGCCCAAAAGCAAATATTGATTACAAAAACCCAAAAAGCTTCTTGCAAGAAGACCTACCCCATAACGCAATGCATGTACAAAGCCCAAAAGACAATTAACAAGGCAAACCAAAGAGGCCGAAGAAGTGACCCAGGATACAATAGTCCTTTCATGTTCCACCCGCAAAAACCCTAGACCTCCATATATCCTTTAACCCTAGACGCTAAAACCACAATCTCCGTCCCCCTCCCCCCATTGCTGTCACACTCTCTCTGTGTATCTTTTCAGCTCTTTCTTCCCTAACCAGCAGCAGCACCAGCTTCCGCCGTCGGATCCGAAATGCCGCCGAAGTTTGATCCGACCCAGGTGGTGGAAGTGTTCGTCCGGGTCACTGGCGGCGAAGTTGGAGCAGCGAGTTCCCTCGCTCCCAAAATCGGGCCACTTGGTCTCTCCCCAAAGAAAATTGGTGAAGACATCGCCAAAGAAACCGCCAAGGACTGGAAGGGCCTCCGCGTTACCGTTAAGCTCACCGTTCAGAACCGTCAGGCCAAGGTGGCGGTGGTCCCCTCCGCTGCCGCTCTGGTCATCAAGGCCCTGAAAGAGCCCGAGCGCGACCGCAAGAAGACCAAGAATATCAAGCACAGCGGCAACATCTCCCTCGATGACGTCATCGAGATCGCCAAGGTGATGAGGCCTAGGTCCATGGCTAAGGATTTGAGTGGAACTGTTAAGGAGATTCTTGGGACTTGTGTATCCGTCGGCTGCACGGTCGATGGGAAAGACCCAAAGGATCTGCAGCAGGAGATTACTGACGGCGATGTCGATATCCCGCAGGATTAAGAGTCATATTTAGTACTAGTAACAGACATAACTGTGCCTTTCTCTATTTATTTTGGAGTTTTGTGCCTGCTTTTGCTTTTCTTTCTCTTTTTTTTTTCCTTTACCTTTCTTTTTGGATAATGGGAAACTCAGATATCGGAGACTTTGTTAATTTTTCATAATTAAGTTTTGGATGGAGCTTTCAGGAATTGTTGTTATCGTTACGGATAATTGTTTCTACTTGTCATACTTTTAGTTATATATCAATCGACTACACTTTAGCTTCACATATGATGTTTAGATTGAATGATGATTCTGTGACATGGCATACATTTTAAGGAGTGTTGGGGAAGAATATATATGACCTAAATGCTGAAATTGGATTTAGTGGAATAGAACAATTTGGATAGGGACGTGCTGGAGTTTATGGTAACATTTCTTTGCATTCGGGTTTGTTGAATATCTGGCTGCGTATGGCTATAGCTGCTGTGCTTTTGTTGCTGAAGTTTTGCATTGCAATTGCTTGGGTAACTTTTTTGTTGTCGAGGTTCAAATCTTTATGTCAAGATGCTGCTGTCTATGTTTTTTAAGGGGCTTACTAGCCGAGAGGGTTAATTGACATTATTTTGGGAATAAACAGTTTTCAACGATTAGCATTGATTGAGAGTAGGATGATGACTTTAATTACGGGTGTGATCTGATAATTGCACAAGAAATGTTCTAGTGTTTGGATACAGAGAGACGCTGCTGCTGCTTTCTTGTGTTTAAATCTATTAATGCATGTGGTTCCAGCAAAACTTTCATTAGGAAAGGTGTCAATATCCATCTTTAGTGGTTTAGAAGTTATTGTTGTCTTGATATTTTGGATGCATATTTGGTTATTGTTGTCTTGATATTTTGGATCAACTGAAGCTTACTTCAGGTATCATGCAATTTTAGTTCCATGGTTTCAAACAACCTCTGTAGTGTGCTAATGAAGTTGACACTCTTTGAATTATACAAAAAAGTAGGCATATGAAATATTGAAGGGTGTTCTCTCTGTCTCTCTTCTTTGTCTAAGAGGGAGGGAGTTTCAACCCCGTTTTTGGTGCCCTGGTACAACCTTTTTTTCTTCAAATTGTTGAGGGGGCGAAGGTGTGGTTGGGGCCCTTGGGTAGGGGGGGGGATGGGGTTGAGCTCGCTCTGCCCCCTTTTTTTTTAAAAAAAAATAATAAATTTTGGGTTCTAATCCCTTACCATTTTTGGGGTTCAATCCTCCCTCCTTTTGGGTTTAAACTTAAAAAAATCAGTGATGAAGCAATAGATCGTTGCCCAGTAATCACAAAAGATAGCCAGCCGGGTCCAAAATTTATACTATGACAACTGATGGTCATCAAGTAGTAGCAGTTTATATTGGCGGAATAATCAGCTTCGTATTGCCTTGGCCTATTTGAGGGCTGAAGCAGCAGCCAGCCACCAAAAATGTAAGGGAACATGCATCTTAAAGTGACGCGTAAACAAGAGTAACACGGACAGGTAAAAACCTCGAAAGGCGGGACTGTTTGGATTGAAGGAAAAGAAGGGTCCGAGAGGGAAAGGATATGAGTGGATGCAATGTGTAATGGAAAAGAAAAGTAATTACTGAAAGTTTTGTTTCGATTGAGGATGGTAAAGATAGTAGTGCTTATAAACTGGGAAGGAAGGAAAAAATGGTTTGTTAAAGAGAAATTAAAGTGTACCATTGAATTTTATTCATTTCTGACCACTTTTGAACGGAAATCAAATTTCAACAAAATTATTATAGACCATTTTTCTGCCTTTTCCTCCCTATCTTTTCTCTTCTTAAAAGTCAATGAAAACAGAAAAACTCGTCCGTCTAAAATCCCTCTCATTCCCTTTCCTTCCCATTCTCTCAATCCAAACGGTGCACTACCTCCCGAATCACCCCAGCTTCAGCCAATGCGCTGGGTTGGAAACTTCCCAACCAAACCATTGCCTATAAAAGTTACAGAGAGTGAAAGCCAACTTTTCTTAACATTAAAATACAGGGTCTGCGACGATCACATTGTTCACGTGCAGCGCATCCTCCTATATAACAGCTGTAGTAGTATTAGGGCGTCCGCATCCGGTTCAGACCAATCCTCCTCAAGAGCTCTCCACATCGTTTGCCGCCATAGCTATTGCCAAGATCACTACCACCACCACTACTAATTCTTCCCCTGCAACTATCCAACTCTCTCTCTCACACAGACACACACACACACACGAATGGCAAAAAAGATGGGCATTAGCTGGGTTACCAAGACGTGGATAGAAGTTGCTCCGCCTCCTGTTATAAACCCACGAAAACCTAAGCCTTGCAACTCACCTCAATTGGAGACCATCCTTGAAGAGATCAATGAGGAGGGGCACAACGCTTGCAATCATGTAATCACCGACATCCATGCTTTCAAGCTGTCAGAAGACAAGTGAAATGTTAAATTATTAATCTTGTAGAGGTCGAACATGTTGCAATTCAGAGATATAAGCATAACAGGTCTGATCTCACTCACGTTGTTTGTTTTGAGCACCGCACCCTCCAAAGCATGTTGATTACGATAATGTGCCCTGTGCACTCGCAATAGCACCTAATTGCAAGTAGTAGTAATAATATTGAAAAACAAAAGCATCTGTTGAAAGGGAAGATGCTTGACTTCTATGATTTCTAATTAATTCTGAGAACACCATTATGTAAAACTTGACAGGGCTTTGTTTTCTCTCTGCATATATTCCATCAGCCACGTTTCTCCAGAATCAATTTCACAGGGCGAAGGCCACTAGCTCTAAGCCAGAACAGTCGTACAAAGTATTAATTTATGCGTTTGGATTGCAGTATTATATGTTTTTCATAAACGCATTTTTCTTTTATGTGCATCAAATTATTACAATATATTTTATTACAAAAATTCTAAAAAATAGCGATTCAAATAGCAAATGCATTTTTCAATCTGCCGACAGTTTGTTATCAGTTGTTCTTCCATATTTTTCACACGTTGCGCGTTTATTTACTTATCCAACGAGTACTAGATATCTAGAATACTGTAGTGTTAGACCTCTCCCATTTGCCTATCTGCCGACAGTTTTTGTCATCTGCCAGAGATGCGTTGGCTGTTTTTTTTGGATGTTTTTTAAAAAATACTATACCAATGTATATGAAAATTTTTTACTATAAATATTTTTTGAAATATTTGATATATTGTATGGATGAGATGTTTTTTGAATTATTTTTATTTATATATTACTATAGCATTGTATTTGAAAAACTTATTTTTAAAAAAATAGCCAATCTAAATAGAGGCGCAGTCTTTCTCCAAATTCAAATCTGGCTTCGAAGAAGTACATGAAAAGAAAAAGGGAAAGCTATGAAGCAAATTACTGAGCGGATTCTACAGCCTTGTTTGGCAAGCAAGTTTTTTGTCAAGTTTGTCTATTACAAGTTTTTAACAACTTTATCTATAGTAACCTCAAAAAAATTTTCAAAATTTTTAAGCTATACACTTCAAAATATTCAAAAATTTATACACTTCAAAATTTTTTTATACAACTTATATATTAAGTTACAGTAAAGTTTTAGATAAACACCAAAAAAAACTCACTTGACAAACGGGACTGCATTTGCTAAAATCTTTGGCAACAGTCGAAGCAAATGGGGCATTGTGCCCGAACCAATTAATGGTACCTTGATAGGGAAGCGGGTTCACCAGTACTTGCATTCTTGGATTGAGGTCTCACCACCGCTTGCCATTTTAGCTCAGAAGGCCAGCAATTATTCTCCTGGGCAAGAGAAGAAGAATCTGAGGGCTAGGATGATGATGAGGATGATGATGCCTTTCTGCTGATGTTATGGCAATGAAATGTTGTGTACAGATTCCTGTTTTGAGTATTGTTAGTGGAATGGTTAAATACACGCCCCAGATCTTAATTTGTAATCCTCGTTAGCTCGAATGCCCAGAATGGAAAGGCGTTTCTGCCCAGAATACATTTCCATCCAGAAGGGAAAAAATTATATGGTTTCAAAATTTGGTAATAAGTCCGAATGGAATGTTAATTCAGTTTCTAATGTTCGGTATGATCAATATTTAGGTGTCAGATGGAATATACTAAATAAAAAATTGACTTTATTAACTTTGATTAGTTTATAGGACATAAGATGCCTTATTACATTTTATTTTATTTGTTGTACGATAGTAATTGTCTATTTACGTGAAATTTTAATATTTTTACTTTAAAAATAAATGAGAATTGATATCAAAATTCTTCAATTGTTATACTTGATTCATTCTAAAATGCAGATTTTAAATTAAAAGTTTACATTTACTAGCAATATAGTAAGCATGTAAGTTTGGGTTTAGGTGTCAAGCTTGATTTGATATCGGTTAATTTTAGGGCCATCGACCTGTGTCAACTGTAACCATCCAAGGATTATACAAAATTCATAGCCTTTAGACCATGAGATACAGTGTGGCATTCCTAGTAATTGCTGATATATTTTTTAAGTGTAATATTTTAAAAAAGTTTTCTTGTCAACGAAAATTTATATGCTTGTTGATCTCCTTTTTTTATTATTATCCTATATGATTATTAAAGAACATTCCTTTAGTTATTTTTTTAAAATTTGAATTCTTGATTAAAAAAATACATAGAAAAAGTAGCAATTTTCTAAACTGCGATTGCCAAGCCTGATGCTCAAAGCAATGTGTAGCGCAACTGAACTCGAATCAAGAGGTAAATATATAATATTTGCTGAATCTATATGATACGAGCTAAACTTTAGAAGAATAATTTACGACCAAAGATGTTGGAACCATAAACGCCTACTTATTATTGCTATCAGCCCGTAAAAAGCTAATTAAGTTGTTCCACTTTTGTTACTAGTATCTGCATTGGCACTTCGTAGCCAAATAGAGAAGGAAGTGAGTGTGGGGTTGGCACCGAAAAGCTCACAAATTCCTTCCCCACCTATGATTGTGTCCCACGTCGGTTCTGGGAGGGATTTGGGTTGTGTAGTTAAGTCCCTGAGTTACCTTCAAGAGTTGCCGATTTTTGAAAGTTAATCTGGAATTATGATTAATTATTTCAACAAAAGTCATTACTGGAGTTGAAACCTATGATTGTGTGCGGCACCCTGGTTTTTTTTATTATACAAAAATTTTAATAATTTTATCTCCACTAACTTCCTAAAACCTCATAAATTTTTTAAAATACACACTCCAATTTACTAAAAAACACATACCCATTTCTCTCTTCCGTTACCACCCTCACGTTTTAACCCACTATCATCGCTGTTGCCCCCAACCTTCTTCCCCCCCCCCTTTCCCACTGTCCGATCCTTCCTCCTCGTACCTCCCTCCCTCCCTCTCATGCCAGGAGAGAGGGGAAAGATCACGTGACCTCTAGTTATAGTGGAGAGGGAGGAAAAGGGGGCAGGATGAGGGAGAAAAGGATGGCATGAGAAGGGAATAATAAGGAAGATGGAGAAGAGAAGAGAAGGGTGAGGTGATGGCAGGGGAAGTGGCAATAGTGGGAAGGGGGAGGAGAAACAACAGCGGTGATGTGGTGAGGAAGGAGAAGAGGGAAAAGAAAGAAAAAGAGATAAGTTTTTCAATTTCTGTTTGGATTCACTAATTTTTTAAATATTATTAAAATTTTTAAAAAATACTTTAAAAGGTACTTTAAAATTTTTTTAATATTTAAAAAATATCTCAAAATATATTGTAAATACTCTTCGACTCTTAAATATCTCAAAATATTTTAAAATATACTATAAAAACTCTATTACAATAAAATTTTTCAAAAATACTACCAAAAACAGCTAATTCAAACGCATCAAGTTTTCAATATTTACAAACCTTCAAATGCACAAATTTTACAATAAACTATATTAAAGTTTCATATAAACATCCAAAAATCATAACATCCAAACGAATTTATTAGTAACAACACTTATGGAATAAATATCACAAAAGTAGCATTGACGGACTCCTAAGGGCACCACCACACCAAATTATATCGTAAGAAGCCACTGCTTTGAGCTTCTTCTTACTTTCCCAAGTGGAAAATACACGTTAATGTCAGTACGTGGATGTACCTTGATTCATATGGTGTCAGCAGAAAGGTCCAAAACTAGAAGGGTCGACCATGATTTCATCTGGGTGGTATTTGATTATATCGAATTCTTTCACGTTTCACTCTAAAAAAAAATGAAATTCAAAAGGAGGAATAGAATTCATGGAGGACAGGAGATTGGGCAACCGACCAATTGATATTGTCCACAATTGTTCTTAATTCCAAAGGCTTTAATTCGGGTGGACATCTGGCGCAACAATAACCGGGCACTCTCCACAATTTTCTCTCGGAGACATATTTTATTTTCAATAATTGGCAAGTGATGAATAAATAGGGTCCATGGCGGCTGGGATGAAGTGGCAATATCTGAATGGCGGAGGCGATACAAAAATGTGGAATTAGCTTGGAATGGGCGGTGGTGGTGCTTCTAAGTTCTAAATGCATGGCCCATGATGATGATGGTCGGTTCGTAGTGATGTGTCGGCATTGTCATCTGATTTGACATGTGCTTTAAAGTTCACTTCAACCCCCTCGTCCAGAAATTTGTCCAAAAACCTCTCATTTTGTTGAAGTATTTTAAGTAACTTCCTCAATTCCAAATTATTTTCATCTTTTGGGATTTTAATTTTGAACAACATGTTAGTAGATTTGTTTTCAAAGTTACTCTAAAAAATTTAAAATTAAAATTTTATAACATTGAAAACAGATATCAAAATTAATTTTAACTTTTATAAGATGGTGAACATTTTGAAACATTCTAAAATAACAAGTATAACACTCCAATAAAATAGAGAGAATAAAATAGCTTTACTATAATAGTTTTCAGCTATATAGCGCGATCGACAAAATGATAATAGTATGTAATTCAGTCGAGTCAAACTTGAATAGTACACTATTCGAATTTGATTCAAAATAAAAAACTTGAACTTGAAATTAGGTTTGGGCTCGTTGCACTCTTGAAAGTCTAGCTCGAGTTTGAGTTCGATTTTATTTTGCATTACTTGAGTTTGAGTTCGAACTCGTTCTTATCAAGCCTAATCGAGTTTACTTCGAGTTCAGTCGAGCTTAATCGAGTTTAATCAAACTTAAAAAATATAAAATTATATTCTATATATTTTTAAATAAAGGAAAAAATAGACAGTTCATACTAATAAAAAAAAGTAAAACATAAACATGTATACATGTCAAGTTCAATTAAGTTTGATGAGATTTCGAGTTTTATATATTAAACTCAAGTTTAACTCGTCAAGTAGTTTTAACTGTTCGAATTTGAATTCGAATTCGGTCAATACGAGTTCAAATTCAAATTTTGACCGAGTAAACTCGCGAGTTATTCGATTAAACTCAACTTGTTTGCACCTCTCAAACCGCATAAGCAAATCTATCATAAAACCTTCTACATGATCAAAAACAACGTGAAGATGACCATTTGATCACCGTCTGACTTCAAATACCAGTACAAAATACTAGGACCAGTAGATTAAGTTTCAGTTATATTGCACCATATTTGCATTAATACAATAACAATGGATATTGAAATAATAACACTTAAAAACACAAAAGCAAACTCTCTATTACTCATTTTCAAATGTCCCGTGACTAATCTCTCATCTATCTAAATCTTAATTGCAAAACACACACACACACACACATATATGTCAAAGGTCAGTATTCTACACATATATGTACTTCTACATTAAAAGGACAAGAAACGGGACGAAGCCATTAAAAACTTAAAAGAGACTAATCACAAGTGCACCGATAAATAACAGGAAATACACAGAATAGTACTGAGGTTAGGTCCCGGTGGTCACGTAGTCTAAAAAAAACATTATTGAGTGTGATGGGGGCGGCAAAAGCTTTTCGTTTAATTATTGACCCGATCACTGATCTGAGTCCCCATAAATACCCCTGCCATCTCCCAGACTCTTGTCATCAGTCATCCCAAGTCGTGTCTTGCGATACTACAATATTCTAGCTTCTCCAACAATCCAATTCGTGCACATACTTGTTTGTAGCAGCTGGTATTAGCAAAAGAGATCATCTAGGTGGGTGCAGCAAAGATGGCGAAGGATATTGAGGTTGGGGGCAGTACTCATGAACATTACGGGGCCAAGGACTACCAAGACCCGCCTCCAGCACCCCTTGTTGACCCCGAAGAACTCACCCAATGGTCCTTCTACAGAGCCATCATCGCTGAATTCATCGCCACCCTCTTGTTCCTCTACATCACGGTTTTAACGGTGATTGGTTATAAAAGCCAATCTGACACCAAGGCCAACGGAGATATATGTGGGGGTGTTGGCATCCTGGGTATTGCCTGGGCCTTCGGGGGCATGATCTTCATCCTTGTTTACTGCACCGCTGGCATTTCTGGTGCGTAGCTGAACAAAGAATATAGACTACCTTCTTCTCTAATCTTATGGATATTCTACCATCCTCTTTATTTTCCTTTTTAAGTTGCAGAATTGCTATCACTAATTCCACACAAAAGTCAGTAGTGTAATCATTTTAAAGTAGCACTTGTACTGATATGATGGCCAAACTCGTGACTTTACTACAGGAGGGCACATTAATCCTGCAGTGACATTTGGGCTATTCTTGGGTAGGAAGGTGTCCCTGGTCAGAGCAGTCTTGTACATGGTGGCTCAGTGCCTGGGGGCCATCTGTGGCTGTGGGCTGGTTAAGGCTTTCCAAAGGGCTTACTACGTAAGGTACGGCGGTGGTGCCAATGGGCTATCCGACGGCTACAGCACTGGCACCGGATTGGCAGCTGAAATCATTGGTACATTTGTCCTGGTTTACACTGTTTTCTCCGCCACTGACCCCAAGAGAAATGCACGAGACTCTCACGTTCCTGTGAGTGGTACTCTCTATTAAATTTCAATCTTCACCCAGAAAAGAGAAGGGGGAAATTTTTTTATTTTTTTTTATTTTTTAAAAAAAGAAAGAAGTTTTGCTCATTTTTTGATGAAGTAAGAGTATCTAACTGATCGTAATGTGCTACGTATTTTGATGAAAAGGTACTGGCACCACTCCCAATTGGATTTGCAGTATTCATGGTTCACTTGGCTACCATCCCGGTAACTGGCACTGGTATTAACCCAGCAAGAAGCTTTGGAGCTGCCGTCATATACGGAAAGGCATGGGACGATCATGTACGTGCAACTTTCGCATTCTGCATCCTAATCTTTAATGGTTCATAGCTACGGACGGGAAAAGCAATATCACAGATTTATAGTTAGCTTTGACAAATTTTTTTTTTTGGGTTTTGTTTTTAATTGCAGTGGATCTTCTGGGTTGGACCATTCATTGGTGCTGCAATTGCTGCATTATACCACCAGTACCTTCTAAGAGCAGGAGCAGTGAAAGCTCTGGGCTCATTCAAGAGCAGCACTCCCTATTAATTAATTAAGCACCGCAACTCTTGTCTGTATGCTGCATCAGCATGCAACGGAACGGAAGACTGCCCACTCTGGGCCTGGGAGGCAAAATCAAGCAGTCCTTCCATTAATAAGTTGTGTATAATGAGTTGCCTGCTTTTCTATCTCGGCAGTGGGCACTAGTTTTATTTGTGCCTAAAGTCATCCTTGTACCGGGCCGGGCTTCTCTCTCTCTCTTTGTTTTTTTTAGCCTTTACCTTTCAGTGTAGTCATCAAAAATAATAATAAATCCGCTAGCGAAGTTATGTTTGTCTGAAATAATCTGTCATGTTCCCTTTTTTCTTTTTCTTTTTTTTACAATCCTCCCACCTTTTCCACTCTAAAGATCACACTCGAGATTCGAATTCTAAATTAATAATGGAAGGAATGAGCCACGGGACAACCTTTCCACCCCTTTAGGTACAAGTTCGAATTCTAAATTGGACGGGAGAAAGAACAAGCTCTCTCCTAACTACTGGATTAATTACTGGATCAACTCTAAAATTTATTATATTCCTTTTGTTGTTATTTAGGATTAATATCTTTTTTTTTGTTTTTGGTCCTTTTGACGTTCTCAAGGTTTTTCTTTTTCTAAATTTTTGTGTCAAATTTGTTAGCTTTTTCTCTTGGGACTTTTGAAGTTTCTGCTATAAGGCGCATCTCGATTAATCCCTTTTGGTATTCCCTCGTGGGATGAATTTAGTTGCTTCTTGCTTAACTGGCTTTGTTTGGATCTCCTGTTTTTAGAGTGTTTTTCAAATACGATAAAAGTTACAACAAAGTACTCTAAAAGATAATCTAAAAATTAGTTTAAATTTTTTTAAAATTTTACCAAATATCTCATAATAAAGTGCCAATAAAAAATATTTCAAAATATTTTCTAAAAATATTTCAAAATATACTCTAAAAACTCTGCTACAACAAAGTTTTTCAAAAACACCCCAAAAACAGCTAATCCAAACGGAAAGATTGTTGGCAAAAGAATAGAAAATTTCTTTATTCAGCCCCGCTCCACTCAAGGGAGATTTTAACGTCAGTAGCAGTTTTAGTTGAGCTGGGCTTTGAGGATGGAATATGTCTAAATCACACCATAAAAAGCCACCAACTAGAATCAGCCCAACAAATGTGCGCATGTATCACAATATGTTAAATGAAGCCCAACTTTTTGATTTCATGAGATGACTCTTATTAGGCTATCTTTGGGGGTCCACTCTGATACGGAATACAGAAAAGACAGCCCAAAGTCGAGAAAACGACAACACTGGCAGTAGCAGTAGTAAGTAGCGAGCCGAAACGGAACAGAACAGAGCGATTGTGACAATACAGTGCGGTGCCGGTAGAAAGTAAGAGACGTTCCACTACTATCTCCTCCCCGATTCTCAGATTCTACCGAATTTATCTTCAATTTTAGATCAAAATAATCCATCACCGATCACCACCAGGTACTACATCCCATTCGTCCCCGTTGTTATTTACATCGGCATACGCTTTAGCCCCTCTCCCCTTCCTACTGTTACTGATGGTTTCATGGTTTGTTTGCTTCATTTTAAACTCTTTTCGCATTATCGCGTCGTCTTTTGTCATAACTGCCTTCGTTGGCCCCATTGCTGCACCCACCGGGCCCCGGGGTCCTTGACGAATACAGATTAATTTTACTAGTTGTCCTCGTTTGATGTTGGACATATGGGCTTACGTAGACTTCCTTAAGCCCTTCTAATTTACCTTTTGATTCGTCGTGGTGGAAAAGTTTTTGGTGCCACAGAATAGGCATCATTGTCTTGAATTTATAATTTCTTTATTGAGTAATTACTGTTATGCGGTTCTTCGGTTTACTTAATGCCGCCCTTGGAGTTACTATGCTGTTGGTGGAGGATTGATTGCTACTAGTGTCTTTTTTTTAAAAAAAATTTTTTGGGGTTAGTTTAGTTGATACTAGTCTGAAACAATGCAAATTACGAGACTGCGGAAGGGGGCCTGGGGACAGGTGGGATTGGACCTTTGTTCTAAGATGAGGAACAAATACCTCTAGGCCCTAACCAAGATATGTTGATAAGTACAGCAGTTCTATTTTATTGTGAATTATTGGGGTGATATTAATCGCTTCAGGCGCTTGAGGAATTGGATTGTGGCTTTTCCAAAATGGGCTGATTAGCCGTTGAAATTTCAATGTGTTCGTGGATAGTCCCTTGTCCTTGATTCAATTCTGATTAAGGGAGGCTTTTTGGTGACGAGAACTCTTCAGGAGTGGAGGGTTTGAATTGTTCTCTGTGGTGCCCATTTCTTACGTTTTCCTCCTCATAAACATCACCAAGATATTTCTTTAGTTATTTAATTCAAAGCCACCATTTTATGATTGTACGGTTCCAGTATCTGCTTTGCTTCTACGTTTTCTCTTGAGCAACTTGCTATTGTCGACTTTCAAACTTCTTCCTCGTTGCCTTTGTTGTCATCTCTTATACTGCTTTTACAGCATGCACAATGGACGCAGCCAACAGGCGCCAAATTGTTGTTCGATTACTTCTGGCTGCAGAACATGAAGCTCAGCAAATTGTGAATGCTGCCAAAACTGGTAAACCCTCTTTCACTTTGTGCTTGTGTTTTTAAGTGTGATCTGAATTTGCAGCAGATGCATGATTTTGATGCCGTATGTCCTCCATAAAAATCTAGTGCTAGTCTTCCCAGACTGTCTGTGCTTATGACTTGAATGTGAATGATTCATAGGATCATTGAAGAGGGAGAGATTGACTGTTTTGTCCCTCTGATGAATAGATAACGGATAGCTTTTGATGTTTGGATTCTGCAAACTCCTTTTGATAATCATTAATTACACGAGTATGCATGTCTTCCCTGGCTTGAATGCATCTTCATTCTAAGCCATACTGATTGCGGTATCTTTTTTGAGCTGAAAATGTTGCTTAACTATGATAATGTAAGAAGGAAATATTAGTTGCAGAGTGTTGGAGTTTATAAAATGAATTTGATTACAGTAGCAAATACAATTGCCTCATGCCTAGTATGCAAATTATTGTTTCAAGACTGTACTGATAACCTCATGGAGGTCGTTGACGATCGAGGATTCTCTAAATGAAGGTTGAAATAAGCACCCCCAGCTTATGGCATTATTACTCTTAATATAGAGCTAGAAAATCTTAACTAACACAAAAATATGTAATATATTTAGCTTGTAAAATTGGTGCAGATCCTTGGTGAAAATTTCATGATGTCGAAATTAGGACCTAGTTCTCTTTTTTGGGTTCCGTGAAAACTCGTGTCCTTTATTCCAGAGAGAGTACGCAAACTTACACAAGCCAAGGAAGAGGCTGAAAAGGAGGTAGCTGGACATCATAGAGAAATGGAGCTCGAGTTCCGAAAGAACGAGGCAGAGGTAGCTACCGTACTAAATCTTAGTCTTGAGCACCATCTGCGAGAGCTTGAATTTGACATTTGTGCATTATAATTTTGAGAGCAGCTCTGTGTTGGCTGAGATATCTGAGATCTTAATTCCTTGTTTGTGTATGTCTAACTCAGGTTTAGCATACCATGCAGTTTTGGGAGTCATGTTGGAATGCAACAATTACCTAATTTCCAAAGTTTGACATACCAGGACAGAGCCAGAATTTGTTAAAACTTATTAACAGTTTAACCTTTATTTTCCAAGAGAAAGTCCGATTTGCTCTAACATATATACTTCAGATCTGAGGAGGTGCTTTTTGTAAAGACAAAGTAACCCAGAGAGTGTTTTGTGCACATTTGTTTTTAAATTATTAGTCTTAGACAATATTATTAGGTTTGGGGGCTATATCTCATACCGTAGTTTCAGTTTTGAGTATTTTTCCATGGTAATCAATGCCATTTTAGGAGAACCCATGTGATATTTTACTTTAGACAGCCTTGAGCTGCAAGAACTTTTGCCACTTATCACCTATCTCTTCTCTTGTTACTGACATAATTGTCCAATGTTTTGTTTCTATGCTTAGAATTCCGGAGAATTGAGAGCCATCATGAAGCGCCTCGAACAAGAAACAGAAGGAAAGATCAATCACCTGCAAATGGAGGCTGCGAGTGTGCGCAATGGAATTGTCTCCATGCTTTTTAAGCATGCCACAACTGTTATAACTTAAAAGACTTTAAGCTGCTCTATAGACTTATGTTGATATGTAGAACTACAAACCAAGAACTTTTTATATGTTATTACGAATTTTCCAACTTGTGATCTGTGTGCTCCTTTGACTTAATGACTGCTTTCTAACTCCTCCAAAAAAGAAAATGGAAGAGGAGATATGTTTTTGTACAAATGTTTATGCTCATTTTTCACCTTGCAAGGAGGTTGAATCATTTGTTTCGCACTAAATTAACTTATCTTGCCTGCTGATGAAATGCATTCAAAATTGCTGAATAGTATTCTGTTTGAAGAAATTATGCAGATAATAGCATGAATAGTTGAGTTATATATATTGGACTTCACCGGCACGTGAAGGAGCTCAATGCGAAGTTGTGATTCGTTCCTAACCATCCCATCCCATTCCCCCCTAACAAAACCCAAAAAAATAGAAAAACTGTTCGTTGATGTACTAGGGGTCCTGTTCTGTCTAATTTTTAAACCAAGCAGATAACTGAAGTGACCTTCATCGATTTGCAGTACAATGGCAATGGCAATGGCAATGGCCCTCAACAACATTTGACTTATTATTATTGTTATTCACTCTTTCTGGTACAATATTGCAGGGAGTGCCACACGGCTTTTATTTTGGGACTTTCATTTTTGCACTTGAGATGAGATAACCTGTGATTTCTTGAAGGAGGACATTTGACACATTGTAGGCTGTCTAAGTGGTGGCTGTCTTACTGATGCTTCCCAACCAGTCTGCAATAATTGTACCACAAAATTGAGCAGAGGACATTGTCTTCAGTATCACCAATCTTCACTTCACCAGATCCGCACTTCCGCTGTATTGCTTTGCTGTTGTTGTGTTTAGACACTAAACCCCGCAGTATAAGGAAGCTGCTCTCTCTGCAGGCATGTAACCGTAGCATCCGTAACCCCAGGAAGAATGTAAATGCGGGGTACGGAAGAGATCTGATTTTACTCCGATTAGATCTCTCAGCCTGAATTCTTAATGGCTTTAAAATCGGGTTAACCGATCAAGTTGATTCCACTCCAAAGCCAATAAAATATTCTGCCAATGGATCTCACTATCTCGGTTACTTGGATGGTTGCTCCTTGACAGATGTAAAAAAAAAAAAAAAAGGGTTCTTTTCCATCTTCCAACGATGACAGCCTTTAAAACAGCATCTTCACTGATTACTTGTTCCTGTTTGTCTTCTCCTGCCTACTCTGCTCTTAAAAGGACAGGAGACTGCTTTGAGAATGGTTCAGTTTGCAAAGGAAATACTACCATCGGATGATCATCTAACAAAAGTTGGGGTTTTTCTTTTTGTATAAACAAGAGGCACGACTGTAACCAGTTGCGAATGCATGTCCGCGGCGATGGAGGGTTGTAGTATCAAATGTCCAAAAATCCACACAGCAAATCTCATGTTCCTTCTCTTTATGGACAGGTCACATGCAAAGAAGATGACGAGAAGCATTTGATTATGATACTACTCCATATATCCCGTACCACACTATTGTTTTTTTTTTGCCGGCCAGCTACAAACAAATTGAAATATAAAGTGCATTCATGGGGTACGAGAAATTTGGCAGATATAAATGTGATTTTGAACGACCGAGCAGAAAAATACTGAGTGCATGGTATGAATTAATGGATAGATGCTGGAGTAGAAGACCGTGCAGAGCATATTTGTCAAAGGGCAGATATTAAAGGGACGTTTCGGGGAACAACATCATGATGAGGCCGACGGGGAAAGAGAGAATTTTTTTTAGCACAGGGCTCAAATTAAAGATTCCAATATCCATATACATTGAACGAACCTTGATTCGGTGGCTCCCAAGATTTGAAGTCCCCACACCCATATTTGGACCGCTAATATTTAGCGCACACACATGCTATGCAGCAGCGGAACAAAAAGGTAAAAGAGACCCCTGCATCCCAGCCCCTGATGTGTCTCTAATCTTAGGCCCTACTTGACAAATAAATAAGTTTTTTGGATATTTATCTAAAATTTTACTATAATTTACTGTAAAAATTATTTAAAAAATTATTAAAATGTGTAAATTTTTAAATATTTAAAAATGTATAATTGAAAATTTTTAAAATTTATTATAATTAAAATTATTAAAAAATTTGTAGAAGATAAACTTGATACTCAGACGGAAAAGATCGTACTAGTAGAGCAGGGGGTAAACAACTAGTAGTCGTTAATAACGGTGGGCTTGACTGACAATTAACTTGATTCTGTCTAAGTCACTAGAGCTCGAGATTGGATATCAGTTAAAAGGTTGTGAACGTGATGGCATGGGTTGACCACGATCATCGGCCTATCCCATCCTGCGCTATTGCTAGATACATTTGATTCAATTGACGTTGAAAAGGTGATACCATTAACCAGGCCAGGCGAGGTTTGACGTGACACCAAGAAAAAATGGACCATCACGTGATGCCAATTCCGGAATTTCCTGGCTCCCCATTCCGACATGCAGCCTACACTACTGGTGCTAGCTATTACTATTAAAGTAGGGTTGATCGCAGTCGTGGGTTTCTATTTCTTTAAACAGCGGAATCGAAACGAGCTCTTATAAGAACAGTTATAGTTACAATTGTGGAATCGGAATATATATCTATCGGTTTGTTTGGATTGCGATTTATTTGGTAAAATATATTTGCTTACATCATCATTATAATTTTTAACATAATTTTTTATTTTCTCAATTATCTTTTTATCTCACATACATCACATTACAAAAAGTGCTACAGTAAAAATATCTCTAATAATTTACAATTCAAACAAACCCATAGTTTCTTAGTATCTACCTGTAGAGGCTAGTAGATAGATATGAAGACCTATGAGATTATCTTTTCACTTTTTTCTAATAAGAGTGATAAGAGTATTACTATATTGGATAACATTTTTTTCCATTATCAAGTTATTAGAGATAATCAGATTCGAGTGTGTTTGGATAGGAAATTATTTGAAATAATTATCGTTATATTTTTTGTGATGTGATATATATGAGATAAATAAATAATTAAAAAAATAAAAAAAATGCATTAAAAATTATGTTTATGATATAAACAAATAATTTGAAATCAAATAATGGCTATCCAAACACTTATCCGGAAAACTCATCCCATTTAATTTGGGGATAATGCTCATCACTGAGTTTGATTGTGACCCAGCTGACTAGTTCTACCATGCCACATGTGAACCAGTCATTTGTTATCCCTCTAGGGTACAACAAAACCACCTTCAAATTTACCAAATTTGAGAACATGTGCATTGCCACAAGGAGCCCTCAATTTTGTCCGACGTAATCTTTTTTCAATTTTGTGGGTTGTCTTTTATGCGTCCTCATGCCCATCGTTATGTCCATTTTGTGCATATACTAGAATTCTAGAAAGCTGTGGGATTAGAATCATTTGGATTAGATAAATGTTTGCCAGATCCCAAATAGTATGTGATTTTGCGTAGATGCTAGTCGGTACGTACGCTGACTGGGCCCTTCCCAGTCCAACCGGCCAGGATCCAACCTCATAACATTTCTGCTCTAAATTGCATATATTCTTCTTTTATCGTCATTAGGTATGAATATGCTTTAAAAAAATCGGGATTCAGTATACATATATATATATATATATATATTTCTAGGCGGTTCACTAAATATATAAAACCGGTTCGCTGAGTAGTGTCCGAAGGCACTTGTTAAGAGTCTCGTGTGTTAATTTTTGATAAAAATAAAATAAAATTGAAAGAATATCTAAATATAAGAATACACTAAATATGATACGAGTCTGTATTCATATGGTCAATTTTCCGTACTAACAATAACATGAAGACACCCATTAGAAAAAAAAATCCATGATTGTTTTAAGTCTTGTTTGGATTGCCTTTTTTTTAAAAAAAAAGTTTAATTTTTTATGAATATTTTTTATATAGTTTTTAATAATCTTTTTATCTCAATTACCATATAACATAATAAAAAAAAATACTACAGTAATTTTTTTTTTTCAAGAAAAGAAAAATTGCAAGTTGACAGCAGTCAAATCGCAGGACATAAATTTCCTTATTTGTCTCTGCTTAACTTTCCGGAAATACAAGGAGGAGCAGTACTTTAATAACCAACTCAACAGTCAAATAGCTAGTTGACAACTTAACAGCCACCAACAGGCAACAGGGCCAAAGCCAAGAAACTGTAAAAATGGCGACCCCCACGTTCTTTCCTCATCAGCTCCCCATCAACTATACTACTACTTCCACCAACACTACTGACTCGGTGAAACCCCAGCTCCAGCACACACCCCAACACCAACTACCCTTCCTCTCCTTCCGCTTCTCTCTCTCCATGACTTTTGTACTCCTCTCTACTGTTTCAAAATCCTGCACATGCGCATCAAATCATGAAAAAGCTTCCCAAATTTCTCATACGCTCCCCTCAAACCGTCGCATTCTTTTCCCTCCCATTCGTTTTACTTCTCCTTTTCGTGGATTTGGTGTCTGGGTTCGGCTCAATGGGCCCAATTTCAGCTTCCTTCGGTGACAGCGGCGTCTTCTGTGCCATTGACGCCAGTGGCAAGCAAGAAGTCATTTGCTGGGGCAACAAATCCTACTCTTCCTCGTCTGCAAATCCACCGCCCATTTATCCTGATGAAGTCCCAGCAATGGCTGCTCTCACCGGTGGCCGTGGATTTCTTTGCGGCATTTTAGCAAATAGCTCCCAGGCATACTGTTGGGACTCCACTGGCCTAATTTCTGATCTTGTTCCTGCGAGTTTCAAGCCCAATGCTTATTTTCACATTGCGGCTGGTCAGAACCATGTTTGCGCTATACGAGGGACTTACTACTCCGATGGCGACTGGGGTACTGTTGATTGCTGGGACATTGTTCCACAATCGAAAAATGGCTTGACCTCAAGGCCAAGTACCCTCTTTTATGACCAGCATGTGAGTACACTTGCTTTCAAGAAAATTGTTTCTGGCGATGGGTTTAGTTGTGGAGTTGTTAGAGATGGTGGCCTTGTTTGCTGGGGTCCATATTCTAAGACTGTGGAAGTTTCCAGCGAACCGGGAGATCTATTTAGCATGACTTCAGGGATAGATTCCATTTGCGGCATCTCTCGAGTTTCTGGTGGAATCAAGTGTTGGGGTAATAATGATTCTTTTGGCATTCTACCAGATGGGATTCGCTTCGTTTCGGTGGCAGCTGGAGCAAAACATTTTTGTGGGATTCGAGAAGATGATCACGGAGTTGAATGCTGGGGGAAATTTAATACGTCTTTGGTTCCTAAGAGTTCTGGTTTTCTTGCCCTTGCTTCCACAGATTTTGTTACCTGTGGCATCAGGGAGGCTGATCTAGTACTTGATTGTTGGTTCGCAAATGGTCCTCCGCCTTTAGATTATGATCCTCCGTTGCAGTTATGCAGTCCCGGATTATGCAGCCCTGCTACTTGTGGTGAAGGAAAATTTGCCTTCAACGCCAGCATTCTCAATGAGCCAGATCTGACCAACTTGTGTGTTCGGAAAGATCTTAAGATTTGTTCTCCTTGTGCGCTGAATTGTTCCGCAGGATTTTTTACTTCGAGTGCTTGTACTGAGAATGCTGACAGGGTTTGCACGGCTTGCTCCCTCTGCCAGAACAGCTCTTGCTGGGATATTTGTGGGCTCCAATCTTCGCCGGAGATGAAGCAGAAGCACCAGCATCAATTGCGTGAATTGCTGCTTATAATTGGGTCTTCTGCTTCAGGGTTCATGTTGATTTTACTTGGCTGGTACCTCTTACCCCGCGTCGCATCTGCAAAAAGAGGAGGAGGAGGAGGAAAAAGGATACATTTTGCTTCCTGCATTGGCAAACCTGAGCAGGAGATTGAAATCAACGGTGATCCAAATCCTCCTTCGTGTGTGGTCCAGTGTCCTGGGATTGCCCAAGTGTTCCGGCTTTCAGAACTGAAGGATGCCACCAATGGTTTCAAGGAGTTCAATGAGCTTGGTAGGGGAAACAATGGTTTTGTTTACAAAGCTGTTCTCCCTGATGGGAGGCAAGTAGCAGTAAAGAGGGCAAATGCTGCCACGATAATCCACACGAATAGCCGGGACTTTGAATTAGAGTTGGAGGTCCTTTGTAGGGTTCGCCACGTTAATATTGTGAACCTGTTGGGTTGCTGTACAGAGATGGGAGAAAGGATTCTGGTTTATGAGTTTATGCCTCATGGGACCCTTCATGACCACCTTCACGGGGGCCTTTCTCCTTTAAATTGGGCCATGAGATTGAAAATTGCAATGCAGGCTGCAAAGGGACTTGAATACCTGCACAATGAAGTTGTTCCGCCTATCGCACATCGTGATCTAAAGAGCTCAAAAATCCTTCTTGATGCTGATTGGGGAGCAAGAATCACTGATTTTGCACTTCTTACTCCAAATGATGGTGATATCAGTCAAGACATGAAAGTTGATGTTCTCAATTTTGGGATTGTGCTGTTAGAGATTCTCAGTGGGAGAAAAGCTTATGACGCCGATTGCCAGCCGCCGAGTCTAGTTGATTCCGCTTTGCCTCTAATTAGACAGGGCAAAGCTGCTGCCATCATTGACCGGTGCATAGGTTTACCAAGAAACGTTGAACCCCTACTTAAACTTGCAGATATAGCAGAGCTTGCTTTGAGGGAAGATCCGTGCAAACGGCCCAGCATGTCGGATTTGGTACTTTTGTTGGAGCATCTAGTGAAGGAGGGATTGTTATTGTAGTTTAAAGTTGGAGCTTTGATTTTATTCCATTCTTTAATCTAATTATCCAACAAACAAAGACATAAAATAGCAGATTCTGGTAAATACTGCTCTTGGGCAACTGTACATTTTCAATGAGCTTCTTGTAAATTATGTTGCTTAAATAACTTCTCTCTATCTTGTTCAAGGAGGCAGGGAATCGAAATTTCATTTGTTTTTTTTTTTTTTTGGGGGTCTCTTTACTTAACCGTACCACCCTATTTCTTGTTTACATTTTGGAGTTAACGTTGAGTTGCTATATTCTCAACAGTGTGCACTTTGGAGATAACCTTGTGTACACAAACTTTGCTCAGAACTGTGAGAAACATTTCGAACTTGTCTGGGTTTTTTGTTGCATTCTATTCATTTGATGATAGCAACAACATAGCTATACTTTCATCCTGTGATTGTCCCAATTGGCTCATCTATAAAATCATTTTATTGTTCAAATTTTAGTGCTCCTGAGACCACTTTCTCACATTTCATCTCAAGTATTGGAAGAAGAATCTGAGGTTGTAAGGGACTATATCCAAAGTCACTTCTATGTATAAGAAGACAGCACGCTTTCCAAGTAAGAAGGAAGCAAATGTTTGAGTGTTAAAATCAAATAACTATAGAGTGAGCGGGAAGAAAGTAGAGGGGTTCGATGCTATGGATAATTTGAGAAACCTCAGTGCCCCTCTAATTATAGCAATTACACCTATTTTCATGTTTCTGGTAACAGAAAAAGCCCAATTTGCATATGTAAGCAAAAATATTTAACGACTATCCTAACATGCCCACTCTTAAAACCTTCTCTTTTTTTTAATAAAAAAGCCGCTTCCCATCTCCAATCATCAGTTCATCACCGCCGCCACATTCAATCATTCAGTGTCCTCCGCTACAGCCACTAGCTTTGCCGTTCTCTTCCCTATAATCTTCAATCATCAAAACAACACAAATGGAAAATCCTTTGACTGCATGTCCTTGTACCCATATCAAGAACCAAGTATTCTACCAAGAGATCCACCATCCATTCAATCCTACAAAAGCTCAGCCTTCATAAACACGAGACGAAGACCCTTACCAACAAATTACTCAAAAAATTTAAGTTAAATTATAAGAACTGCAACGAGAGACCCAACTAAACAGAAACGTCATTGTGGAAGGAAAATTGAATAAGAATTCTCCATTCGGTGCTTGTTCCAAGCAAATTACAGTTATCATACGGCAACCATGGCCACCGCTTGTGCATGAAATAATTCTCCTCTAATTTCTTAGCTATAGCATAAAAGCACAAGTAAAATGCAAAAGGGAACATAAAAAAAAAAAAGAAACCAGTACCCAGAAGTTAGTTATCACTGATTGTGGGTGAATGAACCAGAGAGAAAGAAGAAATGGACGTCGAAAGAATCTGGGGCTAAGTAATGGTGAGAGAAAGATTACTGCTGGGGCAGGACAAAGGCAGTGTTCGTCTCGACTCCCCTGGGTTGGGGACCTTGGGTCCGGCAACCTAAACGAATCCCTTTGATTGAAAATCGAAACTGCTGCAGCCTTAGCTTGGCTGAAAGTTGGAATAAGATTTCGTTGGGCTATATCTTTGGCAGGGGAAAGTCGTTCCATTTACGCTCAATAGAGAGAGCACCAAGTTTGATTTTGGAAATTTGTGAACCACGACTTGAAGTGAAGGTCTGCAACCCTGAGCTCCTTGGGAAAACTTGTTCCTTTTCCTTTTTCCTCCTACAGGTTCTTTTTCCATGTAAATTTGGAACTAAATGAAGGAAATTTTAGGTAATTCAACGAGTTCAGGGCGGTCTGTGCAATGTCTCAAATTAAAGGGGAACAATCTGCAATTGCAAAAAATCACCCTTTCTGTTAAGAAGTACTTACCAGCCGTTTGGTAAGCGGAATCACTACGATAGAATGGGTTTCAAGCTCTCAAAAGCCATACATGATCTTTGGTTGGCATCTATCACTATGAATCTATCCAAACACATATATGTCATGTACTAGTATGCAGTATCTAGGTCGCCTGGTGGTGCAAAAGCTCACTAGTGACAGCACTTGTACTATTTTCATGAAGTTAAAAATTTGTTAAGGGATTCCATGATAATCTGGCTACAAACTTCGTGAAGTATTCCTCCTTCTCCATATCCATTTACCCTTTATTTCTGAAAACCGAGTGTGTTTGATAATAAACCTTTTATGTTGCCAATCTCTCTGTTGTTATATTGGTCTGTCCAGCAGAAAAAGCAAATGTGGATTTGATTTGTTTGGATTGTAATTTTGCACGGAAAAGTTTTTATGTTTTTTTCGTAAATATATTTTTTAATCATATATATATATATATATATAAAATAAATACCATGTAAATTTTTACAAAAACTCCTAAAAGTAATAATCAAAATGACTCAACAGGAGAGTTTAGACCGAGAGCCAAAATTCTTGCTTGTGAACGGTTTTAATCATGGTTCAAAGACTCGGCTGACACAAAAATGACTCGACCGAATCGTCGCCGGAACGGGGCTTCCCGATCCGATACAGGGACAAGATGATTCTGAGATAATAAATCGCCGACAACTCGGTCGAGACGTTTCCGAAACGAATAGAAACGATTGAGTCGTCCCGAATCAACTCGAATTTTATTATTTTTACAAATTTTTAAATTATTTTTATTTATCATTGTTTATAATTTTTAAAATATTAAATATTTCAAAAATTTGCGCCTCGTCAAAACTGTGACCGATATGCTGAAATCGATGCAGAACAGTCGAGCCTCGATCGCGACTTTGAACCATGGTTTTAATCCGTGAGTTACCCGTGGAAGCAGATCCTTTTGACTGCTGCTCTTTCTCCGTGAGTTACCAGTGTTTTCATTGTTACAGTGTCCAACGCTCAGAGCCCAAGTCAATCTAACTTTGATTATTATGACTGGAAAACCGTTCACTTTTTATGTCTTGAGGCACCGGTGGAAAAGTCGATCAAGAATTGTCGTTACCCTGTCAAAAATACTGCTCCTTGGGCAAAAGTCCCTGGTCGGAATCAGCCATCATGCATATATGATACATCATACATCGGCTGCTTGAGTCCATTGAATGAAGTCAGTCAGCCATAAACTGTCCAATGTTTCATTGATGACTTGTTCTGGGCGTCAGGACAGTGACGTATCCTTCCTCCACTCGGCATGCGCGTCGAGACAGTGAAATAAGGGTAAAGCCTCACAACAAGTTGAGTTTAGTTCAGTTCAGTTCAATCCGATCCGTATAATTTTTACTACATTTGATGTAGATTGATACAATTTTGATATGATCGTTAATTGAGTTGTATAAATTGACAAATTCATGTTTATATGCAAACTATACGGGTTTACACCAAGTTTTGATCTGGACAGAACTCCGTGATCCATTAAAGAGTCAAACCAAACACAGTATAGCCGTCGAATAAAGGTACCTAACAGGGAGGAAGCATGGGCGGAATATGTTGATGTGATTCCGGCGGCTCCCTCAGCTCGCTTCCTTTGAATTCGGATATTTCGACGACCCTCTCTGCCTACCTTATTTATCAACCGACAACAATCCAACTAATATCTCTGCGTTCTAACAACTCAAAAGAAAATCTCATCAGAAAGGACCCCAAAAATTTTTTTTAAAAATGCACCTTTCCCTCGTTGGTCGATAAGAATAATTGAATATCCAAATTATCCTGGCGGCATATGTTACCAAACATTAGTGAAGAAGAAAGAAAAGGTTATACAGGGCAATTTGAAATATTCGGTTAGGGGGTTGAGTTAGATATTGAGGTAAGAGAAATTATAAATAGAAAATTCTAAATTCAAGATCTCCCATTTATCCAAAAAAAAAAAAACTAGTGTATAGTTATTTTTGTTAACTTGGTATTGTCAGAACAATTTAAGATATTTGCCAACAAATAATTTTTTTCTCCTTTTCTTTCTTCAGCTGTGTTGATGAGAGAATCATTAGAAAAAACAGAAAGAGGTTGCTATTATTATTTAAAATGAGAATTGACATTTGTCTCCTTGATAATTTGATGATTGTTCGAGTGATATTAGAAGTTCGAATTATGCCGTATATTAGAATGGCAGTAGGACAGTAGACTTTCCCACGGATGGCGGTGGCTCTTTAAGGGCTTCGTTTTCCAAATCAATTTAATTGGCTGAAAAACAAGGTAAATTCTATAAATACGAGGCTTTTTGCTTTCGTTCACTACACTATCAATATATATATATATATATATTTGATAAAAATCAATTTTCATCAATAGATTGTTGAAATTTATCCAACAAGATATGATTTACATCGTTGCACTAATAGTAGGTTAAACATGCATTAGAAATTATAGATTTACAATTTGACAGATACATAGATTTGAAAAATTATGAACAGATAAAAAAAAAATACAACAAATTTTAAAATTATCATCTAATAAATCACTGTATCTCCCTTCTTTGCATGCTCCAAGTACCAGATCTGCTAATCAACATTAATGATAATAAGATCCGTCGAAATAGATTTAAGGTTCAAAAAATTTCATATCTGAAATAAATTCAAATATAACAATAAAATAAGGAAAAAATACAAAAATCTCCATAGGAATTCTTAGAAAAATAAAAAATTCTCATAAGGAATTCCTAGAAAAAACAAAAAAAAAATTCACTAAGAAAATTTAGGAGAAACTTTATTTAAAAAATAAAACAAAACGAAATTTATGAGAGGGAGGGAAAAGGCTTTTGAAAAGAGCAAAAGAAAAAGATAGAAGTTGGAGAACAGGAAAAATAGAGAGATTACAAGGTCAATATAGTACCAATTTTTTTTATAGGAATAGTTTGTATGGAAGACAGATGTCTCTGAGACCATAAGTCGCTCGTAAAGGTTGTTGTAGATCGAACACCAACACAATTCTCACATAAGCCGCTCATAAAGGTTGTTGTAGATTGAACACTAATATAATTTTCACATCGATAATGAAATTCGAATAAATAATTTTTTATGAGAAAGTGATTCTTGCTTGTCAATTGAGCCAACTTGTATTGTCATAACAACTATTGTTAAAGGTCCATTACTCTGGCGCATTCCCTCAACAATGTTGAATGTAGCAATATATACCAAGGCTTTTGCGCGTTTTTATACAATCTCATCAATCCAGTTGATACGTCTGAACTTTGTACATTAACAACTACCCCCAAAAAAAAAAAAAACTGCTATTAGGCAATCGCATGATTGCAACTTTACTTTACAGCTCCCCAGCTCTTTACATGAGCGTCCTCTGCGCTCCAGTCTACGTCGCTGAACTTGCATTGGCACTGTCGCCGGAGAAAAAGCTTTGCGAGGATTGCCGCTTCCGGTCTATTTTCACATCCATTAGATCAGCAAGTAGCCCGGGTTTTGATATCTCCGTGTCTCCAATGCCAATCTCATTAGTCAACATCTTGACGGCTGTAGACATCTTAGGCCGGAGTTTGGTGGTCTCTTGCACGCACATCAATCCAACCTTGAAGAGCCTAACCGCTTCTTCTTCTGGAAAATTTCCATTTAACACTGGATCCACCATCTGCCGAAGATTGTTAGCCTTGTACATTTCCCAGACCTGCACCACCACCCGCATTCATCGTGTCTCATCAGAAAAAAATTTATATATATATATATAATCCACACTCGACAGAGGCTCAACCAGTATTCTTCAATCTAGTACTACAACTTTAGGAGCTAATACTCTAGTTGTTTTCCTCACCTTGTCGACAAGGAAATACTCTCCTCCACGTTCTAAGTCAAAACCGACAACTGGACCACCGGTCAGAATCTCCAATAATAGTACTCCGAAGCTGTAAACGTCCGATTTTCGCGTCAAATGTCCACTAATGGCGTACTCCGGGGAAAGATAACCTCTTTTGAGAGAAGAAAAATACCCATCAACAAGAAGCAACAGCACCCAGAAAAAAGATTTAAAGGAAACAAAAGAAAGCAAGCAAAATGATCACCAAGATTGGACATTCATTCCTTTTTAAGCGAGCTAACTTTTCTAATGTGCCAAAATTTAAGTAGTGAGGGACACGATCCCACTTACAATGTCCCTGCAACGCGAGTACTAATGTAAGATGCATCATCCCTGAATAGCTTGGCCAAACCAAAGTCACCGAGTTTCGGGGTAAAATGCAGATCGAGAAGTATATTGCTGGGTTTAATATCTCGGTGCACGATATGAGGAGTGACTTGTTCGTGCAGATATACAAGTCCTCTAGCCACCCCAATTGAAATGTCTCTCCTCAATTTCCAACTGAATTTCATCCTGTTATGCTCTTCACCTGTCAATCGACAATTGGGAATTGCATCAGGCGTAAAAGAATTGGGAATTGTTCGGGCGAATCCAGAACAAGTACAACTGGCTACAACATCAGTGTGTATGCATACGAGCAGTTGAAATGAGACAAAGAAGTAAAGATTACCAAGAAAGGTGTAGGCGAGGCTATTATTCTCCATATAATTGTAGACCAGGAGTCTCTTAGCGCCATCTACGCAGCATCCTCGGAGACTAACCAGATTCTCATGCTTAATGCCAGATAGAGCAGCAATCTCAGATATGAACTCCCTCTCGCCCCTCATGGATTCTAGCTCAACTGAAAGAATTTTCACAGCCACTAGACTCCCATCTTGCAGCATCCCCTTTTAATTTATATTGATCATTCGTCGAATCACAACCACAATATTAGAACCAGCTAGCAAAAAAGTTATATCACCGTATTCAGTTGGTCGCTTAATTACTATAACAAATAGCCAGTAATTACCTTGTAAACAGAACCAAAGCCTCCCTCTCCAATCCGGTTGGATGATCTGAACCCCTGAGTCGCAGCTTTCAATGCGTTGTAAGAATACACAGGAAAATGCTCAACCCTTTGACCACCTGCTCTGAGATTCAAAATATAATTAAGCGTCTTATCTCTTCATCAGACGTCATACATCTACAAGCAGTATTCATATAGTATTGTACTGCTACCCTTATTAACCTACTCAAACATGCTATTAAATGAATATCGAGATAAGTAATAAGGGTTTTAAAATTCTTTACCAGGTCGTCTTAAATCACGGCCGTAGCCATCTCCGTCGTCGTCCACCTGGGAATTATTTTGAGCTATGGAACAGAAACAGTTGACAAACGGTAAAGAAAACTTCATTTTCTTCTCTCTTTTTTTCAAAATAAAAAAAAAATTAGTGTCCTTATTGTATTGTAGTTGAATCTCAGGAAGGACTATATATGTTCTTTCACTCGTCTCCGGCGACCATTATCGACTTTTCTTATGGCTACTTAAGAACTACTACAATTACTTATGAAAGTTGGAAGTTTCTACATAGCAGTGATGGGAAAGGGCATGATTACGATAATGGAAAAGGTAAGGAAGCAGGAAGAATTGGGGAAGAGGAACGCAGACAATTAAGGTTTAAGGAGAAGAGACAAAATGGGGCAGAAACGGTGACAGAACAACGAGATTGGGTGTTGAAAAACTAAAAATACGAAAAACCGCCACGCTAATATATGTAGCCGAAGCCCCAAATCTTAATTGACTTTGACTAATTCAGAAATTGGGATTTCCTGTTCCCTCCAAACGACCAAGAAAGGGGGTTAAAAAAAAAAGCCAGGAAACTAGCGTAGTGGTGTTTTCTTTTTGTCCAATATGTACACACTTGAAATAGAATGCAGCATTGCAAATTCATTGAACTTTGCAGTGATCCAAATTGCAGCGCATGAGCTACCCCTTGCACAAATTTAATACTCTGTTTGGATTGTAAATTATTTGAGATATTTTTACTGTAGCACTTTTTGTGATGTGATGTATGTGAGATAAAAAGGTAATTGGGAAGATAAAAAGGTGTGTTGGAAATTGTAATGATGATATAAGCAAATAAATTTTGGCTAATAAATCTCTATCCAAACAGTCTTGTGTACGGACGGATACAACGTTTCAATATTAAGTGAGTAATTATACCGAAATTCGTTCAAAATGTCCATAACGTTTTGAAAAAAAAAATTTGTTGTCCATTACTTTTAAAAGTATAATTTTACGTATCTTACAAATTCACATTAGTCAAATTTGATCTCTACATAAGTTTGAGGGGCAAAATTATCAAATTATATTTCACATAATTTGATCCATAGTCTCCCATATTTCATAAAATGAATTTTTTTTATTTCTCATTGATCATGTGCACGAGTAGTTTTGTCATGTTATTTGTATTATTCAGATGAAATCAACTAGTTGTATACATGAGTTAAAAAAGAGTTATTCGTACATATGATCAATAATAGATAAAAAAAAATTATTTTGTGAAATATGAGGGACGAAAAATTTATTTTGTAAAATGTGAAAGATGAAAAATTCATTTTATGAAATGCAATGAACTATAAATTGGATTATGTGAAATTTAATTTAACAATTTTGTCCTAAAAAAATGATCACGTGCAAGGTACGTGATGGATTCCTATCAAAAACTAGTCAAAAATTTCAGTAAGGATAAATTTTGATCAATATAAATTTGAAAGAGATGCAAAATTATACTTTTAAAAGTGAGAGATGAAAAAAGTTATTTTACAAAATGTGAGAGATGTTTTGAACGATTTTCCCTACTTTATATAAATAAAGACTAAATTATTTTTGCTGAATTCAATAACGTCCGACCACAAATTGTCTAGCAAAAGTCTAAGTCGATCCTCAAATTAGAGCATTTTTCTTCGTGCCTGGTATGAAACTCACAATTGATTTTCATATCTTGAGGTTGTCATCATGTGATCAAAATTGAATAACACAAGTTAATATAAAGATTCAAAAAAAAAAGAAAAGGGGGGGGGGGGGGGAATGTGAATCGTTGCGATTTAGTACAATTTTGATCGTCACACGTGCTCCAAGATGAATTGGCAGTTCGAAAGACTCACAGAAATAAAGAGTAATGACGTGCTATTTTCTGGGAAGGGAAGGCGGCTGAGGCGCAGTATAGCAGTCAGTCCACTCTTTGCTGAGCTCAGAAAGAATAAGACGCCTTTAATTTTCTTAATCTTTTAGGTCCTTTTTTCTTCAATATTTGATAAAAAACAATAAATCCTTCAGACAGTAGTGTAAGTTCACCAGAAAAGTTGTTGTATCAAAAAGGCAAAAATTATTAAAACTCCTACTCAAAGAAAAGCAAAATTATTAAAATCATCAAAAAAAAAAGAAAAGAAAATGTATTCGCTACGATGTGACTTTGGGCGGTGCATAAAGTACGTTAGCTAGGCTATAAGTATTTTGACTTCACGGTGGCAAAAAAAATATATTTTTTTTTGGACAAACACTCAGGCCGAGCAGTTTCAGAACTCGTTTGGAATCATCTTTCTGGGAAATTTTGTAAAAAAATATATTATAGGGAATTGATGTTTATGATATAGAAAGATTATTGAAAATTGTATTCATTAAAAAAAAAAAGTAAAAAGGTGATTACTTTTTTTTTTAACTTCATTTATGGTTGTAGGCTTGTAGCCTCCAGGTGGCAACCGAGTTAGATGCTTCTGCAACGAAGGCAATTTGCAGTCTTTATCTTACGTGGAGGTGTGACGCTTCCCCCTGCAGTCTTTATCTTTCGGGGCCCACTATTTCAGCATCGGCCGCCTGCTTGTACGGAAGTTGGATTAACAAATTTACAAGAAGATACATGTGTTTGTTTTTGTTAGATTCTGATTTCCAAAAATAACCATGAACAATTCATTTTACTATCGTTTTATAAAAACTTATCAAAGTTAGTTATTCAAGCTTAAAATTAGCATTAGTTGATAAGGCCTTTTATAACATTTTCTTGTATTGGTCGATGAAAGCAAGTCCTTTTATAGTGGTGACCATAGTAGCAGAATAGCAACTCTTTTCAAGAAAATTTTCAAAACTAATAAGTAATTTATAGTAGTATACAAATCTAGCCAGGAATAAACTTCTTAAGCTTTGTTTGGATAGAGCTTTATTTCAAATAATTATTTGAAATAATTACTGTAGTACTTTTTGTGATTTGATATATGTGAGATAAAATGATGGTTGGGAATATAAAAAGGAGTAAGAAGCTCACTAAAATTTGAAGATTTAGAAGTAAATTTGAGCGATTTCATTATTGTTATTCAAAAATAATTTTAACCTGACATCAATAAGGGTTCAAGCCTAAAATAACGAAACAAGAAGTAGGAAGCTCACTAGAATCTAGTAACTGGTAATTAGCTATTCTATTTCTGGATTTCATTGTCAATTTGGTAATCTTCAAGGAGAGGTGTTATTGGATATACGAGTAATTGAAATTGAAATTACTCCATTCTTTATGGACTGAAAACTTTTGTTCTTAAAGTAACGAGTTTGATTTTCCTTGATTGGGGTTTTCAATCTATGTTTTAGTATCATATTCTTTGTGGAATTAGGTATGTAACTAACATGTGCTAATATTTGTGTGTTTTTAATGTGCGCTTTTTTTATGAGTAAATCTTTCCTACACTGACGGTGTATACACTATCATCATTGGATTCATGACATGTGTACAAAAGTTGAATTGCATAGTTGTCATTCATCCAACACTGATAATGTATACACTGTCAGTGTAGTGTAGGAAAGATTAATCCTTTTTTTATACTCATCTCGAAAGTTGGAGACTAAAAAAGGACAAACAAAAAATATGAGGAACTATTGGAGTAATTTTACCTCCAACAAACCGTGTAGGAGGTTATGATCCGTCGTGCAACGTTGAAGGAAAGTTTGATTGGTCTGACCAAATTCCTTGTCGGCCGTGTCCAGGTTGAGTTGCTTATTTCGTCAAACTGATCTTGAATCAATTCAAACGGGTCAAAATGAAGAGGAAAAGAAAATAGTCCAACAACTTATCCTTAAGTTTTTTGTTTTTTACCTAAACTATTATTCCACTGGAACTTGATTCGACAATTGAAATTAGGAAAAATACCCAAACAGGATTGATCACCTATGGGTTTTTTTTTTTTTTTTGTTTTGTTTAAAGCACGAACGGGACTCAGAAATTTAAGTACCCAAAATGTGTTTAGAAGTCATAGAAATATCAAATACGAAAAGAAAGAAGAAAGCCGCAAAGGGCAGAACAATCACGATCGGTGAATCTTCACCGGCGAAAACGGAGACGTGGCCGGAACTCACCTATGATCCTAATTTCTAAGAAACGCTACCCGCAAGCACCCTCGAGTCAAAAGAAGCAATGGAAATAAATAATCATCGGAGTTGAACAGTTCAAATATATGCATGCGTTTCCAAGGGGGTTTGTAGTGCGTAGAACTGACGAAAATTGGACAAAGGTAACACGAAAGAATAAAGATTACCATGAATTCTGGAAGGAGAGGGGGAGCTTCTGGGCAACATTATAGAAGAGAAGAAGAGATGACTGCGTAATATTGATGACCGGACAAGAGAGGAAAGCCAATCGCCATGAGTGAGACTTTGACCAGAGAGGAATAAGAAAGCATATGCTTAGAAGATTATCTTCCATTCCACCTGCTTTTTTGACCCCTTTGCATGCCGAGTTGCGGTGACGCAAAGCAGTGGGATTAAAGATTGCATATCGATTGATAATTAAGAAAGAGATCAATTTATAAAGTACGAGTCACATCCCATATGATATGAGGAGGCATCTTTAATCTTAATTTGATGGATAAAAACTTGAAACCCAATTGGTTAAAAGTCAAAACTGACGATGCCTTATAAGTTATAACATGACATGAATGATGAATCTCTAAAGAGGGTTTTTTTTTTTTTTTCTTATAAATATTCGTCAGCTTACTTTCAACGAAACCACTTCATTGACCGACAGACAAATGGAGACTTTTGCTCTATTCTCTTCGAACAAGTAACAAATTTTTATATTTTTTTGTGGTCGATCAAATCTTAACGTAATTTACTTCATATGTAGTACTTCTAAGCAATGTGCAACAGGTCAAATAATCCATGCAATCGTGTATTTTTTTTCAGATTAACTGCAACTTTTTGCAACAAATTTAACACGTTAGGCTTCTCTCAAAGGGTGTCACGCCCTGTGTTAAACATCCACTGGACCAGGTGATACAATTGATAGTTGCAAATTTGACAATTTCAAAAAGCAGGACAAAATAAATCTAGACAATTCATATTTTTGAAACGGCAACTGCGAAAATTGGAAAACGTTGTTGATTTCTTTCCGAAAGAAATCTTCCCGCAGCCCCTCAAGTGCCAAATGGTGCCAAAAGCCAAGATCTGTCACTGTCTTGCCATGTGTATGTATCCGCCGTGCAGGGTTAGACAATTACACACAAAACCAATGTGAACCTGGGATGTGAATGTGAACCGGAAAAGCTGTTGGTTCATAGTTCGACTCGATTCGATTCTGGTTTGAAGATTTAGTCATTTTTTTATTTTAATACTAAAAATTTTGAATAAAACTGAAATATTTGTTTTAGAAAATAAAAAATTAATAAAAACCGATTGAACCTCTCAATTTTTACCGATTCAATTGGTTCTTGACTGGATTTGATCGGTCAATTGAGCTTTTGAGTTAATCATTAAATTGGATTGAATGTATGACCAATTTACGGTTCAATCGATCAAATCAGCCACACCGATTTGATTTTGAAAACATTGCAGAAAGAGATGAATTTGGTTTCTTGCTGTAAACCGTTTAAGTATTGAGGAGAATGAATGATACAGTCTCGTCCGATTGCAGCAGATTAAGAAAGTTCGTTCTTTCCCCTTATTTTGCAAGACCTAATTTTGGCTTGTATTTTTTTCACCAAATATGTGGCTTTGATGTAACCCACCAATATTCAAATTTAAAATCGCTTGAGTTTTTCTTTTCCTGATTAAATTCAATGTAAAAGTCAAAGTCATTCTCGAATACGATTAGACTAGCTTTTTTAATAACTAAGTCACAAATGATTGAAATTCTTTGCAAATTTTTACGGTCTACGGTTGAAATATGAATTTTGAGGAAGCTGCTGTTTTGTTAATAACCAACCATTACAATTGTTTTTGGGTCCATTTTATCTCAAAAAAAAAAAAAAATTTCAATTGAAAGCACAAGCATGCGTCCTTCTCTACTTCCAAGAAACATTTTTTAACCATTCCGAGTTTCTTTTAACATGCAACTTTAATTACTCATTAATTAGTAAACTAGCATTATTTGGTCCGTCACTTGATCATTTATGTCGGTTGATTTTAAATACGATCTTATGAATACTGGATTTCTTAGCTTTGAATTGTGGACTTTCACGTTCGAAACTTCTCATGTCTCGGTGGTATTTTTTTTTTTTCAACAATTCATGGATATGCACAAGCATACAATGTGCACACGATGCACTTAGTCAAGATTATGATGCCGTAGAATAGGATACAGCAACCCCCGTTTTTACTCAGCATGGAACAGGGTCCAGATTACAAATCATAATTTGGTTTGGATAGGGTATTATTTGAAATATTATTTGGAATAATTACTGTAGCACTTTTTGTGATGTGATGTATGTGAGATAAAAAGGTGGTTGGGAATATAAAAAGGAGGGTTGAAAAATGTGTTTATGATGCAAGCGAAATATTATTTGGGATAAGTTTTGTATCCAAACGCTCTTTCTTTGGGATAAGCAATTCATGGATATTGCAAGGATTAGTAGCCTCTTTCTGTATGGTCAAAGTGTTACTCTTTTTTCTATTTTTTGTGGGGGTGGTGTTTGTTTTAAAGCAAGTGTTACTTTTATGGCTTATATGTACAAATATTTGAGAATCAATTGATCACTTCATTATTGCTTGTGCTTAAAAGCAGTCATTTGAATCGAACGGACATCATTCAATCTCTCATGCTCACCCCTTCCACCTTCAATTCCTAGGAGATACTGTAGTACCGCTCAGATGAATTGCACTAATTATGCTTGCCTTAAAAAAAAAACCATTTTATATATTGCTAATTAAGATACACAACTGAATCTTAAATTTAGGACACAAAAATACTACTACGATCGGTGAAAAGTCTAGCTACATTGTGGGATTTGGTCAGGTTGATAGGAAGGAAAATCAGCCAACAGTCCAGACTGTTCGTACTACAAATTCAAATTTTACTCGAGTAAAAGGTCAAGAGTTCAATCTTGCTTTGCACCTTATTACTTAATTGTGGCTTTCTCCGAGTCCCCCTCTCCTCCCTTTAGATTAAGTTAAAATAGATTATACAAATGTGATCGTTGTGAAAAAAAAAAAGATAGGAAGGAAAATCAACTGTTGAGTCCGAGTCGCCAAAAATAATTATAAGAGACTTAGTAGTAATGCGTATTGGAGTGGAAGATGTACAAGGGCACGATACTATTAGTATTATTAAAACATAGAAAATGGCACTGAGTCGGTCCTCCTTTTTGTATTGCATTTGAGTTGACCATACAGGTTAGGGAGTATGGTAGGGCGGCTTTATTTACGATTGTGTGAATAGTATTTGTACTTAGTGGATGTAGTCCCATCACTCCCAACTGACTTCTCTGCTCTAAGAATGAGTGATGACGACCAAATTATTGTTTGACTGGTGATTCAATTCACTCAGTTCTTCAATGACTTGCGACCAATTGAATTTTAGCAAAATTACCTCCTCTCGGGGTTTTTTTTTTTTTGGGATAATTGCAGAAACCTCCCCTGACTTTTATAGTAATAGCATTGACCTCCCCTATCAATTTTGAAATAGCACTTACCTCCCCTATCAAAAGTTGGAGGCAATTTAATAGGCAAAAGTTGGTCAATTTACTAAAGTACCCCTGACATGATTTAATTTTACCAAATGAATGTGATGAGTACTTTCATCAAACCCAACAAAACATTTGTTAATAAAAATTACACTAAATTAACTATTTATGCATAGTTTAACTAAATAACTAATAATCTAATTAATTAATAACTAATTATCTAATTAACTATTAACTAATTAACTAATTATCTAATTGTTAATAGTTATTAACTAATCAAACTATTTCTGCATAATTAAACTAATTAACTATTAACTAATTATCTAATTAACTATTAACTAATTAACTAATTATCTAATTAACTAATTAACTAATTTCTGTTTATCTAATTAACTAATCTCTATTTATCTAATTAACTAATTAACTAATTAACTAAAGCTGTTGTCTGTCCGAAACTAATAAACTATTTGCATGTTAAATTAATTAATTAATTAGCTGCTTAACTAATTAACTACCTAATTATCTAATTAATTAATTAACTAATTAACTAATTTTTTTTATCTAATTAACTAATTAACTAATTATCTAATTAACTAAAGTTGTTGTCTATTCGAAACTAACAAACTATTTGCATGTTAAACTAATTAACTAATTAACTGCTTAACTAATTAACTAAAACTGTTGTCTATCCTAAACTAACAAACTATTTGCATATTAACTAATTAACTAATTAACTGCTTAACTAATTAGCTAACTAATTATTCAATTAATTAATTAACTAATTTTTGTTTATCTAATTAACTAAAGTTGTTGTCTATCTGAAACTAACAAACTATTTGCATGTTAAACTAATTAACTAATTAACTGCTTAACTAATTAACTAATCAACTAAAGCTGTTGTCTGTCCGAAACTAACAAACTATTTGCATGTTAAACTAATTAACTAATTAACTACTTAACTAATTAACTAACTAATTATCTAATTAATTAATAAACTAATAAACTAAATTCTGTTTATCTAATTAACTAATTATCTAATTAACTAATTAACTAAAGCTGTTGTCTATCCGAAACTAACAAACTATTTGCATGTTAAACTAATTAACTAATTAATTGCTTAACTAATTAACTAACTAATTATCTAATTAATTAATTAACTAATTAACTAATTTCTATTTATCTAATTAATTAAAACTATTGTCTGTCCGAAACTAACAAACTATTTGCATGTTAAATTAATTAACTAATTAACTGCTTAACTAATTAACAAACTATTTGCATGTTAAACTATATGCAGTACGCATTACCTATTTAAAGTATCGGCTCTTTATAGGTATTTTACTTTCAAACATTTAATTTATGATAAAAATATCAATGTTTGTAAGTAAAATTACCTCCTCTCGGGTTTTTTTTTTTTTTGTTTCCTTTTACCATCGAGAGCACGGCAAGATTTGACCAACTCAACTCAATATAGGAACTGTAAAAATGTTGAACGGAGCACTTGTCTACACGATTTGTCAAATCATCAAATACTAATCGCGGTAAGAAACTTTGTTAGAAACGATTTAGACCTCATTTGGGGTTACGTTGATTATAAAGACACACTTCTGATATAAGTACTTTTAAATTATCAAAAGCTAGACCCCTCAAATTACGAGAAATTAGTTACAGAACAGTTTAAAAGTACTTTTAGCGTTTAAAAGCGTTTTCTTTATAAATGTATCGCAAGCTCAAATGGGGCCTTACGCAAACTATGAGCGTATTCTACTTGCAGTTAATTTAGTTTGTAATAATATATTTGCAGAGAGAAATTTCAGCAGATCGCACTTAAAATGTACATATCAGCAGCAGAAGAAAATTGAATTGATCATTTAACTTGCAAACAAATACTCCACTGCGTCTCGAGAGACAACAACAGAGGGAATTTGGATGGGCTGATGTAGCAAACCAGTCGGCACAATCCAATCATGTGACCACGTCCATTGAGGAAGCCTACCCTGATTTTGTGGCCCAAAATTGTATCCTAATACTGTAACAAAATAAAGGATCCAACTCAATTCAAATGAGCGTAATCAGGGATTCCCCTCTCTTTCCTCATTTTACACATTGATGTAAACGCCCCGTCTCAAAAGAATTAAACAACGCATGCTTTTTTGACCACCAATTAATTACCCTTCTTTGGTTTCGCTAATTTCGGTCATCTTGCCATAATATTAAAATTTAAAAGTAACACTCGACTTGTCAATAAGACCTTAACCCAATAAGATTATGACTAACCTATGAATGGTCGGAACATAATAGTTAATTTATTTTGAACTCAACTTTTACACAAATCTAACCAGCAACGATTACTATCATTTGGATACTCTTATCAGTCAACTCAAGTCCTTTATCGACAAGCCTCGTGCCTAAAATATTGAAGTGGAAAATTAGCTGACCCAAATACCGAAAATGATTGTTCCAGTGCAAACTACTAATTGCTGTCGTCCCCAAAAAAATAATAAAAAATAAAAATAAAACACAGCTCCCATGTCGAAGGAAAATATCGACACGCTTATGCCTATGCCTGCGGATAGACACAAATTATCTAAAATTAAGAGCCATTTTTTTATTTTGTTTGTATGGTGTAAAGTCAGGTGTTGTATAGAACAGCATTTTCTTTATTTTTAATCATATTTATGTTAAGATAATTTGTTGTCCGGCTCAAATAAGATATAATTTCTTACGGCGCATCAGTGGAATCCACTATTTATTTATTTGTTGGCTAAAGTAAAACTAATCGATGCTGCCCAGAGTTAAAAAAGTGCTCCGGCGCATCATGAAGGGCTCTGAGTTCACGGAACTTGAGTGAGTGGATGATCTTCCACTCATGTCGTCGTTTTATGTTATTTCTTTTGCATTATTCATTAGTCTCTAGGAAGATCTTACTTCCTGTTCGTCGATGCATTTCATCCGGACAAAAGACAGCCGTTCGTTCGTATGAGGAGGACTTTTTGTTTCTCCACCTTTTTAGGCAACAACTTTATTTAAGTTTTATGTAAAGAGAAAAAGGAAATTAATAGGGTTAAATTTAACTAATTCTGTTAATTTACAATTTAGTTCAAAACACGAGGTATCGTTTTATATGTTTCGAAATCACAAAGGATTTTTCTGTGTATTAGGTATATCACTGGAATTTTTTTTTTAATCCAAATTAATATGCGAAAACTATTTTATATGTGCCAAGAATCATAATGTCCAGAGACGTAGAAACGGAATCTTTCCGATAAGCGCGGGGAAGTAGCCAGTAACGTGAAAGAGATGTTTGTAAATCATCATTTGTTTAAGGCAAAGGAAAAAAAAAAGTTACCTATGGTCGGGTGCTTTTGATCAATTGACTGTCGAGTTTTATGCAAATAAATGTCGAAGAAAAGCATATTCCTCATTTGTAAATCGTTTTATTTATTCGCAGCTTCTTTTCCGTGGTGGTCAAAATTAGTGCTGGATGGTCTCAAATTGTACGATGAAGTTGAAGCCGCCTGCCGAAGGAACAAAGACAGAAATCAAGATACCCGTCATCTAGGGGACGACCCAATAAAAAAAATTTACGAACCATCACAATAAAGGAGTCGATGATCGGCATTCAAAAGGGTTTAAGAAGAAGGGATTTTTGCTTCTCGTTTAGAAGGTATTATTGCATGAAAAGACCTTTGATCCAGAATATATTTTATAATAAGAATCGTAATAAATATTAGAATCTCATCTGGTGGAGCCTTTTTGTGTGTGTGTGTGATGTGAAAGCTTGTGGTAGATGATACACAATAATTAGCAATTAGGTGAAAGCTTCATGTCACACGTAACATAGATCTACGGTTTTAACATTTTCCATTTGTATTGTTTGTGTATTTGATATACACAAACACACAACAGTACATGCACAAATTTCACAAAGAAAGTGGGGATAAAGAGATGATCTTGAAACGTGTATCAACATTTTTTATTTTTTAGATGTTATTTGCTGGTACTACATAAAGTATTTATTATAGGAATATAGTAAATTACCTCTAAAATATAATAAGATTTTAGAGAAAATAATTAATAAATACCCTGAGTTTCTCACGATAATGATCAATGGTGAAAGTTTGGTTCCGTTTGATAAAACTGAATCTGAATTCTGAAATCTGAATACTGAAACAATTAATTTGTTGAATTTTAAGTACTCAAAAAAATATATGAATGTATGAATTTTAATGCTAAACCTATTTATGCTGTTTGATAAATATTTATCGTTGAATGCTTAATAAGTTTAATTTGATAATTTTGCCCTTATATTGTTTTATTCAAAAAAGAAATAGAATTTATGATTCAATTAGTTTAAAATTGTTAGGTATGAAAATGACAATATTTATTTTTAAATCAAATTAATATAAAAGATGAAATATATTATATGAGGAGTATGGAGAAGATGTGAAAATCATTAAAAATGGAGAAAAGAGAAACTAAAAATCGTTAGATAGAGAATATTATGTTTTTTAATTAGATAAGAATTTTAAACATAATTAACAAATAATGGTAGATTTAGTAAATAAGATAAGGTAGTTGGAATAATTCTATTGATTCTTATCAGAATTAAGCATTCAGTCATGATTTTTATGCTAAAAAAATACATACAGGTTCAGCACTGCTTAACAAGTTAAACAAATATTTTCATTTATCAAACACTCAAAACATCTGAATGTCTGAAAAATTTCAAATTCAGTACTTTTTTATGTTATCAAACAGACCCTTAGTTAATTTGTTTAGAAACACGTGTAGTTTTATAAGAAAATTATGTTTCCAAGAGAGCTATATACATTCATACTCTTTCACAGATGTTCAAACATCTTTGTGGATTAAAGTAACTAAGTGTGCGTTTGATAAAATTGAAATTTAAAAACTGAAATCTGAAATCTGAATCCATTAAATTATTGAATGGTTAAGTATTAAATCAAATACATTTGAATATATATCAGATTCAATGATAAGTTTTTCACTTATCACTTATTTTTTAGACCAAATTTTGTCTAGAAAATTTAGTATCACTTAGTTAATTGAGATGTTTAATTATTAGTTATCAAACGCATTTAAACATATTAATATATTGAATTCATTAAGTTTAAGTGACGAATTGGATTATCAGACATGGCATAAATTACACATGAAAATGTGCCAAAACAAAGTTCAGAAGTTTCTGAACATTACCATGATTCGCAAAGTGGATTCAATTCTGTGATCAGTCACATCCATAGATGTGATCCACGCCTAGATCCGCGAAACTGCAAATGAAATTTAGTATCTATAATTGATTAGTAGAAAAAGTAATTATGTTGCTCATGAATTGGGAAGTTATGTGAAATAGCATTATTCTAATAGTATCATAGAGTGGCAGATGGAACTCCATCAATTAGTAATACAAATCTATATCCATATGTATTGCATAAGGGTTTTTAGTAGAGACCCTCTCAATGACTTCCAAACTTCTCATTCTTTTTTTTTCTAGATTTTTGTATTTATTTTAATACATAAAAAGTAGTGGGTTATAACCAACCCTATCACCAAACAAATTTAAAATTTAAAACATTCTCACTATCTACTTCATAAACCGTTTATAGTTTGTTATTTATATTTTAAATTTTTTTATTTCTTAATTAAAGACAAATGCTCATTCGTATACTATTTTAATACAATATTACATTTTTATAATTAAGAAATATTTGTCACCACATTAACCCTATAACTACCCCTACAAATGAGCTTTGCAAATTACACTCACATTTCAAAAAAATCACAAATGTGCAACTAAATGTAAAGTTGAGGGGGTAAAGTACAGTTAAATATAAAGTTAAGAGACTTACTATATTTAACCCTAAAAAAATCTCAAGAACGGAACAAATAGTGGGTTATAAATTTTTGTATTTATTTTAATACATAAAAAGTAGTGGATTATAACCAACCCTATCACCAGTTAAATTTAAAATTTAAAACTTTCCCATAATCTACTTCATAAATCGTTTATAGTTTGTTATTTATATTTTAAATTCTTTTTTTCTCCTTAATTAAAGACAAATGCTCATTCACATGCTATTTTAATATAATTTTAATTCGGAAGCATACAACATGATCAAGAAACAGCAATGTATTGCAGAAGGATTTTTAGCAGAGACCATCTCAATGATTTTCAAACTTTTCATTCTTTTTTCTAGATTTTTGTATTTATTTTAATACATAAAAAGTAGTGAGTTATAACTAACCCTATCACCAAACAAATTTAAAATTTAAAACTTTCCAATAATCTACTTCATAAATCGTTTATAATTTGTTATTATACTTTAAATTCTTTTTATTTCTTAATTAAAGACAAATACTCATTCACATGCTATTTTAATACAATTTTAATTCGGAAGCATACAACATGATCAAGAAACAGCAATGTATTGCAGAAGGGTTTTTAGCAGAGACCCTCTCAATGGCTTCCAAACTTCTCATTTTTTTTTCTAGATTTCTGTATTTATTTTAATACATAAAAAGTAGTGGGTTATAACCAATCTTATCACCAAACAAATTTAAAATTTAAAACATTCTCACTATCTATTTCATAAACCATTTATAGTTTGTTATTTATACTTTAAATATTTTTTACTCCTTAATTAAAGACAAATACTCATTCGTATACTATTTTAATACAATGTTACATTTTTATAATTAAGAAATATTTGTCACCATACTAACCCTATAACCACCCTTACAAATGAGATTTGTAAATTACAATCACATTTCAAAAAAATTACAAATGTGCAATTAAATGTAAAGTTGCGGGGATAAAGTGCAGTTAAATGTAAAATTAAGGGGTTTACTATATTTAATCCTAAAAAAAATTTCAAAAAATGGAACAAGTAGTGGGTTATAAATTTTTGTCTAAATTTTTGTATTTATTTTAATACATAAAAAGTAGTGGGTTATAACTAACCCTATCACCAATCAAATTTAAAATTTAAAACTTTCCCATAATCTAATTCATAAAACGTTTATAGTTTGTTATTTATACTTTAAATTCTTTTACTCCTTAATTAAAGACAAATACTCATTCACATGCTATTTTAATATAATTTTAATTCGGAAGCATACAACATGATCAAGAAACAGCGGAACCAATTAAGACAAGATTTTGATATAAAAAAAATTAGATTTAGATGCCACTGGCACGTTGCTGTAACTTGCGATGCCAATTAGGACTATTTAGCCTTTTTTCTGTAAAGATTTAGGACACTATAAAGATTATTTAGGCAAATCTTGCCTCATCGGTGATTTGAGTATCAAATTATTGAATATATTACTAATCCTATAATATCAGTCTGCTACAATAAATAATATTTTACTAGTATGTGGTATTTGCGTACAAAATTTCAGAGGTAAATCAAATACTTTTACTTATACTCTATATAATTTGAATAATTTTTTAGCGAATATAACTTTGTACAATTAGAGCTATCAAATTGTATAACAATCACAATTTAGATTTTGCTCGATACCTGCGCAGTTGGTGAATTTCATCAGTAACACTAAATCAAACTTTTGATGTTGTTTTATATTCTTATCAATATGTATTTCAAAAAATTATAGGTTTAAAAATGATACATTTGTTTGAAAGTTAGTTACATGGTTTAGATCAAGCAATTTTACAATATCACAAGGATTATTGATAGCAAATTCAAAGAGAATATGGATATCCGAATATACAATCATGTATACGGTAAACTTACTCTATTTAATTTAATTACTGCACAAATTTTTTAAATTCATAATCATAACCTATACCTTCTTTCATTCTTACTAGGTTAAATATTTTCGAATACTTACTTACATTCAGAGTATTAACATAGAAAACATGTTCTATGAGCTATGCAAAAATTATGGACAACTATGTGAAAGTCATTTTTCAAAAATAGTGTGTATGCATTGTAATGATGTGGTCGACACTGTTGCTAGGCAATTAATTTCATGTACCTTTAATTTCAACAAATTTTTCTGTATTGTATATAACATTTTATTTGTCAAACAGGTACAATATTAACATACAAATAAAAAATTCTAGTGGTAACATGCATCTTAATCTACAGGACAGACATGCACGATTCGTATTTGGTTGTGATACTTTTTATCTCTAAGAATTAGAGAGGAAGGTAGAATTTCTTGATATATGTTTATTTTTTATAATGTTATTTATAAACTATGTAAAAAAAATATACTAATTTTGAATTTCGCACGTACTTAATTTTCAAGACAATGGTGATAGGTTGTTCAACCAATGAATCAATTCATGCAAAGATCGTGCATTTTCATTTGTAGTACGCATTTCACAAAATTCAACAGAATTAATTAAATTATCAATTTTGGCTTTCGTACTTAAAGTTGATTGGTGTAAAGAATGTTCACACCTTCATGTAAGATTATCAAATCGAATGCATAATATTTGTACGTATTTCATTTTAACAACATTTAATTACATTCATTTTTATTCATATATTATTCATTTTCTAATATAATTTTCTATTATTTTTTCAGGATCTATCTTCCCAAAAAAGGTAAATTTTGAATAATATACATATTCTATCATATTTCAAACTATTGTTAGATAGATATTAATTTTAATTGTGTTGGTACAATTTTTTAACATTTTTTAATTCACCCTTTTATTTTATTTTTTCAATAATGTCAGCACCGTACGTAGCACGGATATTCACACTAGTGGCTATTTAACCATCTTTTCATCTTATTGAAATGAAATCTTGTAAGTAAGGCACTTCCTTTACAATCATTTGGGAGTTTGAGTCACAATGAATAAATGGAAAACAACTGTTGATCTTTTTAAGAGAAGAAAAGAAATAAAATCTACTTGATTTTTGCTATTATAAGAATGTACAGAATTGTTGCTTCAAAGAACCAAAAAGGTGAAGGAAAATAGAAAAGTTGGCATTTTTTTTTTCCGCCAGAACTCATGGATGGTGTCGTTGGTGCTGGTGGACCTTTACGCAATCCCATTATCCTGATCCTCTCCCAACCCAATAAGGCAAAGTAACAGCCCCCACCCCCGAATTTGCCCACTTTCCATCCGTCCATCCCTGCATCATAAATCTCTCTCAATTCATAATATTCCTTGCTCCCCCTGCTCCTCTCTTCCTATTTCCTTCTTTTCCCACCGCCTTTTCCTCCCTCCGCGCGTATTATATGCATTCAACAGTTGTTCTTATCACATACCGTCAACACCTATACACTTCTTTCTTGCCCATCCAGCCCCCAATTCACCTCAACCCCCTGCAAAACCCAGAAGTTTTCGTTTCCCTATTTTTTGACCTGCAGAATCCTTCCGCTTAAGCCAAAATTTTTTTTTGGGAAGAAATTTCGGTATCAAAAATCTTCTCTATGATCATGTCAAGGATTCGATTTTCATGATGCCTGCGGCCTAATTGTATATTAGTTTTCATTCACACAGAAATCTTTTCCTTTTCATTTATACAGAAATCATTTCTTTTCAATTAGTTTGAAAATAGTATGGGTAATATTGGAAGTACAGGCGTAAACAACCGGCGAAGAAGCGGCAGCCGGCGGAGCCACCCACCGCCGCCGCCCCCCCAGCCACCTCAACCTGAGATTACTGCCAACCGATACGTTTTTGCCGCAGCGACCCCGTACCCTCCCCAATACCCAAACCCTAATGCTCCGCATCCCTATTACCAGTACCCTGGCTACTATCCGGCACCGCCACCGGCTATGCCGGTGCCTTTACCGGCTCCATACGATCACCACCACCGCATGGACCCGCCCCATGTCAATTGGGTCAGTGGCCGTTACCCTTGCGGGCCAATGATGCAACCACCCACACCCTATGTGGAGCATCAGAAGGCGGTCACCATCCGGAACGATGTTAATCTGAAGAAGGAAACTTTGCGGATTGAGCCCGACGAGGCCAATCCTGGCAAGTATCTTGTTGCTTTCACGTTTGATGCTACGGTTGCTGGGAGGTATATTTTTATCCCATTCTTTTATGTTCTTACGTGGATTTTTATTACAATGTGCAGTCGAATTGTACATTTGAGCTTTTTTTTTTGTGTCCTGATTTCAAAGCTTTGATTTTTCTGTTGTTTTACATTTGATTCTTGAAACTCAATAAGCTTTGGTGACTCAAATGGTCCTATGGGTTTTACACCGTTTTACTGCTTTACTGGTTTACCCCTTAGCGTGTGGATGGATCGAAATTAATTGTTTGTGCAGTTTGAAGTTTCTTGGACAGAGGTGTTGAATGGTAGTATTCAATGAGGAACCACTTGTTTGCCTCCTAACTGTTTCAGTTGCTCAGTAGTTCTTGAGATGCCCTTTACGCATAAACATATTGATTGAGGTTCTTTTAAGAAAAAAATGTGGCTGGTATCGTTATAGTTCTATAGAAAAAGGTTATGCAGCGTTATCTCATTTTGATCAAGTTTCATTGTCAAGAAGAAATCTTGTAGGAACACTTGTTGATGATAGGTCATATAAAATTTTTTAATGTTTATATTTTGATCAAGCATGGGTGATTTAATACTCAGTCTGTTCGGGCCATAATGATTAATGCCAAAAGTTATTATTTTTGGACGAGGACTTTTGTAAGTTGATGTTTACAGCATCATAAGGAAAATATATAATTATATATGCGCGTGAAAGTAGTCATTTTATCTTGTTTTCTTTGTTATCAATTTTTTAAAATTAGAATACTCTTCTCAGTTAATCAAATATGGCATTTCAACTAGTTTTTTTACTTATTTGGTTTTAATTGTTTTACTTTCTTTGAATGGGATGCTTACTCCTTAATTAGAACTCTAGAAGCTTTGTCTTGTTGAAGTCTGAGTTTTCATGCTCTATGCAGCATCACCATAATTTTCTTTGCAAAAGAAGGTGAAGACTGTACTCTTACTCCAATGAAGGATAGCTTACTTCCACCAGTAACAGTGTCTTTCGAAAAGGGCTTAGCACAGAAGTTTAGACAGCCCTCTGGAACTGGCATAGACCTCTCAATGTTTGAGGAAGCAGATTTGTTGAAGGAGGGGGAGATGGGTGTTTACCCCCTAGCTGTGAAGGCAGAGGCATTTGCAGATAATCAGAGTACATCAGCGGATGGAAACACAGAGCCAGAACCTGGATCGACAAACTCTCAGATTACCCAGGCGGTGTTTGAGAAAGAGAAAGGTGAATATCAGGTCAGGGTGGTGACGCAAATCTTATGGGTCAATGGCATGAGATATGAATTGCAAGAAATATTTGGGATAGGCAATTCAGTTGACAGTGACTTCGATGGAAATGATCCTGGAAAAGAATGTGTAATATGTCTTTCAGAACCCCGAGACACTACTGTCCTTCCATGTCGACACATGGTACTCTACTATCTTCTCTTTTCTCAGTTGTTGTTTTTTGGACTTTGTGATTCATTCTTCTGGAACTCATCTTATTCACCACAATAGAGTCAGCATTCTAGTCTCATTACATGAATCTGTGTAGCTGATATAGATTGAAAAGACTGCTCATGCTTTCTTAAGTTTTATGCCTACTTGCCATATAGTGCAATAATTGAGTTAAAATTTCTGAATGCAGTGTATGTGCAACGGATGTGCCAAAGTTTTGAGGTTCCAAACAAATAGGTGCCCAATTTGCAGGCAGCCAGTTGAACGGCTTCTGGAGATTAAGGTTAGCAATGCAGCTGAGGAATGAAGACGAGTGTTCCATTGTGTAAAGTTTCTTTTATCTCCTTTTCTTTTGTCTTCTTGTCTGCACCCATGTTTTGGTTGCACCTATTTTGATATGATTTTAATCAGGCACGAAAGTGCACGAGTCTTGGATGTAATGCAAACTGAGCTCATTGCTCATAGTTTAATGGCTCCTTACTCGTAAGGTGCTTAATGATACTTCCTGCTACTCATTATTTGCTCAACTATGTACAGTATGAAGCGTGTTTTCTAGCTTTGTTACTTTACTAGCGTGATTTTTTTTCTCCTGTTGTTTCTCTGATTGAAATTCTACAACCTTTTGCAATATTTCTCCTGTTGTTTCTCTGATTGAAATTCTGTGACCTTTTGCAATATTTCTGGCTTGTCTTTATAAGTTTATTGTCATCCACCCAAGAAAACTCTCGTTGTGGTCTTTTGGTGATGGTCCTAACACTCACATTATTTACTTTAAGGTTTAGTTTGAAAACCTGCAGGCTACATGCTTTCCTATTTTTAAACAGCTTTTAGGTGTCTGCTTTTGGGCCCAATTTAATGGAATTTGGATGATTCAGCTAAAGCTCTTTGCTAAATTAGCTTAATTGCTATTGGATTGTGGTTGTGGAGTAATTTTCTCTTTTAATTGCAATAGTTCCAACTGTTAAGTATCTTAGTTACCTTTGACGGTTTGTTTGGCGTAGGCTTCTTGTGAAATGAAATTTTGTGATCAGCTTGTGAGATATGTGAGGGGTTTGCGACTCTTTATTATGTCTTCTTCAGGAGTCCTCTGAAACCAGTGATGAATATGTATTTACTCAGCTTCATTTTGATGGAAGAATATGGTATTTGCTAATACAATAAATGAGAGCAAGGGTGGTTTTGAAATCATATGATAGGGTGGTTAGGGGAAGTTCAAAGTTGTTTTTTTTCTCGTGGATGTCCATTAATGCTGATGGAGAGAAGTTGCTCATTTTTGGTGTCAATCGCCCAACTTGTTTCTCCCCTTTTGTCGACCAAAATCTGGAAAAAAGCAGTTCCGGGTACTGGGTGTTCAACATATATTTTAACGGTGCGGCGGTTCTTGAAATCTTATCGTGGTTCAGGGCATGTTGCTCAAAGGGGAATTATTTTGCTTTACTCAAAAATCATAAAAGTTTATGACGTCTGCGTTTACTCTCAACTTTGTCCACGACCTTAAGCCTTGTGGTAGTACAAAAAACTGGAAGTGGAAGGTCGAGGACTGGTGATGCCAGGTCTTCATTGAAAACGTTCCGGAATTGCTCCTGAAAAATTCATTCTTCACCTGAGTCAAATCTAAATCAATGACACATATAATTCCATTGGCATTTCCATTTTTAGCATTTGTGACGTGCATACAAATTTCTCATGTAGTATTTTTCTTTTTCTTTTTGTAATATTGTCAGTGTAGTAGAAAATATTAATCATAAAAAACTCCTTACAACATTTCTTAGGGTTGTTAGGCCGGTCGAAGTACATTACTCAAGAACCAACCTTCATTTCCGCTCAATGCTTTGTGCGAAATTACTTTTTAAGGATGAAACTTGAATTTCTTTTCCCTCACTCATTTTATTTTATTTGCTTGATAAAATCTTCCTTCGGGGGGGAAGGCTTGACTACTGCAAAAACAATATATAGGTTGTGTTTGAATTGTAATTTTTTGGAGTTTTTTTGTAGAAAATGTACTGTAGTGATATGATATATGTGAGGTAAAAAGATGGTTAAAAATGTGTTCACGAGAAATGTAGAGATTTTTTGATGAAAAATCCCTTTCCAAACAAGGCCGAGATCTTTTTACTTCGTTGTATTTCTCCCTGCTATGATAATGCTTGAAGACGTGAGGTGGCCAGCTTGTTTGGATTGTGATATTTTGCAGAAAAATTTTACGTTTTTTCGTGATTTTATGAACACATTTTTTCATTACAAAAATTTCAAATTGTTACGGTATATTTTTCTACAAAAATTTCTAAGAATAGCAATTAAAACAGGTAGTTGACCCACACATTAAGCGCATATCACAGGTCTCTATTCTTCTTAGGTCTTCAACTATATCTGCTCAATTTACTTGGAATAAATAAATGCGCTACCTGAGTTAACACCGATGAAATGTAAACTGCTCTTATGTAAGTTTAAATAAAGATCTTAATCAGGCTCTTTGTTCCATAAGTATCTTAATCAAATTCCGAGTTTAAAATTCTGTGCTCTGTAATAATCCGATTCAGGGAGGACCCAAGTGCAAGTTATAAAATTTAGCCAAGCGGCAGTTTTGTATTAGAATAGAACCACTGAAAGAACCATAAAAAAACCAATTGTGGGATTAGGAGTTATGAGATAACCCTTTCCCTCTAAGTAAGTTAGTCTCTTTTTTTTTATGTGGTCAGTTTCTTTTCCCTATGCATAAACAGCAGCTCTGCGTTTTAAATTGTCAATCCAATAACTTGTGCAAGTAAGCCCATATTTCTTTTCCGCCAATTTGGGAAACAAATTTGTTTTCGTGTAGAAATGTCCTCAGTTCAAGTTCAAGCGTGCCAGCTTACGTATAGTTGTAAGTAGATTATATATATATATATATATACACACACTCTCTTGTAAGTAAATTTTTTCTTTATATAAAAAAAAAAAAAAAAAAATTGGTGGGAGAATCGTAGAGTGAATTTAATTTATTAGGATTGTAGAAAATTAAACGAAATGGGAACTTAATTCGTCCCTAAATCAGGATCGTATGAAGACAAGCAAAGTAGGGGTGAGCACCAACTCCACCCCGAATACCCCCAATTTTGTGAATTTTTTCAAAATTGACAATATACTAAGAAATTCGCCCCACCATCATTGGAGAGATTTGAGGCAGTGGTTGTCATGATTTACACTTGACAACAATAATATAATTGTTGTCCTACTCATCATCCATCATCTTCTTCTCTCATCGCAAATTTCTGAATTCTTGGCTGGTATCTACCGTTCGTATATACTATATAGTATAGATGTGGCTTTCCGGTCCTTTTCAGACTGTCATTTGTCAAAGCGAAAGCTGACTTCTACAAGAATCCACCCCAACCCAGAACACTACAAGAGATGATCCCAGCGGGTCCCGATTGTCATTTCCGGTGTGCCTTAAAACACATCATTACATTATTACTAATGGAAGTCTACGGACTTGGCAAATCGATTAGCACTACTAGCCAGGCAGCTCATCTGCTCCGATCCGCGCCATCTCATCCGTGAGTATTTTTTTTTTTTTTTTAAAAAAAAAGAGAATAAAAAAGCATTACCCTAACATAGTAAATGTCCGTCTAAATCAATCGATGGTCTGAGAAGATTTGTTTTTCCGTGAATGTCAACTGTACTGTACTGTAACAGGATCATTATTATGGAGACGAATGACGACAATATTCAAGCCGCCTGATTGGTCGCATTACTTTACGTTGTTGTTACTTTTTTTTTTTTTTTTTTTTTGTCGACACAGGGGTGTTCGGGTCAATCTTTACGGGGCCCAACTATTCCCCTGTGGCTCGGGCCCGGCGCCCCAACCCGACCCTAGCATGTTAAGTGCGCGGAAGAATCCAGCAGAGTTGAGGCTCGAACTCGGAACCTCTCAGTCCCTGTGGGAGGAGGCTACTGCTGGACCATTCACGCGGGGCTTATGTTGTTGTTACTTAGTAATAGTAGTAGTAGCGGTATTAAATTAAAATTATGAGTCGGCAGCGGAGAATGCACCAACAATATATATGACACAAAATTGAAGCTGTTTCGCCGTAATATTGAATCAATAGCTGAAGTGATAACTGGGGTTCTGAGTCGCAATTAGCTGCATTTGTATCTGGGGGCTTACTTAAAAAAAAGAACTTAACATCAAGCAATCCTTTTGATTCCTTGCCCACTTGCCCTCTATTGCGGCTGTTTTGACTTGCAGGATTGAGACCTTGTCAGGGAATTGTTGGACATTCCATTATGTTTTCCAATCCACCTCTTATACTTTATCTATCAAGTGTCTTTTATTCTATATATATCATGTCACAAAAAATACTCCGATAATTATTTCATTTGATATTGCACTGCACCTCATCTCTTACTTCCTTAATCATACTTTCAAAAGATTCTATTCTATTAACTTTCTGAAATTAAAATTCGTAAATGGTTAACTTTTCTTTCAAAAGGTTGAAGAGATTTTAATTTAGTGATTAAGGTTAATTAGTTTGTCAACCACCTTCGAGGGTTAAATAATAACTACGAGCACATCTCTTGACTTTGTTATGGCTTGAGTATTAGTCCACCACCAATCTGTTTCAGAAAAAAAAAGCCTTTCTTTACACCCCCCCCCCCCCCAAAAAAAAAACCACAACAACACCTCCACCACCTCTCAAAAAAAAATAAAAAAATCTCTATGTCAAAACCTGTTCTTCGCCGGAAGCATATTGTAGCGTACGTGATAGAACATAGGAGTCAATCCATGAAAAACTAAGGATATTTACGTAACTCTCCAATTTAAAACAAAAGGATATCTATGTAACTCTTTACTTTTTAATCAAAATATTCTTTGCCTTGTTCGTTCTTCTTCTCTTTTGCTCTGGGGTTGGGGGAAGGCGACTAATATATATTAAATTTGAGCAATACAATTAAATTGAGTCATCGTACAGTACTGAATAGTTTGAGGGATAAAAAAGGTCTTGCAACTGTTAGGAAATTTTAACACCAGACGGGCCAAACCCCAAAACAAATTATGTAAATGCATGTATCAAATCAGGGAGGGTCCATTTCGGGGTTTTGACATCACTTGGATCATATACCGTTAGGAAATTGGCTTAATTTTTTTTAGTCAAGATTTTTATTTGGTGTGGAAAGTAACTAGTTTCCTACTTAAATTTTAGTTACTTGAAGTAGTAGTCAAGTAAAGTCCTATTTGATTTAGAATTATATGTTATTTCCTACTCTATATGAGTTTAGGAATTAGTATTGGTTTTCAATTGTTATTTAGTTTTTTGGCCAAGTAATGTTCTTTATAAATAGGTAGATTGGCATACTACAAAAACACAAGAAAGGAATGAGAGAGTTCTTAGTGGGTGAGAAGGTTATACAAGAGTTGGGGCTTGAGAATCAAGTTGTAATCTTGTGGTGGTTTTCTCTTATAGTAAGAACAAATTTTTCTCTCCGTGGACGTAGGCTTGGTGATTAAGCCGAACCACGTTAATTCTTGTGCGTTACTCATCGTTCGTGTTAGATATTATTTTCTATTAAATCGTTGGTCTTTTCTTTTTCAAATAATTGGCCTGACACCGTAACATATACTGATGAGGTTTTCTCATTGGACAACTCATCATCAAAACGTCACCTGACCTTTCTGAACTAATAAAGGTCAATATATATGTATGTGTATATATATATATATATGTATGTATGCATGCTTTTTTCAGAAGGGGTTAGTTTAGGTAAAGCATTTGATTATTCCCCAAACTATCTGAATAGTATTAAGTTGGCCATGAATCCTCCTCCCAACTTTCCCCTCTTCATGTTGCGCTACTTCCCCTTGTAAATCTTGAATGATTTATAAGGTATTATCCTTTTAAAAGCCATAAGGTCAATCTTTTTTTTTTTTTTTTTGGTATAATACTTGGTAACATCTTTTGGCTTCAATGAGAAACTATACTTGCAAGACAAAAAGTATAATTCTTGCATTATTTGTAACTCTTTTTTTTTTTTTATTAATAAGAAATAAGAACAAAAAAAAAAGGTATGATATGTGCCAAATCCATATCCTGAATTGTTCCCTGGACTGGTTGCCAATATGTGATGCAACTATCATGGGGGGAAAAGGAAAACAATGGGAAGAATTATACTGGTAAGAGCAACCACAACGCGGGTGTAATGGGGAGCCATTACACCGCTCCATGACACGGCTCCCCATTGGAGCCGTGTCATGGAGATTACACGCATCATGGATATGATGCGTGTAATCCATTGAAGGTGGGCCCTATGGCATTTGAAGTATCAAATATTTGTTTAATTTCCTACATAATTATTTTTTAAAAAATAACAATATATTATTTTTGAAACATAGAAAAAGATATATTATTCAAACTTAAAAGTTAATAATATCATTTTTACAAAATAAAAAAATTCAAAATGTACAAAATTTAACGAAAGTTAGTACTTTATTTTTTAAAAATAACAAAATTAGTTTTAAAAATTACTTTATTTATTTATGGGATATGAGTTATGCATTATTAAAATAAATATTTGATTAATTGTGGACCCATGCTATTACACCTTGTGGAGTGTAATCCATTGTGAGTGAAAGTGTAATAAAAGAGGAGAAAGTGGAATGCTGACGTGGCATGTGGATTACACTCCACAAAGTGTAATAGCATTGTGGATGCTCTAGGAGGTAACCGGCAGAAGCCGTATAAGAAAACAAATAAAACATAGGAGCAAGTGATTGGTGGTTCTGTTTCTTGGGACCTTTCGAAGTTTGTAAAAGTGGAGGGTGTACGGCTGTACTAGCCAGAGCGTGCAGTTGTACCTTTACTCTCTTATTATTATGTTGCGCCACAAAAATGTAGACAGAGCCCACATCAGTATCAATATCGGTATCGATTGCCAAATTGAAATCCTCCCTTGGCTCTCTCTCTCTCTCTCTCTCTCTCTGAGAGACGAATCTCTGTCAGCGTTAAGGAGTTGTCTGTGAAAAATCCACCAGCAGCCTAGTACTGTATTGTGATTGGGACTTTCTGAGGTTTCTTTCGATTATGGATTTTTTGATTCTTACAAGCTTGTTCTGAATTTCCAGTTGATTCCCTTTTGACTCCTTGACTAATTACTAGTTGCAGATTCTCTCCTCCTCCCTTTTACGTGCATTTATGGAAAATTCTCAAGAGAATTCTTTGACTAAACACCATGTCGACGTTCAGGGGCTGGTGGCCTCCTTACCACCCTCCTTCCCCGCCGCCTCAACCGCCATTCATCCACCGCCTGCTGCTGGTATCCAAAAGGTACTACTTGTCCTCTAGCCTCCTTTTTCTTTTTCTAAATTAATCCACGCATTTACATGCTACACTTGACTAAGTCAGCATATCTCTCGACTTTCTTGTGACTGAACTCTGATTTCTTTAATGAGAACTCCTCCCTGCCCTGTCAGAATTTCACTTCCATATTCTCCCTTTGCCTTATTAACTGATCTCCAATTAGAATTTTCATTGCCCGTTTTTTTTTTCTCCCCTTTTACTATAATTTAGCTAGGACTTTGGCGATAATCCATACTATGATGTTTGAATGTTCCGAGAAATAAACTTTTTCCTTTATGGTGCAATTCTTGGGCATCATGTCTGCGCGCTGTAGCTATGTCTGCCTTGACTTCTTCATTTCAATCGTCCCACTAGAAAGTTTCAATTTTGCACTTTGAAGTTTCCCCTTCTGATCAGTGTTTTTTTTTTTTTTAAAAATTATTTTGGCAGGTTAGAGAATCAAGTGAAATAGTTGAGGAATCAACAAGTAGTCAGCACCAAAGGAATGAAATTTTAACTGTGGATATACCCAAAACAACAGCTGATGGCTCCATAGACGATTTTGTGAGGATAAACGTGCCTCCGTCACCAACTCCTAAAAAAGTGAACTTTTCACCATTACCGAGTCCCGGTCATATCAGGTTTAATGGATCCCCGCTTCCCTCCTCATCAAACAAGGGTAAAGCATCAATGAAGAGCCTCCTGCCTAAACTGAGCTTTAAGTTTCGGAATACAGATTCAGAGATCGAAAAGGCAGCCATGCTAGCTCTAGGTTCTCCACTCGGACCACAGGAGAAGAGGTCAATTACAAGGACATTTTCTCTTACAAAGCTATTTACACCGAGGATGAAGAGAACATCATCTTTACCAGTAACTCCAATTGCTCATTCAAATCCAGAGTCAACACATGGAGGGAATGGAAATTCAGTTGTGAGTGATAGTTGCTTCATATTAGCTTTTATTCTATTTTATGCAGTTGCTTTGGTTAACTTTTTAATTGCTACTAAATAATATGGGTAATTGATGGTTCTTTCAGTTAAGAAAAATATGATGGTAGGATCACCATTCTGTGTTCATAATTTTATGTTGATCATCTTTAAGTTCTGTTCTATTCTTTTCATTTTCACAATTTTGCTGCATAGAAGCTTGGAACAAGACTTGAGTTTGCTCCTGGTGCATTTTCCAAGTTCCTCAAGAATTTGCATTACATACAAAGTTGAAGCTCATGTATACAATTATTAGTATGCTCTTCTTTGGTGCTAATTCGCTTTTTGCCAAGTAACTTGGAGATACTTTATCTCTAGCTAGTCTCTTACAAAATCAGTTCCGTTACAGAAAGGTGGGACATTTTATCCCATCCACCGCTCACGCTCAGTCCCGGTGTTAAACAAAGATGGAAGTGTAAGGCAGATTGATAACTTGGGTGGTGTAATTCGTGTCATCCCTGCTACTCCACGGGTTACAGAACACAATGTACCAACACTGGACGCAACTGTGAAAGTTGATATAGGTGTGTCATTTTACTAATCATGCTTATTTTATGTGATGCAGCTAAGTATTTTATTAATTATTATTATTGTTATTATCTTCAATATTACATAGGTCTAGGTTCTTACTCTTTGATAAGTTCTAAAAGTTTCTTATTGGTGATCTGGCTGACTCCAAGAAGGAGAGTAGTGGCACCTAATTCCAAAGCAGCAACTCAACCTTTAGATTCTGATCTCCAGTAAACACAATACCTTGAGATATGAAAAAAATGCATTCAGATCTATCTGTTAATCATTCTATATATGGGAAGAACCAAATCAGAGCTTGGAACTGTAACTGCATTTCTGGAACTCGCAGAGATAAAGTTGTTCAAGAATACTAAAAGGAATTTAAGATGATTTCCATGAGTTCTTTATGGTAAAATACATGCTCAAGCAAAATTGGACTAGGGAGAGTTCTCTGGTACGAAGAATTATCAAATAATTGATAAAATTGATAAAGGGGCCCTTTTTGTATCATACTATGTAGGATTTGAACCTTCGACATCTGGTTTTGGGGATTTTTGTTCTACCTTTTAAAAGGAAGGATGCCGTATGTTGACCAAGTTTGCAAATCTAGTGCATCTATAATCCCATTTTTTCTGACTTGTGATAACCAAGCTCCACCTTATTTTAGTTTTTTGGTTCAGATGGAAGTGATAATAATGGTGAAGATATCCCTCAAGAAGAAGCAGTTTGCAGAATCTGTCTGGTTGAACTAGGGGAGAGTTCAGAAACCCTTAAGATGGAATGCAACTGTAAGGGTGAACTTGCCCTGGCCCACCAAGATTGTGCTGTGAAATGGTTTAGCATAAAAGGTAACAAAACCTGTGATGTCTGCAAGCAAGAGGTTCAGAACTTACCTGTAACACTCTTACGAATTCAAGAGGGTCAGCCCCGAGGAAGTGCAGCAGTTAGGTCTATTGAAGTTCCTCGATACAGGCAAGTCAGAAATGTTTGCTTTCTGAATCTTTCTGTGTCTATATGTTTATAACTGACAGAGTGTCTATATGAAGATGCTATGTCTGCATGCTTATGGATCTTTGTGTCTGTGTGTGTATCTAAATGTTTGTGTTTTTAAGTTATAGTGTTATTAAAGTTTGAAATCTGGAGATTTAGACTCATTCCTGATTGTTCAATTTTGTGATCAACTGTTGATAGTGAAGTGCATGAAGTTGTTTAAGAAAGTTAAAATCTTAAATTTTCTAACTACTTGATAACGATGGTGTAATCGTCTGCAGGGTATGGCAGGATGTTCCGGTTCTTGTGATCGTCAGCATGCTTGCTTACTTTTGTTTTCTTGAGCAACTTTTGGTAATTCATGCCACTTTGTATTGCTTGCTTTGGAATGAATCAATTGTTCTAATGGTATGATTTGGTGTACAGGTTATAAAAATGGGATCTGGTGCCATTGCCATATCTCTACCCTTTTCCTGCATATTGGGTCTTCTTGCATCCATGACATCTACTACAATGGGTATAAGCCTGTAATGAAATGTTGTCTTTTCGCTTGCAGTTTCAAATGGTTGATTTACTAATTTATCTGCCTTGATCCTTGGCGCTCAGTAAGGAGAAGATATGCATGGATGTATGCAACTATTCAGTTTGTTTTGGTGGTTCTCTTTGCCCATGTTTTCTACTCGCTGGTAAGAAATTCTTCATTTAGAATGATAATTAAAGATTTGCTAGGTAGGAGAAGGCTTTGAAGAGATGACATTGTTATTATCTTTTGAGTTGATTAATTAATCTGAAATGCTAAGAGCGTATGCTGACGGGGCATTTTCATTTATGGCTGCTGGAGAGTAGCTTCATGTACAGGCAATTTTATCTGTGCTGCTAGCGACATTTGCTGGATTTGGAGGTGCGATGTGTGGGACTTCCATTGTTTTTGAACTCATGAAATGGAGGAGACGGTGGAATGCTTGGTCGACTCAGGAACGCACCTCTGAGGAGGTTTTGAACCCAAATGAGTTGTCAGATGGAAGGGGCGCACAACAAACTGAGCCTCCAGAGGCAGGTAGTATGGTCACCTCAGGGATCGATCGTGGATAGACAGTGAACACATTGACCCCGCGACCACCAAACAGCAGTATGCCAATTGTACAGGAAAGTGCTACTACTACTGGTTACTTGAAATATACTGCATTATAGAGTCTCATTCGACTTTGTGGCAACACTTGACACCTGTTGTCAAAAATTGTGAAACTCATCGTTCAAGCCAACATGGTGATGCGACTTCCAGCAAGAGGAGCAAGAACCAGATACATCAGTTGCTTTTGGATTCTTTCAGGGAATGGTGTATATGTCAAGTTTAAGCCAATCACCAATTGCATTGGCGTGGGGGGAGGATCAGATCTGTGAAGTCTGAATCTTTCACCTGTTGTGTTACCTTGGCTTTTGGCTTTGGGGTGAGGATTAGTTGCCTCTTTTGCGATATATGATAAGCGAATCAATTCAGTACCGACTGGCTGATGTTATTCCCAGAGCAATTCATATCCAGCCAGACCAAATCTGATTCATTCAACAATTTTACCCTCCAACGCTCGACCTCTCTCTTGACCCAAAATGCCCAATTGTTAGGGTCCCGCTATGATTGTCATGTCGTCGAGAAACCTGCTCAACAAAACCTGTGGATTATGCTGCAATTTTTTGAATTCCTCGGTTGATGAGGATGGCTGTCCATCGTCATCTACAACCCTTTTTTTCCCCTTCTAATTTGTCTTGGATAGAAAACAACACCAATACCAGTTATTGTATTACCAGTCATCAAAATGCTCTCTACAACCAGTAGAACACAAACTCAAAAAAATTGCTCGCAAGATGGAAATCACATGAGATAACGTCGCAGGTTTTATGAATTCACGCAATTCTAATATCATAGGCATCTGCAACCGTGGGAACATGACGGTACCATCATTTGATCTCTAAAGTCATAGGGAAAAAGAAGGGGCCCCGGCCATCTACCATGTTGTATACCGCATCTGTGGACTGTGGTATTTTATAGGCTTTTCATTTTTCTTTCTTTTTGGTCGCACTCTTGTTTTTATACTGTGGTGTGGTACATTATAATGGACGTATGACATATAATTTGAATTTGAATTTAAAATTAAAATTTTATATATGTATCATGCATCTAATCATGATAGTATATATACTGTTAGTGTTTATAAAATTAACTCATTACTTTATTCATAAAATTCTTTGATAAAATATAACTTTGAAAATTAAAGACATACTAAAATTCTCTTTATCCCCAATTTGTATCCCTTGAGATTTTAAAGATTCGCAAAATACCAAAAAAAAAAAAATTTTGTCTGTTACATTCGTCGAACTTGCGATATCTACAATATTCATATTTTCCCTAGTCAAAGACAAGTTTGACTGTCGGGAATCAAAGTGTCCGACAGAACGAATTTAGCTCTGGATATAAGCCACTCTCGCGACAGCATAACCTTTACTTCAACTATTAGTCTATGGTGTTCACACACAGAACTGCTTAGCCTACTTACTAAAGATATATATATATATTTTTTTTGTTAGTGTAAGCGGGGAGGATTCGAACCCGAGACCTCTTGCTTACACTCCCTCCTCCCATACCACTCAACCCAACCCTCCCCCAGCCTACATACTACAGATTAGCCCAAAAGGCAGACAGCGTTTAATGGACGATAAAATAAAAAGCAAATTCCTCATACATCCCTTACAGTTAAGCGCTTTTTAAAATACATCTCTTGTCTATGGTTAACTATTTTTTAAGATACACCTTTTGTAATTTAAAAATGTCTACTTACATTCCTTGTACTTTGAATTTAAATGGAAAACATATAAAAATGGAGTTCACTAACATAGATTTCACTATATACACTATTCCATAGTACAACTAGTTACTTGATTCTAATTATGAAAGGTCTTAATAATATCTTTCTTCTACAAATTCCTCCAATTAACAATTGCAATCTATAAAAAAAAAAATTACAAATTATCACTATTGGAGCGCAAACCTTTGATCCTTTTTATAGAGTGCTAACATTCGATTGGGGACATTTTCAAAAGAAACACGTTATTAAAGCCTGACATTATTAGCAGCAAGTAATTAGTTGCATTGTTGAATTGGGCACGTTAAATTGTCACTAGAAGAGTCCATTTCAATTTGTTTTCCACTCCAATTTAGAGTACAATGGGTGTAAGAGGACATTTTTAAATCACAAGATGGTATGTATCTAAAAAACCTCTTATCCACGAGGGGTATATGTGAAATTTATCCTAAAATAAAACAAATCCAACAACTTATAGAATGGATTGGACGACAACAAAACAAAATCCAACGACTTGCTGCCGCTACATAGTTTAGAGAACCCAAGCAACATTGAAAGGCATCCCTTCGTTACAGTTTCGATTTAGCAGTTACCATCTTCAGACCTGAACTAATGGTTGCAAAATTCAAACCGACTCTCCGTTCCAATTATCTCGCTGCATTTCAAACGGATTTTTTTCAATTTGCATGTAAAAAAAAAGTAATAGTTCACCAAAAAAAAAAAAAAAAACCAATAATGTTAGATTAAAAAGCATAATTTAAATGTCAACCAGCTGTTTCCAGGCAAATTTGGCTACAGATGACGAAAAGCAACTGGAAACTACAAATTTTAAGCAGCTTCAATTATTTATGCCGGTCATTTCATGGACAGCCCTTTCATACTTACAACGTGGCCGGGCACTCCCCTCAATTTCGTGGTGCCCAGACGGCATTTCAAGCGCTGGCTATACAAAAAAAACTTGTCAGTTAAATCTCTCTGCAAACGAGTCAAGTCATATAATTTTTCAGTTCTAGGAAAACATATGACAAGAGCAGCATGCACCGTGCAGCTCGACTCAACAGTCTAGTGACACATTGACGGCAGGTCATTGCTTATAACTGGAGCTGACTGCCTTTCCTGATATCAAGGATTTATCCTTCAAACTGGTACCTAACAGTGATTCAGAGTTGCTCGATTGGCTTTCAGCAAAACCGGGTCGCATCCAGACCTTTATGTGCCCCTCTCTGCAGACGGTGAGGACAGATTCTTGTGTGAATATCAAACCAGAAAGGGGTTCGGTATGGACACGATGAGCAACTAGTGGAGATATCTTTGGAACATCTCTCATGCTTGGAGCAGTTTGCAAAGTACCAACAGGGCAAGCGCTGTCCCAGTGAGAAGACTGACTTCCAGTACTAAAAGTAGGGGACCCACCAGGAGGACGGCGGACTGGCACTACAATTTCATCCATCTCCAGATCCCATAAGAGCAATTGGGTGTCCTGGGCAACATCAAGTTGTGAAGAGTAAGATGAGTATTGCAAAGAACTTGATTTCTAAGAGCATGTAACGAAGTAAAATGAATGATGTACTTATTAGGTAGCATAGATTTTTCCACCTCAACATGTTCATGGCTGATAAAATCAATTTTATGAACTCAAAGTACAATAAAAATGACATTTCCAAGGTGAAGAAAGATCCCAATCAAAGACCAAACAACCAGGATGCTCTTTAGCAGACATTCGAAGAAGTGTCCATTCCCTTAAAGTCCAAGAAGATTCCACCAATAGACCAACCAAAACCCAGTTTATAAGCCAAACCCAAACCCAAAGTTAAAGTGGTGGGCCTAGCAGAAAAATTCTTCTTGACATCTCTAAACCAACCTGAGATCGATCGACCCATCACTCAATGAGAAAAGACAACTTTATTTGCCTAGACTAGACAGCAAGGTTCCTGGAACTCTAATATTGTTGATTTTGTTTGATATTGATTTTCTTCTCGTGATTTGCCCTAACAGATTATATCAATTATGTATACTACCAGAAGAATCAGTTAATAAGTTAGAGGACAAAACATGGGAGATCTCTCATGCACCTTAAACTTTATACTAACCAATACAAACTTAATAGAAGATAACTTGGGCTAAATTGAACTTTTGACTTAAAACATAACTCCTAGATATTGATTATTATCTTCAAGGCAAACCTATAAGATGCTTTTCTCAGGTAAATCAGAGGGAGCTTAATTAACTTGATCTTGAGCGGCAAAAGGTCAACCTTTAAGAGATGTTCAGGCCTCACCAATAAAATGAGACCAGCCTCAGCACAGACAATCTCAAGCCAAAACCCAGCTTATCTAATACCAAAACATAAACAACAAGGCAAATAAGTAGCAAGTTTCACCCATTAAACAGCCAAACGGAATTTTAACTGCCAATATCACAGTAAAGTACTGAGTTGGAGAGGGGAGCCCAGTCAACAAGAAGCTCCCAAGCCCTCGCAACTTTGATTTTTAAGTGAATGTGCCAATGCTACATGGATCGGCAACCTATGGACTTGCAAGGAGCGGAGAGTCAGGTCCCTAATCAAAGGGCACAGAAGGATGTGCGACAAGAAAGGAGTAGTAAAGAAACATAGAGATCAGAGATGATACTTGCAGATGGCCATAGAAGTCTCGACTTCCTTTTACACACAAGGATTTGTTTGATAATTTTTCATTTAGTCCAAAAATAGGTGCACCAAACTGCAAGTAATCCAAGATTGGATCAGCCGGATGGTGGAGATATAACACCTGTAGCATGACTAATTAAGTATTGTACCCAGAAAACTAGCAGTCACTTAAAACCAATGGGATGTGCTAGCAAGGCTCTAATTTTGAGCAAATAAATTGTATGGCTTGATAAATACCAATCTTTCCTGCATTTTGTAATGTTCAAATAACATGAAATGAAACGACTAAGGTTCCAACGTTTAAGTATCACAATAAAAGAATAAAAAGGAGTATATCACTCAATACTGTGACCACACAATGGACACTTGGAAAGAGGACATGTACAAGAATCTAGCGGCCATGACAGATTTTATCCTTGTCAGATTGATGGATACATATCATGACAAATCGAAAAGAATAGAACGAAAACGGCAAAAGAGATATTACAGTAACTCCATGGTACCTGACCAACAGATCCAAAACGATAAACAATATTTTCTCCAGTGCCGTCAGAATTTGGTGCAGACCAATACGAATCAAATGACACTCCGCTGACCTGCCGGCATCCGTTACAAAATGTGTGAGGTAGTCATCAGCATGCAATGCGACAAAAGGAAAATTTTGACTGGACCTGCTAGAACTCACCCACGAGTTGTGTCCCTCACCCCATGCTACAACTCTCCGATCATCCATACTCCATACTTGAACCAGGTCATCCTCACCTCCAGTCAAGATGTATTTTCCATCCATGCTGTTGTTTTATTTACTGTCAGTTATCTCTTCTCTTGTGAAAAAGGTAATAAACTCTTATTGATCAGCTTAATCAGATGAAAAAGGCCAACCTTGTCATCAGCTGGGAAGATGACAGGCACTAATGAACAAATGATGGGCCTTTTTTTTTTTTGTTTTTTGGTGGTGGGGGGGGGAGAAGGGTGGGGGATGGGAGACAACACTCACCTCCAAGTGCAGCATAATAAAGCACCATAATAGCTCTTCCCGCCACATATAAGTTGTTCATTTTTGTAGTCAAATACTCGCAGATAACCTACATTTGTTAAACTGCCTCAGCCATTCCATATTTACATATTTTCATCTGAAGCTACTTATTTATCACAAAAATACAGAATTATTAGATGGAGATTATACCATCCCTTCCTACAGTTGCAATATAAGCTCCATCAGCTGAAAAGGAGATGCTATTTATCGAACCTTGACAAATATGCCATCTAGCAATAGGATTCTGAGCACGAAAACACAAAATGACTCAAAATAGAGCTGGATAAACTTGAAAAAACTATAAACGAGATACTGATGACACAAACTTAAAAAAAAAAAATTTGTGCAGACCTATGTAATACTTCTCCAGGTAGGAAGATAATATACTGTAGTGAAAAGCAATGGAAGATAAAGAATGAAAATAGAAAAGAATAAGTTTAAAAAATAAAGTGATTATGTCGTCTCCCAGTTCCTAAACTGAAGTCTGTGATTGTGTATCCAGTCAGCTAAGACAGCACATTAGCAATACCACATGTCAGTATCGTACACCATGGAAAACCAAAACGTTGTGAGAGACATGACATCAGTTAATTGGTCACTCACCAAAACAATCCCTACTCCAAATTCATTTGAACATTTACAATTATTATCATTAATGGCAAATAGACCAATAAAGGTCTGAAAAGGAGAGGTGCCACAGATCCCTAGCAAACTGGGTTTAAAGTAACACCATTACTTCATGTTGACAAAACTTCTAAGAAATAATGAGTGACCATCACAACAAACACATTACATGCATAGGAGTAATTAAATAGAGAGTCTGAAACAAAAGGCAATACTGTTTAAATCCTTCTATCCTTGTAAAGCTACACAAGAAATGAGTCCTAAAATGAGAATACATGTGTATAACATACTATATTTAGCTCAGCCAATCTTATCTACCTATAGTATAGAATTATTGACTGCTACTCGAAGTTACTAACACACTGTTGCTGAACAAGACCTAGGAACCTTACCACTGATACCAGTAAAGCAGTTCATGAAGATAGTAACCATATCCAAATATGAAGAAGGAATGCTCATTAGACAAAATAGAAGACTACTTTCTCAATCAACAAAACATTTTGCTAAGCAAGAAGAAGGAAGTATACGTGTGTAGTGGTGGATGAAGAAGATAAACTCCCATTAAATAAAACAGTACCTTACTGTAACGTGCATGTACTACAGTAAATTGGGTTTGATCCTTAATAATAGGGAATGAAGGATCCCCAGAACCATCTTTGCTCTGAAAGAAACACAGATACATACCAGTCGGATGTGGATATTAAACGGCAGATGTAAAGAAAACATACATCAACAATATCCAAAGACTTGCCTTTTCATATACATACAAATTTCCATCTGCATGAGCAACAACAAATGTGCCATCACCATTGGGTACCCAAGCAATACTTGCACAACGACTGCTAAGACAAGCAAATTATTTGAACTCAGCGAGGAAGTTCTGGACTACCAAAAAATATATATTTCAACATAAGGAAAGGAACATAATTATTGTAGTTCAATGGTCCAAAGACATCTAACACAACTACGGAATATATTTGTTGCTGATCAATGGTCTCAAGGCATCTAATGCAACTTTTCTATTCACTTGATTAAGTAACCGTCAACTTTAAAACTTAAAAGTAGCTGTGAACTAAAATTAAACGCCACCACATGCCCTCCCATACAACCAACCCAAGACGAAACCAAGTAGTGGACTCAAGGTAACACTTGAGAATAAAAGTCTAGACCTTCTACCACAAAGATGTTTACCACTACCATGAATTTGCATTCTCATGGTACTTGAGATTTAAGTTTGAATAGCTTAATAAAGCAGTCCCAATAGTTAAAGCGCCTATAAGCTTTCAAATTTCGTGTTGAAAAGCAAACTCAATGGGCACTATCCTGCCTGCTAGTCGCCACCCAATCAATCACGAGACCAAGCAAAATAACTAGTAACTTATGAGGTACTAAAAGAACATTTAGGGACCTCAATTAGCAATTCTCAGATGCTGAAACCATCATTAAACATGGTTGTGAGATAGTAAAGCAAGAAGCCATGGGATTGGAGGAACTTTGGAAACATATTGTGGTCTAGGCAAAGAAAATAATGTTTGAAGAGGTAACAAGAAGATCTTGAAAAAACTATAATAATTATCAAGAAAACGACCATTAGTCTTAAAATTTTGTTAAAAAGAACTGTTTTGGAAAAATTTCATTATTTCTTTTGTTCTTATTTCTTTACCTTTTTTCAATGCAAGGGGAGCATAAGTAGGACAAGAGCAATTTCTATCATTGGGATTATAAACCTCGTGAATATCAGCTCAGCAGAAATACATGAAAACAAACTTCTACAGACAACCAAGATGATGTATCAGAAACACAGCATAAAAGCACTAGATGCTATTTGAACAAAACTGGAGAGACGATATTTTAAAGACAAATTTGATAAAATCATGATCTTACGTATTATTCACAGAACCATCTTTATTATAATGCTGCGCACCGACAAGCTTCTTGCCAACATCTTGTAACTGTTGTCGAAGAGACACAGAGTACACTAAGAATTAAAGAAAAAATTAGCCTCCCAAGGAATCACTGAATAGCTCATAAATACTTGAGAGAGGGAAGTACTTCTTGAGTAGAACTAAAAACTTTACCATCTCCAGAATTTAATCCAATAAGCAAATCATGCCCATCCTTTGCATCCGGCTCAAATGCATGACAAACAGGATTTGAATTACTGAAATGTATAGACTTTACAGGATCCTACACGAAACATAAACCTCTCAAAACTTAATCCAGTGCATACTCTATCATAATCTGAAGAAACAAGATCAAGACAACCATTATAGTACCTTATCTTGAGAATTTAAGTCACTTATGAAAATGGCATCGCCAACGTTGAATACCAAGTAAGTGCCTTTGCCGTCAAAATTTGAATTAGATATCACACTGTTAGAACTTGAAGCCCCCAATGACCCAACTCTATTACTACTACTACCACTCACTGACTTAGTGCCTCCATTTCCTCCAACAAAACTAAGTGCCCTACTTCCATTCCCTCCACCCAAGAACCGTGCTGCAGCTGACCTAACACCACTGCTTACTCCAAGACTTGACGATAATTGTGATGGTGCCTGCATTGGCTTATCCTTGAGATGAGCTAGGGTTACCTGACCATGAAAAAAAAACCCTCAAAACACAAACTTGGTTCTGATTTACTTCTTTAGATGCACACTGTTGACCATGCAAGATTTTTCTAAGCATAGCCAGCTCTTTTTTGTCTTATCTTTTTCTTTTCATGCCCAAGTGAACCTTAAAGAAGAATTGATTCTTAGGTCCTGGGCAGATTAATTTTGTAATGAGAAACTACAACCCGAAAAAAGAAACCTAGATATTCAACACAAATAATTGGGGATAACAACAGAAACAAAAGGTATCAACGATATAAGTTGGATTGAAGTTCTAAATTTTATACAAAGCAATAAAGTACTCCGATTAAGTGAAGGTCAGATTTCCAAATTCACTATAAATGGACTTCAATTCTACTTGATAACAATCCCAAGTCAAAATCTGATAAATACATATAAATTTAGCCACGAAAAAACTCAATTGCAAACTAGCCATTTGTACTAATTTCAAGTTGCAAAATTCACTGTAAAAAAAATATGGGAATCTAGCCTCTAATGCTAATGCTCTTCGGTCCACAAACCAACGCTGGTTTAGCAAAACAGGCTAGATAACATGAAAGCTGTAAAAAGAAAGAAAGGAAAAATAAAACCCTAAACTGATGAGAAACGAATAACCTGGGTTACGGTCTTCCCATGGGCATAGTGAAGCAGACCAGAAGGATGAGTCTTCTCGTACTGAAGCTTGTATCTCCCTTCTGGCGTCTTGAAATACGTCTTTAAACCTGGCGATTGTGCATTATTTGCTGATGCCGATGAAGCCGACGGCGACATCATGTTATTACTTCCGGCCGTATTGATCATTTTTTTTTTTCAAATAAACAAACCCAACAATTGATAGTTATACGTCTTCAAATCAAAATCCCCCTTTTCCTGGCAGTATTAAATTGCAATGGGATCGATCACACAGTTGCAATTTCAATTGGGTCCGTTTTGTGAAGGAATTGCGTTTCGGGTGTTTATTGTTTTGTTGTATCAGTGAAATATAAGGGGGATGGGACCAGAGGCAGAGGCAGAAGCAAACAGGGGAGAAAGGCCTCCCGGTCCTGGGAGAGGGGGAAGCGTTTTTAATGTTTAATGACGGAATAGCTTTCGAGTTTTGAGTTTTGGGAATTTAGGGGGTAAGTTGTAGTTGTTGTCGCAGGGCATTGACTTTTGTTTTGGGGGGTTTGGGTTTTGGGAACGGAGGATCGGGACTCGGGAGGACAACCAAAGTCTTCTGTTTCTGCTTCTCTTCTCGGTGCAAATGTGTGCGCGAGTGTGTGTGAATTCCACTGTCCGATGCCGATGGCGAAGGGGTCAGTTTAGTTCAACTGAGGGGTAACGTTTATCATCTAAGAAGTGACTGTGAATTGGAGACGCACGGCATACACGTCGTGGACATCAGGCACCACGGAGGTATTTTTAAAATGTCGATGTTTATCCGTGTATGCAACTTCAGTGCTGATGTTCGGAGTTACGGTGCACTTTTAACACCGTCAATAAATATCATTTCATAAAATTAGGAATGCAGTTTTTGGAGTTAAAAATATTTTTAACAAACGCTCAAGTTTAGTGCTTTTTAGAGTAATTTTATGATTTTAAAAATAAAACATTTAACTTAATCATTTTTTCCTTTATTATGAACTAAATGAAAAGATAAATACACTTAAAAATTTTCAAATTACGCATTATCTATTACAAAGTACTCATTGAACAATATCTCCGAATAATATATTTAAAAGCGCTCAGATGTTAGGGAAGTACTTTTCAATAATTTACTACAACTCCAAATGGGAATCATACAAAAATCAACTAGGTTGATTTTTTTTTTCCTAACTATATTAATGTTGAATATTGCTAAGGGTGTAAATTTGCTCATTTTACTCTTTTGTAAAAGTTATATATAACTCACAATTGTGGGATCGATCGAACATTCGACTAATTTAAAATTTCTTTACCATTGACATATCGACTTTGTTATTGTATTGGCCGCTAAGTAGGATCGTGCAATTGCTATTGAAAAATTCTAGCCAGATCACACAATTAATATTTACCGAAAAGTATTCACCAAGTAGGTTTTCCAAAATTAGTGAAGCAAATACACAACGGATGAATCAAGAACACGTTACATGATCAAAATCTTATTTGCGGCATCCTCTTTTTCAGCCGGATGCGGACGCAGAGGCGTGCATGATGACTATAGAGCTGGCCTCCGGTTCCAGGTATTGGGCTTAATGCATTAGGCCCAATTGTAGGACAGGCACCCAACAGACCAAACAAAACCATGTGCCTTGCCGTCCCATACGTTGCCCCTGAAGTGTAATAATAAAGAAGCCTAGCAGAAAGGGCCCAGCCAATATTGAAGCCCATAGTGTTAGGCTATTAAAACTGCGTCCAGTCGAGCCGTCAATCGTTACGCATTAATGGAGCAATTGATTTAACGGCGATGGACGCCCGTTTACGGAACAAAAGTTTGTTCCGCACGTCCACGTCGATAATAATGGATGTACCTTTGCATTTCCTGCTATACATGCATTAATCAGACGGATTACGGCGGCCTAACTAGAAGATTTTGACATTTCTCTTGCTTTCCATCTGGATAAATCTCTGTGTGTGTATATATATATATATATATCCTGACACATTTCTCAGACTTTCCAAAAGCAAATTAACTTTTTATTACTTCCACTTCACAGATTTCAAGAGGAAAAAGTATTCTTATATATATATAAAATATATTTTTGGAGAAAAATCATTTTCGTTTGAAAACACAGGAAGAAGCTGTCGTATATATGTCTATGATTAGCCTAAATGATGATTGATGGCGATGGAAAAATGGCATAATCCAATAGCTGGTTTTCCTCCCATGCCAAGCAAAGCCGCAGCTGCTTCAACATCATCAAAATCTCCTGCCACCTTAAATCGCACCCTTCCACCTAAAGGCTAAATCCCTGATTTCGATACCCCACTCAACTTTTTCCCCATTTCACTTTCGGGTTTTAATTTGCAAGAAAGAAAATTCCATCAATTAAACTCACTATATATACCCAACCAAATCATCCCACGTCCAACATACTCGATCAGCTTCCTTCTTCTTCCAAACACTTTCACGAGGCCATTAATTATTTTATTAGTTACTACTACAAAAGTAAGTGGAACCCCCGCCTATCCCATCCATGGAGATGATGCAGGCAATGCCAACATTTGCTTCTCTCTTGCTGTTTTGCATCCATTTCACCTCCATTCTTGCTCAGTCCCCTGCACCGGCTCCTGCACCGCCAGTACCGGTTCCAGCACCCCCAGCACCGATTCTAATACCCCCAGCAGCGGCTCCTGCACCCACAGGCCCGACCAATATCACTGCAATCCTCGAAAAAGCCGGTGGGTTTTCTGCATTTATTCGCCTTCTGAAAAGCACCCAATCTGCAGATCGAATCAACATGCAGCTCAACAAGTCCGAGCAAGGCCTTACCATCTTTGCCCCAGATGATTCTGCATTTGCAAAACTCAAAGCAGGCAGCCTGAACTCTTACTCTAACGAGCAGCAATCCCAATTGATACAGTCCCATGTCCTTCCTTCTTTTATGTCCGTCCAACAATTCCAAACCGCGAGCAATCCATTGAGCACACAAGCTGGTGGAACTAACTACGGCCAGTTTCCGCTCAATGTGACCACATCAGCAGCTTCAGTGAACCTAACCACAGGTTTTGCCAGTGCATCAGTTGTTGGCACAGTGTACACTGATAACCAGCTTGCTGTGTATCAGGTGGATCGAGTACTTCTTCCACAAAGGTTCTTCGTTGCTCCACCTCCATCTCCGCCTCCAGCACCAGCTCCAGCACCTTCAAAACCCAAGAAGGCTCAATCCACTGCAAAGCCCGTTGAATCTTCAGGTGCAATTAGTCTAATCCATGAAGGCTTGCTTCAAGCTTCCTACGCATTTGCACTTCTGGCAGCATCTTGGTTAATCGGATGAGCGGATGAGGACCTGATGTTGATGGAAGCCTGTGTGCCAGCGTGTTGTTACTTTGGTTGTTTTTCTTGTCTTTTCATTTCCTATTGCCAATTTATTCTTTTGCAATATGTATATGAATTTGCTGTTTTGAAGGCTTTGTTATATTGATAAGGTGTGTCCACAGATCATTCGTGTTCCCTGTATAAGCTTCATTCCAAGCCCAACAAGGAAAGCAGGGATCATATAGACGTAAACCTAATTGATTTGAAACGATTATAAAGCAACACACTTCCGACAAGAACGATATTCTGAAATGTGGAAAAGGAACCGCGCGCGCTTACAGCATGGTCCGCTTTAGCTTAAAAGCAAGATAGAACACCGGATATCCGTAGCCAAGAAGTATAGCAGCTACAGAAGCTTACCCAAGTGGAGACCTTATTCCAATAGAGCTGTCGCATGCAGGTTTAGAAGCAAACACAAGTCATGCATTAGTTACTGCAGATATGATCTACCAGCCAATTGCACATCATGCAAACATAGCTAATTCAAAGAAGAAATTATCGTATTCTGATCCAAACAAGCAGACATATATCTGTAAGCAGTTGAGCAAAATTCCTTTTAAGCAATAAACGTGTAAACATAATGGTTAGCATTTCAGAAATGATTCAAGAAAAACAATGATTAGGAAATTCTTTCCTGTACGCTTTTGTTGCACGAGGATTCTGTTAGTGGACATTTGAGGAACAAAACGGGATCAATCAAGCCAACCGATCCTCAGATTATCAATTAAAAAGGACCTGGTATCAGCTCATACAAGGGATCATCTATTTCCTTGACCAGTTGTTACTGGATTACTAAATATCCCCCAAGCAAAATTGTGCCAACAAATTGATTGTCATGTTCAATCCCCTATAGACCTTCCATTCGGTCAGTTCAAATTTCTTACAAAGAATATTATCTGCCTACTGTACTTCTCTCCAGATGCACAAAGCAAATAATACAAACATCACCACAGCTAAAAGTGGAAACCACCAAATCCACCAGGAAAGCCACCACCCGGAAACCCTCCTTCAAACCCTCCTTCAAAGTGAAAGGTAAATTGTTGCCCCCCACCACCATACGGATTAAATCCTCCACCACCCATTCCAGAACCCATATCATCTATGTCTTCACCGCTATCATATCTGGCACGCTTTTCCTCATCTCCCAAAACCTGAAATGACAAGAATAAAAAGAACAATGTAAGCAAGACTTGCACAGCCATGTCTCCTTTTCAACATAGAAAGCATCCAGAGATTTCAGCTCAGTAGGAAGATGGCCAACTTTTCAAAAGCACAGGAAAAGAAAAATCATCAGAAAAATGATTATTAACAAAGAGAGACAGGACTTTCCAAATATTGATGCCTTTTCTTGGAGAAACAACTTGCATCTTGCGGATAAAAATCTGTTGCAACTCCTAGCATGTTTCTTACACCAAGGGGTCCCGACTTATTCGTTCTAACTTACAATCAAAACAACTCCTCATAGAACTATTATCTGGCTACAAGAATACCGATAAATATCCTTTATATTTCCAATTAGAGAAGAGAGGAAAATTGTCTTCTGAGAGTTATGGAACAGAACCTTCTGTTGCCGTAAAATATCCTTTTCCATTTAGAACTAGCACACTGATTTCTCTCAAACCTTTTTTTTATCCATTATGGAAGTTAACTAATCTGTAGTTGATCTTCATTTTAACTGATTATAGTTATAATCAAAATCAGGAAGAAAATTCCAAAAATGAGAAACATATAGCTGTTCAGAAATGGAATTTTTGATTGAGACCATAAGAATACAAAACTCCAGAGCATTTTTATTTGCACTACTGTAATCAAGAAAACATTCCCAAGTACGATGTCAGTGAATCTGGTACTTGAATTTTTTTAAAAAAATAAATATTCATGCATTGCAGCTTTAAGTATTTGAACACGGAAATTAACTGCACAAGAGCACATAAAAAATGATAGACATAAAAGGACATGCTCTGAAACAGACCTCGTATGCAGCTGCTATTTCTCTGAATTTGGCCTCTGCCTCTTCTCTATTGTCAACATTCTTATCGGGATGCCATTGCAATGCAAGTTTCTTGTAAGCCTTTTTTATTTCTGAGACAGGTGCAGTTTTTGAAACTCCCAAAATCTTGTACCAGTCCTTCCGCTGGCTCAACTTTAAAGATCTTTCTGCCTTCATCAGCACTTCACGAATACTCATATCCTAAGCAATTAAATCAAAATTTTAAATTATAGCACTAAAGCTTACAGATATCTAGATTGTGAACAATTCAGCCAACTCAAGAAAATAGCATACAAGCTTATCATTTCATGTACCAATCACATCCAATTTGTAGTTTCAAAGATTTTCTCATTAAAAATGCTAAGTACCAAACAGCAAATAAAAGGCCTATTCCCAGAAGCCTACAATACTTTATGAGGCCAAGGTCAGTCTCTATGGTCTTTATTTCTATGTGTAAACTAGAACAAGGATGAATTAAATCCATTCCAGTATTAGCTCAACCAAACATTCAAACCCCAGGATGAATTGGTGAAACACCAAAACACAACCGATTGTGTTAGAAACATGGAAGAAAGTAGACCACCATACAAACTGGCAGAGCTAAATTCGATTTTCTGAAAATAACAAGATCACCTAAAGAAAGATATTATTCTTGCATTCTTGCAAATTGCACTGTGTTTGTACCCCTAATATTTGAGAATAACCACATTGCTCTCCACAATTGCCCCCCATAGAAGCTGGAAAAGGGTTATACACCATATTTTTAAAAAAATGTTGGACTTGCTGAACAGTTCAAAAGATATTTCATTGAGAGATGACACAGATTTTGAAAAATGACGCATAATATAGTCAAATAATTAATTTGCATATGAAGTTTATATTGAACCACAACGTATATTTCCAATTCTGTAGCATTGGAGAACATGCCAAATTTGTTATTACAACATCTCTAACCAACTGCAGAATACACATATGACATTTCTCCCCCGGCCAAAGGTCCTGGCTATGCCACAGACCACAGAGGATAACATCCTAATACTACAAAATTCAAGATATTTAAGTGCAAGACAAACCTGAGGCGATTTCTCTGCTGCTAATTTCAGATCTGCCACAGCTCCCTCCCATTCTTCGGTTAAAAGTTTAGCTTCACCCCTCTGAAAGCAAAAATAAACCAAACTTATGGAATAAGAAACCTACTGATCAAATTTGGCTAAAAGGTTCTTTCCAGTAAAACACACATCTCTAGTATAGATAGCATTCTCACATTAAAACCATATCCATCTTTAAAAATTTAGAGAATAGTGAGCCCAGCTAAAAAGAAAAACCTGAACCAAAGCCTCAACAAGCTCCCCATCAATTTCAAGCGCTTCAGAACAACTTGATACAGCATCGCTTCCTCTACCAAGCTTGACCAAGACTTTACACAAACCAAGATGAAGGTTTACATTATGCGCAGAGTGATTTGGGTCCAGTGCAAGTGCTGCTCTATATTCTTCCACAGCAAGGCGAAGCTTTCCCTTGCTTGCATTGTCCTCTGCCTGCATTAATCTCATCAAGCTCAAGCTAGAATCAGAAAATCTCTTAGATACTTTGGAAAATCTAGAAGTATAGAAAACATTTTTACTTACACTTTTGGTCTTTTTGAGTAGATTCTTCAATCCAAAATATGCTTTCTTAAGTTCACCGTGCTCAGGGTCTAGACGAAGACCCTTCTGGTAATGCCTGAGAAAAAATAGATCAAACATCCTGCTAAGCAGAAGTCCAAGTAGTATCACACAGAATTAGCCTTCTCTCCCCTTCCCCAACCTATCAGGCCTAGAGAAGGAAGAAAGCAGATCCATCATGTTTCTCAACAAACCTTGTAGCAACATCATGATCAGCTAAGTAGTAATAGGCACGCCCACGTAACAGCAATGCATCTAAATTATCTTCATCCTCTTTAAGGAGGTATCCTGCCTCTGATATTGCACCTGAATAATCTTTGGTTGCTATTAGTAGCCTCACTTTAAGCATTTTTGCCTGCAGCAACCAATAGATTATACACAAAACGGAGTATAAAAACTATAGACATGAGATGACCATAGAAATAACTGCGATTACCTTTGAGCATGCTGGAGAGAAAACAAGTACCACCTTATCAATGTATTCCAAAGCTTTTGTAAAATCACCAGAATCAAAGAGATTTGAAGCTGAATTCAGAGCACTCCGAGCCTGAGACAACTGAGATAGCTCCTTCTCTGCTGCTGAATTTCCTGGTTTCAGCTCCAGAAATTTATTGTAGCTTTTCTCTGACTCCTCGTATCTACATCAGCCAAAAACTGCCAGAATCATATAATTTTCAAATCAGATATTGGAAAGAGAGAGAGAGAGAGAGAGAGAGGTAGTTTTTTTTTTTGGGGGGAAGGGGGGGAGGGAGGGAGCCTAGGACAGAACCAGGACAATGGAGGAAGATCCAGTCCAACATATAATATTACAATGATTAAAACATCTCTTCTTTAATAGCCAGAATCAACCTCTTTTGTGATACACAATTTTGATGTAAAAATCAAGCAAGAGATTCGGTGATGAAGCACAGCAGCTATGTGAAAGATACATACACATGATTCCTACTAAGAGAGAAGAAAAACTAAAAAAAATTTTGAAACAAAGGGCAGAACTATAAGAATTGAATCCAACAAAACAAAAAGGGAAAACCAAACAAAGAACATCTAGGCATAGGCCCATACAAGCATGTAGAAGACAGAAATTTTATTCATGAGAACTTATTCGAGAAAAAAAAATAGAGTTACATCATGGATAGAACCAAAAGAAAAGGTTTTCAGCTCCTTGGAAACATGTAAGCAGGGGTTATTAAGAGGGAAGAGGGCAGGCAGTACTGTTTAGATTTGCCAGTGACCATGGAACAACAAGAAGCAACCAGAAACAATGTATTCATGTTCAAGTAAACTTGCAGAAGTCCTACTGGACACCTATTCACAAATCCTTATTTCAAACCCAAAAATGGAAGACAATTAAATCTATTAATGTAAGAAACATCAGTAATATACTAGAGTAGGGTCCTGATTTGCTTTTATTCAAAATGCAGTAGATTACAATATTTTCAGAAGGAAACCTGCACAACTGACGAAGAATAGATGCTTGATGCCAATATGCTTCTGAAAGAGCCGGATCTGCATCTATGGCAGCTTTGAGGTCGTCAAGGGCCTCAGTATATTTCTTGACTTTTACACTTTCTGAAACTCTTTGAAACAATGCGGCAACATCACCAGGTTTGCCATCTGGGAATTAACACTAAAAAGTTCAAACCCTGATGGACTGCTGAATCAGACTCGTATCTAACCCATTATCAAGATGCAAAAACAAGACTCTGCACTTCATCACCATGAAATTGACAAGCAATACGCATAAGAAAGAATAAATCATTAGCTGTATATTTAAGCATAAATCTTGATGCATACAGGAATGACTTGAATTCTAGAGAACCATTTAGCATCTGAATGCACTTTTTACTCAAGTCATCGACAGTAAAAATTAAATCTTGGGGTATAAGCTATCTATAGCACTCCTGGTGCAGTTACTGCATAAAATGTAATGCTGAAACCACAGGTCTAGCTCACTAGTCATCTTTAGGAAACAGCAGAGCAAAAAGTCAAGCTTCATTATAAAAATCCAATTCAAAATCATTATTTTTCAGGGTAGTGCACACTATATGACTACAACAGAGAAAAGTAACTTAAAAGTGTGCAGAAAACATCCATGCTTATGCTCTAATGGTCTTCTTCTGACAATTGCCTGTAGTGAAAGCACTGCAAATGATACTCTGAACTGCAAGAGTGCAGCAAAACCAGGAGCCAAAGAAATAGAAGAACTGACATTGGAGAAGTAAGTAGTGGCAGTTTAGTCCTTTGCACATTACTGGCAAAACAAGTTAGGTTTCATATCTCATCAAGCATGGAAGCTCTCTCATAATCCGAAAGTACCATCTTAAAGACACATAGCTAAATGTAACTAGATACCAAGTACTACAATATTTTAGCAACAGTGTCAGATAAACAATTAAACCGCCATAGCAACCCAGTGAAACGCACTAAGAAAGATCGAATCTTTGACTGACAAGGTTGATGAACTAATCAGAAAAGTACTGCTAATCAACATATACAGATTTTCGGTACTTTCATTCTATTCATCGAATATTAAAAAGAGATGGCGAGGAAGTTATTGGTAGTCCTGCTATAGATAGAAAAGACAACAAAAAGGTTATACCCAATGCCGAAACAAGTGGGTGAAGGAGGAGCAATTGGCAAACCAATACGAAATTGAGTAGGAATATGGTGAACGCAAAGCCTCCACAAGCTATCAAATCCACCGCCGCCGCCGACCACTGCCTCCTCATCACTTTCTTTCTCTTCGCAGCCCTTCAATTCCACAATTCAACCCTCACACTGTTTTATATTTATATAGTGTTATTGTCGTCGGCGTCGTCGGTTAAGACTTAAGACCGTCCGTCTGAGCTGGTCGAGCACGTATACGGGGTAGACGATTGAGAGAAACAATGAGAGCGGGAGCCGCTGGAAAATAAAACTTTTGCTAAGATGTTGGGTTGAATCTGAATTTGGGCCAGCAGAGGGGACGGAGTCGTAACGTGAGAGGCTTTCTTGAATCTTGTTCTTGTGTTTGTTCATCTACACCTGTTTACCCGGAACTTCATTTATTACTTTTTTTTTTTTCGCTCACACCTGTTGGTAATCATGTACTACGCTAGGAACTCTGCACGTCATTCCACGTTAAACTCACCTATCATTAGGTTCCACGTGTTCTTGCCCTCTATTTAACTGGCAGTGCATGGCTAATCACAGGACGCCACGAGGAAAGAGCTTTCCTCTCTCTCCACCAAACGGTCCTAGTTGGTAATTAGGTACTAGTACTACTAATTATTTAGTTCAACGACTAAACTCAAAGTTCATTTGTCAATCGGAATCAATTGTCTTGTCTGCCCATTTTTTGCTATTGGCTTTGGTCTAGCATGAACCTCAGGTGATTTATGCGACGAGAATGATCATCCTTTTTTTTTTCCTTAAATTTGAGAGAAAAACTAGAGTTTGATAATACGTTTTAAATCATCGGCTTGCTTGATAGTAATATAATACATGCAATGTTAAAAGTCAAAAGAAAACTTTATATTCACATAACTATAAAATTTAACCAATTCAATGATAAAAACATTTCCTGCCGTTACTTGCATTAAAGGTTGTTGATTAATATCATAAACAAATTTGTACGACGTGTGAATAGAAACTTATTACTTGTTTTTTGGAGTAAATTTTATTTAGGAAATTCAGTGCTACTTAATTAATTCAAATGTTTAAATTTTTGTTATCAAATACATCGAAACATATTAAGATCTGGATCCATTAAATTTAAGTGCTGAATTGAATTATCAAATATGGCCTAATTGAATTCTATCCTTGTTATTCAGGAGCTAATTGGATATATATTTGGGAGTTTTGACAAATAGAATGAAATTGGAAAAATAAAGAGTACTAAGGAGGCTAAGTATTTTTCAAACGTTTTGATGTTGGTCTTGGGCGTGCGAGTTGGAGTGGTGGTGATGCTCTTCGGCCTTTATCAAGATTCAAGAGTTTGTGGGTCGGAATCCTAGCTGCTGTTTTTGGGCCAAAAATGATGTGGCTCTGTGGGCCATTCATCGAGTGCTCCCAGGAGGATTCTCGTCTTAACACAGTCGAATGTGGGATTCAAAATCATTTAGCCCTCGATCCGTAAATATATTAGTCTCGTAAAAGTTACGGTATATTTGATAAAACTGAAATTTAAAAATTAAAGTCTGAATCTAAATTTGAATTTATTAAATTATTGAATTGTTAAATATTAAATCAAATATATTTGAATGTCTATCACATTCAGCGATAAGTGAATAGTTTATCACTTAATTTTAAGTGCAAATTTTGTCTATAAAATTCAGTGCCATTTAATTAATTTATATGTTTAATTTTTGGTTATCAAATGATCAGAATATGTTAAGATTTGATTATATTAAAGTAATAATTTAATTTCATTAAATTTAAGTGTTGAATTAGGTTATCAAACAAGATCTTAGACAAGAGTTCCACCCCAAAATTAAATAAAAAAGACACGGAGGACCAAAGCTGTAACTTACAACAAGAGCCTCGATTCATTAGGCCGCGCTACCAATGCCGTACTACCACGGCCTTGCTACAGCACTTTCTTGACAGTGATAATTCATTTCTTACACAAAAAAATGCATATAGGGATAAAGAATCAATCAACTCGCCAAGCAAATAAATTTCCAACTCAGGCGAGTTGGGACCCCATTTCTAACTCTAGGGCCCAGCGAGTAAACATGATTGATAAATTTGGACCAATCATCGCATCTTCCGTCACGCTGCAACAGTCAAGTAACCAAAATAACTCAAAGTGGCACGTAAAACCCTCCTGTTCAGCTGGTACGAAAATTAGGTGAGGGACGGTAAAAAGTTCCCGAAAATTTCTTTTAAAACTCTCTTTTTTCTTGTTTTTCCCCTTAACCAAAAAAGAAACAATAATTAACAACGAAAGAGTAAGTTTATCGGTCGGGACTTGGAAAATTGCACATGAAGCAAAAAGAAATAGTGAGAACTGGAAAATGTTAATTTGAAAATAATTAACGAACTTATTTATTAGAGAAAACATAGGAACAACATATGGAGTGAGCGATATGCTTGGTTGTTTGTGTACTAATCTCAAGTACACGATTTTACGGTGAGGGTGCATTTGTTAAAATTGAAATCTGAGTTCATTAAGTTATTGAAGTGTTAAGTACTAAATCTGATTCATTTCACATTAAGCAATAAGTAAATAATTTATTATTTAATTAATTAGATGTTCAATTTTTTGTCATCAAACGTGTCTGGATATGTTAAGATCTGAATCCATTAAATTTAAGTATTGAATTGGACTATGAAACAAGGCCTAGCATCTAACTCACGTTGCAAATTTAACACTATAACTAAACAATCACACGCTCTAAAAAGCCAAATCTAATATATATATATATATTAAAGAAAATGGACTTATTAAAGTCACACGAAATAACAAAATGATGACGCTATTTAAAACTCAAAAAATAAATAAGGGTCTGTGCAAGGACCCAACGGCTTCAAGGGTGATTCTTTTCTTGACTAGTTCTAAACTACTTGAGCGAGGTGGGCAAGAAAAAAGCAGACCGAAAGTACTTGAGAAACGAACAAAGCAGCATTAAATTTGCATTTTCCTGGTATATACCCATCTCGATCGAGTGTTTAAGCATCACGCAAAGTGATATTGAGTCGTTAAATGTTGTACCGTCGTTTCGGCCTGGGGAAAAATAATGATAATAATAATGCAATTTGTCTAATTTCCAGCTCAAAAATTGACATTTGACAAGGACGTATTAGCTGTTCTAATTGCCAATTGAATTATTATTCTTCTAATTTTTGCATGTAATTCCGCAATCCTACCCTGGCTTTGACTTGTCATATTCCGTTGCACAAATCAACATCAGCTATTAAAAGAATTCATGCCACGAAATCTATTTAGCTGAAGATTTCGTTAGAGCAAGTAGAAAGTTCTTGGAATTAGCAGAACGCCACCACATCTGCATGAAAACACACATGCAAAAAAAAAAGTCGTAATTTAATATTTTGTTCATTTTATCATCTTTTTTATTAACAGGTTTCATTTCGCCTGGTTTGGTAATTTAATAAACAAAAAAAAAAAAGAAAGAAAGAGGGGCACAGAATCAGGGATTAGCCGGTCACGGAACCGTCCAAGTTCGAAAAAGTCAGTGGCGACACAACCACCAGTCAATTCTAGGGATAAATAAAAGAAACCAGGAATAGGAGAGATGAGGATTTTTTTTTTTTTTTTTAAAAAAAGAAGCCCTCTTGACATCACGATAATGCTGTAGTCCTTTTCAACCAAAGCTCTCAATTAGTCTTTCGTTTTCTTCTTCGGGTTTGTTTATCCAATATGAGTAGGCTGAGGAAAGCCATCGGGGGCTTGACTGTTTAATTAGAAGGTTTGATTTGAACTTTGACGTTAATGTCAAAACGACCTATATGTGCATGTAATGTAACTAATAATAATATAGGAAAGGAGGAAGGAAGGACCTCGCAGCCTCTCGCTCTCAGTCCCAGGTTCTATCTGATGAATTAAATTACAGTGCCCAACCAAAAATAAAAAAAAAGGGTGTATTGGAAAGTCAAAAACTGTCCCTCCGAGAAAACACAGCCTCCCCCGAAAAGGTTGCCATCTCTATGTTCCATATCCACGGATCACCATGAAAAGGCTACTTTATACTATATAGTATACATAGCTGCCTTGAATTTCTTACTTCACTTTTTGGAGTTTTAGTAAACAAAGGTAAATTTATTGTGTAGAACACGATCAAAGTCATAGAAAGACGACCGCGCTGTTTCCCAGACCCTCTTTTTTTTAATTATTTATAAATAAAAAAAGCCTTAGCTAAGTTCCAAAGCGACTCTCTGCCGGCCTCTCATCTTCTTTTCTAATTCCTGCGCTTTTCTATGGAATAGTTTTGAAAAACAAGTCCTCCTTTCCTGATCTAATCCCAAGCTGAAGTCAAAGGCCCCGTCAATGTATATACTTGCCTTAGTACAAAACCAAAGTGTGAGTAGGCAGCTGTGGTTTCTCCTTGAAATCTGGGATTCATGTCCATATATAGTTTGGCTGTTGAAGGCGGATTATTTAAACTGGAAAGCAAATTCTGTAGGAGTAATTTATCTATCTTTCTTTTATATAAAGATCAACAGCGGTAGGTACTGTTTATTTGGATTCAAGTTACAGTTTTATGGATGGAAAAGTGATGGACAATTAATCCGAACAACGTAAAAAAAAAAGAAAAAAAGAAATTCCATTGCGGTTTACGGGCATGCATGCCCTGGCCATTTCTTCCTAAATATCAAAACCAATTATATACCATGTTTAAGTTTTGATTAACTCGTTGAGTGAAACAATAATCTAAAGAAAGGCAAAAACGGCAAGAGAAGAAAAAAATTAAAAAAAAAAGGCCACCATTTCATTGTCAGAAGACAAAATATATATGAAAGAAGGCAGAGAGAGACTACGTACTCGTAGCAATTATACTACTTGAAAAGAATTTTAAAGGAGGCAACAGACATTGACGACATGGGGCCGTTGGATTACCTTGACGTGTTGTGTCAACAACGAATCTCGTAGTATTCCGTGCCGTTCTGGCTCCAAAATGAGAAAGAAATAGCAGTCGCGATAGCGATGCGACCCTATTACACCCACAGTCACTGTTTTTGGGGAAAAAAGAAAGGAAGGAAGCAAACAAACAAGAGGAGACCACATAGCACACAGCTCAGGGACGCAGAGGAAGGAAGTCAGGCCGTGCAGATGTGAACAAGAAGAAGTAAACAACATGCATTTAGGCCCAGTTGCCGCTTGTGCATGCTCCCAAATCAAATCAAATTGCATGCTCTTCTCAGTAGTATTTCTGATTTCTCCCGTCCCATTCCCAACATTCATTAAATTAGTCCCCCACCCGTCAATCATCAAACCGGCCACAAAACCATAACCTACCCATCTAATTTTCTTTCATCATCATCCCTTTGTCGCAATGCCTACGTCTACCTTCTCCCGCTCTCATTCTCTCTCTCTCTCTCTCTTGTTTCCTTTCATTTTTGGTTGCGGAGGCCTCGTGGAGGCTAGGCACCAGTACAGATAATTATCAACAAATCTAGCTCACCCTGGCCTATACATTTTGGTGAATAGGCCACCTGATCATAAGGTAAGGTTGCATTCTAGTTGTACCAAGTACGTACAGCCATTTTTACATATTATTAGTTTTGACTTCCAGACACGAAACGATTGTGAAAAAAAGGAAGAAAAATAATAAAAAGAAAAGCAGAACCCAAAAGAAAGGAAACATTTATAATTCTTAGCTAGTGATTGCTACTGAAATGCCCCAAACCCATGGCTGAACTCATTGAGGCAAATTTAGCAAGCTCGTGTGGCAAGAATGGACGTCCGCCGTCTCCTCCCATTCCCAGAAAATCTCTGGTTAGACTTGCGTGTTCGACGACTGCATTGAATCCCGGGTGACGATGAAAACCGCCCAAGGAAGCCACAGATTGGCTGTCTGCGGCAGTACTGGTTTGCACCATGGGCTGATGATCCAGATTATTGGTTAACGTGGAACTGGTTGACGAAGTCATATTCGAACCCCCGCCCATCATATTGTCCGTTTGCTTCCCGAAAACCTGCATCATCTCTGTCCTATTTTGCGCTAAACCACTGCTAAAAGCAATCATATTAGCAGCAGCAGCAGGAGAAGACGACGAAGAGGAGGGGTTCATTATGCCGAAGCCATTGCCGAAGATTGCTGCGGTGCTTTTAGATGACCCCATCTGAGCTGCCTTCTGGAGAAGGGCAGTGGCCGACATTGGCGTCGCCGAAGATTTTGAATGACTGATATCATTGTTACTGGCAGCACCAGGCGAGTACAAAGAAGAAAGGGTTTGGGTATTAATGCTGCCTCCGGCTCCTTCATCCTTTAAGACTTGTTGGGGCATCATCGGCGATAAGGAGAGATTTGCTGCGGAAGACGATGGTGCTGATGACGGTGGTGCGCTACTCTTTTCCAGCTGCTGCCAAGGCATGCCATAATTGCCAAAGACATCAGCGGCCGACGACATTTGCATGATGTCATGGTGTGAAGCCGAGGGCATGTAGAGATTTTGGCTTGGGGGCATATCAGCGTGATTGAGCTGATGATTGCTAGCTTGATCCAACCACAATGAAAGTCTAGGCTTGAGCTGATTTCCAGTTGCAAAGTCTACCCCAATTTGTGAAATCCCAGTTGGACCGCTCAGTCCGTGAGGAAAACTACCCGGATGATTTAGCAGAGCACCACCATTTAAATGCTGCTGATCAGTTTTGAAGTTGAAATTATTGGCCGCAACAGAAGTAATTCTTGCACTTTCTTCAGCTAAGGCATCGCAGAAAGCTCTATGCGTGATAAAGCTGTCTTTTCTGTAGTAAATGGAGAAAAATAAAATAAACTAGAAACGCCCTCATTTAATTCGAAAACAACTTGACTCATCCTAATGATTTCTCGGCAATTAATTCAGTTCCAACCACAAATGTCTTGACATCATTACTAGTTGCATTTATTTCAACAGACAAATATTCTCGATCAAACAAGGATTTCATTTGAGGATTGCGAAGTTTGCAAAAGAGGGAAAGAAATACTAAATATATAGTACCAGTGCTAGTACCTGGAAAAGAGCGTTCCACAGTCGCATTTATACTCTCTAGTCCCGCAAGTCTTAGAATGAGCTTTCCAGTCCGATTGAACTGCGTACTTCTTTGAACATTTCTCACACTTCCACTTCTTCTCCCCGTGCTTCCTGCTGAAATGCTTCTTTATCCCGGTGAGGTCCCCGAGTGCTCGAGACGGGTCGTGGTGGACGCATGTCTTTTCTGGGCATATGTACACCTTCCTCTTCACTGGCTCTTTAGTAGTCCTTTGTTTAAGCTTCCATGGAAGATTGTGCCCCCTTCTATGAAGCTGCAAGTTTTGTTCTCTTTGGAAACCCTTGTTGCAAATTTCGCATATGAATCTGTTCGTTGCCATAAGGGTCTTGGGCGAGAGAGCCATAACTTCAGCATCTGGATCTAATTTTAAGAAGAACCAAGGGTGGGAAATTAATTGAAAGTCTTTCCAGTTTAGGCTCCGTGGTCTAATATAGTCCTAACACTTACATCAGCTACATGATAACCAAAGCACATATTAAAAAGGGTGCATGCCAATTCATTTGCCAAGTGAATTAAATCAGAAAGCTTATAGCAACTGAAATTTAAGGCTTGTCTCCTCTTTACCTGGGTTTCCTGGTAGATTTCTCTTCTTTTTGCCAGCTGGGTTAGTGGTGGTGGAGTTGGATTTGGGATTGGAAGTACTGCTAGTAGGGTTCGTATCAGCTGGCTCTGGAGAAAAGCCATTGACTGAAGGGGGAACTGTAAACATATTTGCAGACATGACTAGCATAAGGAAAATGAATATATGTTGGGGTTGGGATTGGGATTGAGGGGGGTGGGGGGGTGTTAAGGGTAAGGATTTTCTCTTGGCTTAGTGGACACAAAAACTAGCTTTTGGAAGCTAAAAACTCCGGTTATCCCACCAGTTGATAGCTTCCAACACTAGCTTGGCTGACTGCTTGTCTGCTAGGAAACAAAAGAAGAAGCAGGAGCAAGAGTGAGTTTCTCCAGATACAAACAGATAAAACTTTGGTAGTATTAGTGTATTACCCAGATCTTACGAGGGACGGGCTTATCAGATTGTGCCAAAAGAACAAGAGAGCACACACAAAACACCCAACAAAACAAGCTTGATATCGTAATATAAAAAGCAAAAAACAAACAATAATCTAGAAAAACACTTCGGACACTTTCCTTGCAGAGGGAGAGAGATCCGAAAACACTTCGGACCTTTGTTTTGATTTCAGAAGAAAACACCAAAAAAACCCTCGAAAGCTAAAGAGAATATTTCCACTCTTTTTCTAACCGGCTGCTCTTTCTCTCTATCTATCTCAATCTCGCTTCCACAAACTTGCAAGCTTCCCTCTCCACCCCACGTCCTCTCACCTTTTATCTTACCCACAATTTTCAAAGTCGGTCAGCCATGGATTTAGCAGATGGGCCCCACCTCCCCCTTGTATATCCACTATGGAGTATAATCCTATACAGGCACTTATTATGTATATATTGGCTGTATGCTGTTCAACAGAATGTGTAGAGCTCTGTGTCAACACTTATGCAGCATTCCGAGCCAAATTCTCTATTTATCAAGATCTATGAAATATTGAGGAACGGTTCAGATTCTTCGGAAATTTGGAAACTTTAAATAGAAAAAAGAGCTAAATGCTGGACATATTCTGCAGTAGTACGATTTTTGTGGAATTTTTTTTTTTTGAACGCTTCGGAGCATCGAGTTTATTAATGCATTCTCATGTTTGAACTGAGATGCATAACAATTGTCAGTATTGAATTTACCTTTTCTGGAAGGAGAACATCACTCTACTGCGTCAAATATTGAGTTTTATAAGGTTACTTTAATTACCAGGTGATGGGGGGTTTTTATTAATCTCTTATCAAATGAATTTCATGGTTATGAGTTAGGAAACTATATATTGTATTTGTGTGCTACCTTAGTTCTGTAATATTCATAAATTGTTGAACTTGAACAAGATTTTTTTTTTTTTTTGTTTTGTTTCTTGTTTCTCTCTCTTTTGAGAATTAATAATATTCTCTGAACTTCAAAATCTGAAAATTTGCAGATTAACAACATCCACTCCCGCTTATATATGTTCCGAAGTAGTCGTATTGTGCTTTGAGAACTCATGGAGCTAGTAGATTTAAATTCTAAAGTTTTATGCGAAATCAAGACTCAATTCTGTTCTTTTCATATTTTGATACTACTAAAATAATACTGCTGCAATGATGTTGTCCATATGATGCGCAGATGGTCAATCGAAAAGTTTATTTTTATTGACACGGTAAAGTGACAGAGTATATTGTTCGTCGTCATTGATTGGTTTGGCGTCTTCAGATTTGAGCACATCAAGTGTTATGTTCACACTGACGCTTAAATTTATGTTTCCAACCCTAAATGTGTAAGTTTGCTATAACTAGTGATACGTACAATTACATACTCTAAATAGACATCATCCTTCTAGCTGAGCTTGGAGCTATTTATAGCAAGCTCTAATTAATGTAGGTGGCTTAACTATTTCTCTTCTTTCCTCTTTTCTTTTCTTTTCTCCACAGACAAAAAGACAACTTATAAACCTGGAATTCCTAATTTAAGGAGATTCTTTAACGTAATAACGAAATTTACATCGCAACGGATCTTTTGTCCCACATCCTGTGCCACTCTCTGTGCCATTTTTTATTATATTGATATTTCTCTTATATAAACATCATGTTTTAATTCTTTTTTGTTTCCTTAACATCATGTTTTAATTCTTTTTTGTTTCCTTAAGATTCAATAACTATTAATTGAATTTACATGTACTTGAAGCAATAAATGCGAATGTAGATTTGCACAATACCTTGCACTATGTTTTCTTAGTATCTATGTGGTTAACATTGGCATTTGGCATCTCTATAACATCTCATATTACACGCATCAATATTTAATTTAGAGATGTTATACATATGCATATTGTACGATTTTTTTTCAATAGTAAGGGTAAAATTGTGGCAAAAAAAGAGTGCATATTTTGCACAATTACATATATAAAGTCATACCTGAATAGTGTGAAAGTATTTCTAAATTGTGGAACCAAAAATAATATTAGTACAATTAATCTAACTCTTATCATCGTGTATGACATTAAAATTTTATCACCTTATTATTTTCGTATGTATCAATTTATGTATGACATATGTGGTTGCTAATTTGTATATATGTAACTCCGAAGGATGTCATTAATTATGCTTACCGTGCTACATAAATTTTAGATTTCACCAAAAATTAATGTATGATTTGTAAAGTATAATACGCTGAAAGTTTATTTCGAATTCTATATTGTTAGTTGAAAATACGAGTGTTTTTCAGAATATCCGTTGAAATGTATGAATTACAATTTTTTTTTTTGACTTATACATAAGAACGTTTTATTGTGATGATATAACATGAACTTTTACTAGCTAAACTATACAATAAAGAATAAAGAAGAGGAATAACAAAACGAAGCCGAGTCCACCCAAAAAAAAAAAGGAGATTTCCGCTTGTTATTAGTAGTTTGTTTTCCTAATTTTACTTCAAATTGCCCGATAAGAAATTCCGTTGAAACTAGCCCTAATTGAGGTACAAATTTTCCTTTAGAAGAAAGACTTGTTGGGTTGTTGTTTCACAGACTGCAGACAAGACTGCAGGTGCAAAACTGCAAATATCATCAAGCTTAAGCTTGTGGACCTGAGGCTAAGGCCTGAGAGGCTAAAAGAGTGAAGAGAAAGGTCAAAGGATGGTGAATTTTTTATTATTAAAGAAAAAAACTTTCTTTGACAAACGTGTGGAAGGCAATGATATATTTTTCGTAGAAAGTAAAAAGAAAGTAGATTGCCTTTTACAGCACCCCCCGACCCGATCAGGTATAAAATGATTACAGCATAATTAAAGGTTGGACCCCAAGTGAGAGGATACAAAATTGCAGTGTGGGCCGGAGGGGAAAAATGTCAGGAGAGGAGACTCGTCATCCATCGATCAGGGGTCAGTCAGGGCGAGGGTGGAGAGAGAGACAGCCGCTGCTGCTGCTGTTGCTGTTTAAGAATTAGTAAGACAGAGAAAATGAAGAATTGAATTGAATTTCCCGAGGTACTTTCGTGGGTAACAGTCGTCCGTGATACCACTCCCTCCTCTGTGGGGTCCTTTTTATTGTTCTCTGATAGTACAACCATTCGCAGCCAAGGTACTACTGCTCGTAATTCATATGTACTGGAGTCCAATAATGTGGTTTGGTGCACGCATGGTCCTGTTGGCTGTTCTATTTCGAAGACGTCCAACTATGGTGTCACGGTTTCCCTGATCATCACAGGATTGCTTCCTTTGTCTATTTCCATGGCGATAAACCAATCACAACTTATCTCATGTGGGAGGTCTCCTTTGGATGGCTGGCTGCCTGGCTACTTTTTGTACCTTTTGTAAAAAATATATATATATATATATATCGATGCTACTTGACGGATATAAAATAAAAAAATGACTGAAAAATATGACCACCTTAAGTAAAAAGCTACAATCCAAACACCACCTGACAGATTGATGAAATAAATGTGTGAACAAAATATTCTTTCAAATAATGGCTAAAGGAGGGGGGGGAGGGTGGTAATTAAGGGGCTTCGAAGCTGCTAAAATAAATGTGTTAGTGGTTAAGATTTTTTCTTTGTTGGGGATTAGTGCTTAAGGGTACTGTCACTACTGTGTATCCAAAAATCTCATTTTCGTGACAATAATCTTGATGGTAAGGAATGATTTTGAGCGGCGGGGAAAAGGAATGCTTCAAAAGAATCAAATCTTTATTGGTAGATGCAAATGTCAGCGATATTAGAGATGCCTAGAAATTTCTAAAAACGGAGTAAACAAATCTTGGAACATGCACCTTTCAAGTTGAGCAATTCTAGAAAGTAGAAACTTTGGTTGCGATTAATTGAATTATTAATAAGTACGTTAATTTTAGGTGATATTTGAAGAGTGAACAAAGTTTGAAAAGTGAACAAAGTTGATACGTTAATTTTAGGTGATATTTGAAAAGTGAACAAAGTTGAGGTGATGTAAGGCCAATTGGTTACTTTATATATAAACATGTGGAAAGAGCAATATACATACATACATACATAGAGTCTGTCTAATGGGTGCCCTGTAGACACCGATAAGATATATTTCACGAGTTAGAATTTTAGAAATAGAAAATTAATTAGAAAAATGCATAAATGCAAGGGAATTAATTAGGCAAACTGTATAAATATAAAAAAAAATATTAATTGTTAATATATGTATATACATGATAGATCATGTGGAAGTGTATGAATGAGTGTCCATAAAGTACGATAGAAAAATCTATATATATATATATATATACATGTATACATAAAAGTGTTGTACAACCGGGTACACACATAATTGATGGTGTATTTTCATAAAAGCGTTGTACAACCATTACGTGTAAGATGGTCTGCATGCATCGAACAGAGGGACAAAAACACTCCAAAAAAAGAGTACACAGGCATGGTTTTACTTATACATCTCTCTCGCGTACGTAGTTAGAGGAATTTACGGCAGCAAACGTCCTGGATTGGAAGCAGCATAGAACAAGTATAATGTACGTCAATATGTATTATTGTTTGCTTGCTCTTTGTCATAGCCACCAAAAAGAACGTACGATCGAATCCTGTTATGTTAAGTTAGTAGTAACAAAAGGCAAGTGTACCGTACTCCGTAATTAATTAGCTTTGGATTAATCACGCAGTACGGCAGCAATCATTGTTGATTTATGACCAAAAATTAAAAAAAAATAAATTGAGCAGTATATTTGTTCATCGTCTGCGAGTTAATTATTTTTATTCACTTTCGACTCACGAGATGGTGTTAGAAATATTGCACTATATCTATATCTCCTCGGGCACATGCAGAAGAGGAACCCAACAGTATAATTCTGTGTAGATGGAAGGAAAAAAAAAACGCTGTAATTTTACCACTTTCAGGATTCTTTTTCATCGTTACAAAACAAAAATGTGTACAATCCTGTGATTTAAAATGAAAATTTCTTTTCTTCGTCCGTGTTCGAGAACGGGTTGCGGGGTGCAAACAAACATTTGGGCCATAGTTTCCCAATTCCCATATGGCCATGCTTTTCATGCTTCACATTCCAACCCGTGATAACATTTACTACTATATATGTAGTCATTATTACAAACATCATCAGCTATTTATTATATGCTTTTTTTTTTTTTTTTTGAAGCATCCAAACCCTACATTTGTGTATGGACCTTTTTAACTCAAATGTATAAACTTTGAGGTAAAGCTCAAAGTGTAAAAAAAAAAAAAAAAGAGAGAGAGACCGTACACGAAGAACAGCTTTGGAAGAAAGTTTCAAGTGTCCTTTTCGGAGCTGACTTTGAGTGGTCCACCCTCTCTTAATGCACTAATAATCAATTAGAAAAAACACACATTATTATGCGATAAAGTATATCCCAACACATAAAAATAATTTAACTGCTTTTGGCCTCATGCATTCGGATCCTACTCCAACTTGAATTATTCTTCTTGTTCTCATACCCCACCCGTAGGGTCCCCAAAGTTCCCATATTCCAACCCCCCCAAAGCGGGGGAGGGGGGCTGTTTGGGGCAGCCAATCCATAAAACCACCTTTCTCTTCCAATTGAATTAGTCTAGTCTCTAGTGTAATTTGGTACTTTGCTTTGTATAATACGTATGTTATGTATGTAGTACGTGTGTTTTGTATAAAAAACATGCAAACCTAGGGAAACAGGCGACTTATATTATAGTATATCTTAATCAGATCTAAACCCTAATTCAGGGGTTTGGGGGGGGCGGTTGTGGGGTTGTGATGAGGGAAGATTATATAACATAAAATTACATAAAATGAAAGTCCGACCACAAACGACATCACTTTCATCCATCCATTCCGTAGCATAGATTCCACCTTTCTCTCCCCGATGTATGCACTGTAGAGGACTGACTATATATATATATAGATAGATATAGATATTCTTTTCTTTATTCCCCTAGAGTACTAGATATGGTTTTGTTGGCTAACAACTTAAATTATTGGGTATTATATACAGATCACAAGAATTATTAGTTGGCAAGTCCTTCTCCTTAAAACGCGTCCTAGTGTTACATTTTCAAGCTACCTATGTAGCATCACCACCCACGTAAAGAATATTTGGAAAACTTCATTTGCTTTGTCCATTCCATCCCTATGATTTCGGGGTATATTCATCAATTCCTATTTTAATCAACCAAACACCAACAGTTTTCACCGAAAAAGAAAAAAGAGAACTCCACACGTCAAAGATCATATGCTGCAACTTGATTTGCCGTTTTTCCACATTGATCAGTAAGCAGAATGTGGCGTTCTTGCTCATGTCTCAAATTATTATCCTTTTGCCAGGAAATAAATGTTTGTAGTACGTACCCGATTTGGATATTTCCTTTGTTTTCTTTCCCTTCCCTCCTGCCACGCATTATTCTTACCGTTAATGAATACTTGGATTATCATGCTTGACCAACCGATGGAAAAGTGCCCAAGCCCTGCAGCCAAACAATTCCATGTTTTTGGGAATAAACACACATGGGGCTGTCTAGGCACAGAAGGGATCCAATGCTGATTGATACATACATACACACATATATCATATATGTATATATATATATAGAACGCTTGCATGAATGCATAAATAAGTTGTTGCAGGCGCAGCAGTAACCTTTTTTTTTTCAAGTACTGTTAACAAAACTAGAAATTCTTTATTCTACAATATCTCTGCTACAAGTCAAAGTAAAAATTTAGAACTAAAAAATGGCTATTCCCTCACGCAATAAAAAGTTCATTTGTCAACTGGATGGCATTCGGCTTTTTGTCAACTGGATGGGATGGCATTCAGCTTTGGGCAGATTTGATACTTAATTACCAGCTAATTTGGAAGTTCATACTTGACTCCAAATTATATTTTGTACCATTTCTCCAAGGGAAAATTTCTCTCTTTCTTTGTCTTGAGAAATTAAGGCGAGTCCAAGTGGTGGTTTCTATTTGTCGTTTTTAATTGCAAAGAGAAGAGATATGCGTCTCAATTTTCCTCCCTCCGCATGACCAAATAGGAAACTGCAGGCAGTTCATTATATTAATCGGACTGTGTGTGTGGATCTGTTAGATTCTTAACCTTCTTCATGCAAAATCATTTAGTTTTTGTTAATTTTGAACAGGGGTCTTGATTCTTTTGACCAATTTGGCATGGGGCTGTCGGCGCTTCAGTGCAGAACCATAGTTCCAGTCTGGCTTAAGAGATGGATATTTAATTTTGCTTTGCTAGTATATCTGTACTTTTGACAGTTCCTTTTGAAAATACCTTAATAATTCATTTGATGTTCAAATTAAGTTGGCATGGAGATACCAGTCAAATTATTTTTCATAATTTTCACGTGTGGGAGGATTTCTTACTTTTCTTCTTCAAACTTTTTTTTTTGGATTAATCTTGTATGTACTGACAGTGTATACATTGTGATACTCAGATGAATACCACATATGCTAAATTTAAATTTCAAATCTTAATTTCACTTATGTGGTATTTGATGCGACTGTCGAGAGCACGTTCCGAACTGAGCAGCAGCGGGCTGAGCGAACTGATACTAGTGAGGTAAGCTAACTGGCCTACTAACGGCCTACAAGAAAGACTAACGGCGAGGCTAGTTCCCCGGAATAGCTCCGACGGTCAAGTCAGTAAAAGCTTAAGAGTAAAGCAACAGCGTAAATACGGTAGACGGCGTATCTCGTATTGTTTTGTTGTGCCATATTTATAGGCCTCGTGGTAGAAGTTTCCTTATAGGAATAGGAGTCCTGCTGAGGAGGGAGTCCTTCTAGGATTTCGTCTGCTAGCTCCGAAAGGTTCGGGAGCCGCGGCCCACTAGGCTCACCTAGCTAAGAGGTGGCGGCTATGCGCGAACTGTCATGCCTTCTGCCCGAGCTAATCTGTCCGAACTGCTAGGTCACCAGGGCCGAACTGACACGTGGCTCCGGTGAATTGGCCCCACTACACTTCATTTAACGATGATAGTGAATAAACTGTCAGTCTATATAAGATTTACTCTTTTTTTTAGCAATCATCGTATTCCTCTCTGGATGGGGGGAAAAACAGAAATAATAATAATAATAATAATAAAAGAGCAGCGAAGACACGGTTGCATACGTATTTTCTGTCCACTGGTAGGACTCCATGTCATCAATCAATAACACCGATGAAGTTCATATGTTATTATGAAAACGATTTCTTAACCTGAATTTTCAAAAGTCACGCTTAGCCAGTTAACCTGAAAACGATTTCCCTTGAATGACATCTTCAAAGACCAAATCAATTCAGAAAATGGAAATGTTGATTACAGTTTCTACAAAAAAGCAGTTTGAACCCTGCAGATCGTACAAAGTTTTGAACAGGATGGTTGAAATTCAATGCATCAGAATCTTGCTTAATTCGGCTGTCTTGTCGATTCGTTGTTTTTCTTAATTAACTTTCAGCATATATATATATATATATATATATGTCATGACCTTTCGTTGTTTTCGTCGAGCTTCCACAGGGTAGAATATATTTATTAAATATGCGACCCTTATTGCTGTCTCATTATTGGGCTTGAATGAGACTCAAACAATTTATGTGATCATTATTAGACTTAAAAAAAAGAGCGAGATGGAGAGGAGGCCTGAAATCAGAGGCATAGTTTGGGATGACTTCAAAGGCGGCGGAGATCAACTCCGAATTCCCGTTGTCTTCCCACAATTTCTGACCAAAGCTCCCAAGCCTAGCAAAGTCATCTCAGATTTCTGTCTGCTGCACCGTGGCCTAAATGTTGATCCAGAAAATAGAAGGCCCAATACCAACCCCGTCCCGTCCCCTGGGGTGGGCCCAAATCCCAAGTTTGAATGATTTCATCTTTCTATATTCGTGGGCTTAGGCCCGCCGTTTGGCCAAAAATATAAATAAATAAATAGAGAGAACTCACTCAGAACTAATAAGCAGCCAGAAAAGTGTAAGAGTATAATCATGATGGGCAAGTTTTTTTTTTTTTTTTTTTTAAATAAATTTCTGTTGTTGTGATTAAATTAGAACACAACTCCCAAAAATGAGTAAAAAATCATATATTGTTATTTGAAATTTGGTTTTTGTTGAAAGGGAGACTACACACCTTATAATGAAAAAGAAGAAATGGAAAAGTTTGACGATCGAATTAAGATTGTCACGGTTATTTGACTAATGTTCCTGTCCATCAAGTTGAGTCTAAAAAATTTGAAAGCTATTATTTGAGTGTATACATTTATTACATTAAATTGTACATGCATGGTTATTTAGTGTATTACATTGCACTGTACAACTTATCACCATTCACCACCAGTGACCGTAAATTGTACAATAAGGTCCGTTTTGTGTTTAGTCTTTCATGGCGAGAGGTGCAAAAGAATTAGTAATTGGATTTTGGTTTTCCAGTTCAACAGAAACGGAGAGATCCGCTTCCTTGAAAATTACTTGGGATATTGACTCTGAAATTTCCTAATTTCTGCTCTTTCTCTGTTTATAATTTATGCTAATTCCGACCGTGCAAATTGCAATTTTAGAGGTTGAGATAGGAAATAAAAAAGTGGGACAGAGAGTGACATAGGGTGTGAGATAGAAGATCCGTTGCACTTGGAACGGGGTTAAAGGAAAATCTTGAAAAGGAACCCTTGCACCAATAAACTTCCTTGATGTTCACAAAATGACATCCTCTTAAACAAGGCGCATCCAAGAAACTCTTCGAGAAAAGGTGCAGAGACCCCTTGCACCAACAATTACTTCTTGAACTCTTCGAAACGGGCTAATTCTAACTCATGTATTTAATTAATAGCAATTCTTTAAAAAAAAAGAAATTTTTTTTCATCCTTTCCCAACGGCAAAGACTTTGACAACCCTCCTTCAATCATTGGATCGACTCTCCAATGATTCTGACAGTAACAGCATCTCCATCTTCACATGCATTACTTTCTTTTCAATTTTTCATTCTTCAACCACCTCCTTTTGAGGACAACCCTGTTAAAATTTTCTCCTTTTTTACCTCATTCACATTCACGTCATGCACGATTGAATCTGCAAATTACAAGTGGGAGTTTATAAAAGCATTTCGTCACTAAGTCCAGAGGGTGATTTTGGCTTATTGTTTTTGCTTAACATTTATAATGAGAATGTTTTAGTACTATGGTTTAGCCGGAATATTATTCGGAAATCGCTGGGCGTTGCAAACATGAAGCCAAAAGAAATATATACATACGCGTGTGTTGGGATATTTTAGGTTTGTTTTGTGGGTTGGAGTTGGAAGCCAATTGGAAGAGCCACCTTCATTTTCTGTTTACGTCAACGAATACTAAAAAATCATCTGTCTATTCATGTGGACTTTTAATTACATATATACTACTGCATAGTATTATCAAGTTTTACTGAGCTTAGCTCAGTGGCTTTTGGTGAGGTGGGAGGTCAAGAGTTTAAATTTGCCGCCCACAATCCATCACTATATATGACCTGCCACTTTAAAATGGTTCCAGACGGGTGTGTAGTACACTCATTTTGGTCGATGGTGATTCAGTCTCCAGCGATTTTTCCTTAGGCCTCTTCAAGTCCTCCTACTCATAGTATAGAATAAATGTAGGTCTATCGTATTCGGAAAAAATAAATGGTATTATCAAGTTTTGTTATGGCACATGATTGGATGGATGTTTTAACACTGAGCCAAGTTTTGTTTGTTCCAGAGCGTTGGAAGCGTATATTTGTGAATCAGGATCATATATCTATATATACAGTTACGATTTAAGAAGGGTTAATTAGAGGATGACACCATGTTAAACCACCACACTTACTAGGCTAAATTCATGGAATGGTGATACCAGTGAAAGTACGATTTACTTTAACCATTCTGAATGGTACAGTAAGTACGTTAAAGAGGGACGTCACCACTGAAAACATTTATTATTATTGACTTAGCAACTTATGAGAATTAGCAAACTTTTCTTGTTGGCTGTGTCTTATTTACAGCAACCTCTTTGCTTTCTTGTATGGAAAAGGCTCAGGATAACATTTTGTCTTTTTTTAAAAAAAAAAAAAAAAAAAATCTCAGACGGAATACATATCATGGTTATGAAGGATTCAAAAACAGGCATTGAAGGATTCAACAGCAAGAAGCTTTTTATACTCTTCTTTTTGTGGCAATGTCGTACAGCCTAAATTTAGTTAGAGAGGAGAGGGATTCTTTTGCCCCGAACCCGATAGAAAGAAGAAGAAGAAAAAGGATGCCCTGCCCATGACTATGCGAATCCTTAATATTGGCAATGGCATACATATGTTCCATATGATTTTCAAAAAGAGAATCCAAGACATGGGTATGAAACGCACACGTGTTTGATTCCTCTGGCGCAGATGGGACAAGGAATTTAGAGAGCACACAGGATCAAGACTTGGAATGGGAATGTCGGATTGTTAACTTTCCCGAATGACACAGCTGAGCTGCTACAATGTTAATGGAATGTGGCTGTTGATTTTTCTTTCAACCAAATGCCATTTGGCTCCCCTGCAATGTCGCTTCTTCTTCTCCTCCTTCTTCTTTTTTGGGTTTAGTTAAACAGCCATTAAGCTTGTGGATTTGTCTGAATAAACGTCTGCTATGCTGACGAGTTATCTCAGCAACAGCCTAACTTGACTGTCCTGATGTCTGGATTACGTTTTTAGCATTCGACTGTTGAAAATTAAGTATGAAAATGATCGTTTTTCAAAAAAGAAGGAGAAAAAAAAAAGGTATGAAAAGGTTTTACACTTTCTCAGAAAAAGCTAGTCCCAAAGATTCCACTTATTTTATCCCGTGGGCACACAGAAGGATCCATCCTAAGAATTATATCTGCTCTGAAATATTTGCATTTATTTAGTTTCCTTCTTTTGGTCCATAACAATATCCAGTTTTGGTTGCCCTGATGACCTAGGATGTTACCCTTTACGGATTTGTTTTACTGCTAGTTTACAGCTTAGTGACAAAATTAATACCGATGATGAGGGAGGACTTTGACCGTGTAAGCAAGCAAGGCAAAAAAAAAAAAGAAAAAGAAAAAGAATTTTTTGTTTTTTTTTTTCAGAATCTCTGAGGAGGAATTATTTTTGGGCATCTAGTAGCCTCGTAGCTAGTGGACATCAGCCCGCCAAAGCTTTCCCTGCAATATTTTTTCTCAAAGGAATCCAGTCATGGATGAAAGTAAAGGCTACATCAAGAACGCATCTACCCTTATCTTTCGTCATAACATCCAAAGTCCAAACACTTAGCAGCCGATGTTAACTAAATAATAATTAGGAAAAAAAAAAGGGTATAAACTACTACGTACTACAAAGCTGAATATCTGGTAGAAATGCTCCCCTGTTCGCAGGAGATATGCTATTATGTGCTTGGATTTTCTAATAAGGCTCAAAAACAAATAGACAAAAACCTATATTTTTCTTAAGTTTAATTTCAAGTAATTTCTTTGACAGGGCCTGCGTGTAAATATATAATGCAATGCAATCTAATTTTTCAATCTTTGAAAAGCTACGCGTAATCTGGTCATGATCTCTTTTTCTTTCTTTTTTTTTTTTGAGATATATATATAGACAGGGTGGATGCTCCTTGGATATTAGTAGTATATATATGGATGGTGAATATTGCTTGCTCCCAAATTGTAGTGTTTGGTTATATCGCGAGGTGTCCAGTTCAGACACATCCCCTTCCCCTTCCCCCTCCCTTGGTTCTTACACCAACAAGACACATAAATTCCTCTGTCCTTGGTCGTCCGCGGCAGCTCCATGGAAAAAGATCCACTCAATCAAGAGATTCAGCTCCCTCCTGGCTTTCGATTTCATCCCTCCGATGAGGAACTCATCGTGCACTATCTCAGGAAAAAAGCCACCAAAATCCCACTCCCGGCTGCTATTATTGCTGAAGTTGAACTTTACAAATTTAACCCCTGGGATCTACCAAGTAAGTACTTGACCCCATGTATTACTCTTCCTTTACTAGTTCCTGCTGTGTAACGCTAAAAAGAAAAAAACATGTATCTTGGCTTGGCAGAGAAAGCTCTATTTGGGGAGGACGAATGGTACTTCTTTACTCCGAGGGATAGGAAGTACCCGAATGGGATGAGGCCTAATCGAATGGCATCCTCAGGTTACTGGAAGGCTACTGGAACCGATAAGCCTATCCTGTCTTCCTCCGGTGCAAAGGTCATCGGAGCCAAGAAAGCTTTAGTGTTCTACACAGGACGTCCCCCAAAGGGTAACAAGACTGACTGGATCATGCATGAGTATCGGCTGCCCGAAGCAACTTGGACCGCCAAGAAAGAAAGATCTATGAGAGTAAGTTGATACCCTCATGATCATTATTACAACCCACAATTTATACTCACTAAATAACATATTACTATGTAATTGATCTTTGGTGCGGACCATAATCATTTCGTAATGTTCTTGAAGATTGCTGCACGTGTAGCTAGTTTTGATTTTTAAGCTGGTTATAACAGATATATAGAATCGTAAATTTGCGCCCCCTTTCAAATGACCTTTGCGGATTAACATCTAGTACTGCATGACATATAATTAAGGTTTTACACTTTCCCAGTCAGACTCCATTGGTGGAATAATTCTTGGTGTGCTAGCATTTGTTTAAATCTTGGCTCCTCTTGATAACACCCCCCACCCCCTCCCCTCCTAATGAAGATGGAGTGTGTAAGTACTTTCTGATCGTTCATCACGGGAAGCTTTCTGTACTGTTCTTTTCTTTTCTTTGCTCTGGTCAAAACAAAATATAACGTTGGTCGATGGAAATGAGTATGCGCTTTTGAATTTGCAGTTGGATGACTGGGTGCTTTGCCGAGTGAGGCAGAAAACCGGCACGGCAGGAAACTTTTGGGAAGACAGAAATGGTCCTGCAAGCAAAGAAACAGTTCAATGCCATCCAAAATTGGATAAACACTGCCCTGTCCCTATGGGAACAACAAGTACGGCTCCCGCAACTGCTGAAATGGTCAGAGAATATCCATACAAAGACTGTCCAATGGTACCATTTCTCTTTGGCTCTCAAGAATTTGCTTGCATGGATACCGTCTCTAACATAAGTTTCCAAGGCAGCAAGGCTTCCTCACAAACTGGCCCTCCTTGCGTGGACTCAGTATCCAACATAAGTTTTGAAGGGAACAAGACTTCATCCGTTTGCGGGGACAACTTTAACATAGACTATTTGCAAAATGCTGTCCTTCCTTCTTCTTCTTCCGGTAATGGTTTGTTGCACATGCGGAAGAGGAAAAATATACTAACAATAGAAGGGAATGGTACTGAAGGGGATATTAGTTTCACACACCCCCACAAGAAACAAACCTACAGATCAGAAGGCCAAATGGAGGGCAATCAGCCCCAGTCTACGAGCAACGACACTACAGGTACCGTTTCTTGCAGTACAAACCAAATGGAGAAATACAACTCCAGCGTGGATCAGTTGGGCTCTATCACGATGTGTCAAGATCTATACAGTTTGGCCTTTGCTTGAGGAGAATGAGGTATCGAGCTGGCAAAGAGGACAAGACCAACAATACAAATAAAGTGACCATGAGCGCCATTCTTCCACATTAATTCTCGTCTCCAAAGCAGCTTCAGCCTAACACTCATGGCTATGGAGTGTAAAGTGTGAGGTGCACAGACAATATTTCTTCATGCACTATGTATTTACGTAAGAAGTTACTTAAAACCCTGGGTAGGAGTCGTCTTGTATATATTTGGGGTGTGTGGATTGGGAATGATTCACGAATTCACGAATATATAACTTTTATGAATTTTCATCAGAAGACCGTCCGATGTTGCTCGTTCATTCTAACAAGAGTTAGCTAGAGAGGCTCAATTGTACAGGACCAAATTGCAACGGATCTTAGTGTAACTCCAGCAGAAAACGAGAAAATTGCAAATTCGACAGTTATTTGTGGAGTAATACGCAATTAATGAGTAATCCAAATAATTTTAGAACAGCTTTACGTGGTTAGAAACGTTTGAAGACAAAGAGCTGTTTGCAATTGGCCATGTAAATATTTGCTCGTATTTATTGCATGCTCTTCCAGAGTTTTGGTTACTTCGTGGGATTATGTAAGCTGATGTCTTTCTTATTAATTTTGTCGTTGGGATCCATCCTTACAAATACTATTATACTTTGCCCCTAAAGATCCTTTTTTTTTTAAATTAAAAAAAAAAACTTCATTGACAACACAGGCTGAGCTATACTCAGCTAAGCGGAACTTCTTCTTCTTCTTCTTCTCCATTCTTTTTGAAAAAAAGAAAAAACTGAAATTAATTTAGCATTTATGGGATCCATAACAGCCAGTTGGAGTAGAGAATCAGTGATGATTACTTTTAGACTTTAGTCATTTCCCGAACTGTGAATACAACAACACGTAGTACAATTTTCTCGTTCCTGTCCTGTCCCGTCCCTGCCCTGCCTCTCTTCTAACTAAAAATTAAAAGAAAAATGAATACAGGAAGATACATAGACAAACTGACAAACATATCTTTACTGACAAACATGACTGGTGAGAGGCAACCTCCATATGTAATCAAATGCAACTGTCGCAACAATACAGATCTGATTTGATCAACGCAATAAGTTACTGCAGACCAACACTAATGCCAGTCCAGCAAGCCTGCAGCATACAAGTCGCTTTGCATCAATTACAGCAGCCTAATTCTCTGACATAGCGTATAACCACAAACCGCCACTCTGATGTTGCCATTTCACAACAAACAAACAAACAAATCTAAAATGACCACATTTGCGATAACAAGAGCAGCTCAGGCTAGTAGCGGTTGACAATTCATCGGGATATCAGCTTTGATTTTCAAGAAAGTCCATCAAGTCATTTCTGAACCAGCTCGACTCATGTTTGTCAGAATTCATAAATTTTAAGAACATACAAGACAGGAAATAAACTTCAAGTAGAAAGACAAGAGCCTTAGTAGGTAATATAGGCTATTACAATTAATCTCTATGCCGAAATCAATATGCAACAGCCAACAAATGCATTAAAAGCAAACATAAAAAGCTTAAAAAATATATCCAACTCTACAACCAAGCTGAAGCAAAAACACCTCCAATTGATGCAAGGGAAATCCAAAGGCCAACATTATACATTAGCGTCCAAACTTTTCAACCACTTTCACTTCTTTAGTACACTGCAAATAGACAAATTACCAATCATCAGTATGAAATTCCAAAAGAATGCAATTAATAAAAAAATCAATCATAAAGGCAGGAAAGAAGAGATTACAAATTAGATCAACAAAGTATTCCAGCAACAAAAGCTGAAACTCTCAGCCTGCCTAGGGGCAACAACTAAGAACGCATGCAACTATTGCACAAACTATGCTAAAAAATTCCGAGAAAGATGAGTAAAAGAGAGCAGTCCATTGAGTTTTAACAACAATCCCATTTGAAAGGACTTACTTGTATAAGTAGGCTGCAATTCCCAAAATAATGCACAACAAAATGATATCAAAACAGAAATTTCGACTAGATCTCAGCTGAAACAAAAACAGAAGTTTATTAGGAACAATAAATGAATGTGAAGCAAAGCACAGTAGCAATAAAATGAAAATGAGAATTCCACATTGCAGCTCATGTCACCTGATTTACAGTATCCTTAAGTCTGACATTTGTATTCTTCAGGTCAGATGTCGCTTTATCTACCTGCAAGTAATGACAAGGGCATTTATGTCAAGAAAATGGACCACTTCTGAAGATTGACTAGGAAAGATCAAGATTCTCAACCTTGGTGTCAATCTCATCCATTAAAGGAACTTGTCTATCCAACTCCTGCACAAAATGCATAACAGCACAAATAAATACCAGCGCACATGGAAAAGCAACAGTGAAATCCATAAAAGCAGCAAACCTCATTCATATCGTGGGCCATGTTTTTCAGTGTATCCAAACCTTCTGATATGACTTCCAAACCTTGATCCTACACGAATGAAGATGTACAAGTAATGAAAAGAACCAAGAATACAGGATATTCACAGGAGAAAAACAAAAAAGAGTTTCCAGAATATAAGAAACAACTCAACTAAGTTCCAGAAAAGCACATGCCTGTCTCACTTTCCGCATTTCATACTCTTGTCTGAAGTTGTTTGATTCATCAGTTTGTTGAAAATAATCACTATCAAAACGCCCATCTGTTTTAGTGAGAAAGCAGAAGTTAAAAGAGAAAGTTACAGAGGATATCCTTAGGTGTTTGATCTAAGAGAGGAAAAAGAGAAGATTAAACAGATAAACTGGTCAAAATACCACCTGAATCGAATTTTATTTCTGTACGAGAAGCAGAAGCTCCCCAGCCTCCAGATTGCTTGGGTGCTGCAGCAGCACCATCTGGTATGGCTTGAATCCTATCTGGAAGAGCAAGTACCAGATCATTACGAGCAGCAAGTTCTTCACCCGAAAGCCCCTTAACCTGCGGATAAAGAGTATCATGAAAACAGAATCCAACCCAAAATAAAAGTTACTTGTGGCATAGCCAGGCCAAAAGTACACAGACACACAGAAGAGAGAGAGGGAGAGAGAGAGGTGGGGGCAGACAAAACTTCATAATTTCATCAATTTTAGAATGACTGAAAAAAATGGGAATAAACTTTAGGATAAATCTTTCCTAAATTGACAATGTAAAATGGTTTTACATTAATGGCTCACTATTTTGGCCAACCTCGCTGAAGAAACTTGGTAACCCAATGTCCTGGCTTGTTACCTATTCTATTAAAAAAATAAAATTTTATATTAACTGAAATTTACTTTACGTATTTACCCAACAAAACAAAGAGTTTCATATAAAGGAATCACTCCTGAGGCTACGCGTATTGAAAACTTCAACTATTTTTCTTTATCTTCTTGTTCTTTAGTATGCTGAATATGAAAGCTTCTCTATAGGAACACTATTTATTTCATAAACATGTTTAAAAAAGTTCCTGGATTGAAAATTTCTAAAGGAAGATGATGCAATCAACTGGAGGACCTCCTGTATCACAAAGACCCAACGGTTTCACTGGCCTAAAATACTTCAAGAGTTTTCGGTCACTATCGAATCTGGAAATCACATACCAAAACAATTGTTACCCCAGAAAACAAGTACAAAGGGTTCTGAAGGTCAGGGCTCAAACACAGCAGCATAGAAGCTTTATTGACCATATCACCAAACCTGATTCAATTTCCAACACTTTAATCTGTTGCTACCCAAAATTCTATTCAGTGAAAAAAAAATAAAATAAATTATCCCAAACAAATTCCACCATTAGTACCTATTTGATCCCAAATTTTGCTTTCTTTCAAACTTTCCGTTGGCAGGCTTGGGAAGAGCAGATGATGGATGGAAAGAGGGTTAGCGAGAGAAAGAGGGATGGGATGGATGTTCGATATGGTGAGAGGCTAAAGAAAGAGAAAATCATTGATTTTAAAGAAAAATGAAGGAGTAAGAAATTAAACTATTAAATAAAGTAGACAATAGGTTACAACAGATTACCAACTCCCACTAATGTGGCAGCGTAAATTGTGAGCCATCAGTGTAAAATGGTTTTACACTGACGGTGTAGGAAAAAGTTATCCATGATTTTATCTGTCTTCTCTTTCTGATTATCACCTTTTGCTTCAGCTTATCACAGCTGCAGGCCATTGGAATATGGGTCCCTTCTACTTCTATTTCATTCTCCCTCTTTTCTCATTCTCAATCAAAGCCCCAGAATTCAAACAAATGCCAGAAAGCAATAGCTGTAATTGTTGCCATCAGCATTCAAAAATTACCTTGTCCTCCTAATTCCAGCAATCAATATCAAACAAATTACTATGAACCCATCAATACTATAAGCCTACTAACTCTAACCTTCCATAACCATCAAACATTCAACAGCTTTAAATATGAGACCACAATTACCCCAGGGCATTATTCAACAATTCTCCATCATCCACGCCCCCACCTCCAAACTGGAGGGGGACAAAAAAAAATTTTTTTCCTTTCTTAAGCAGAAAAGGACTACATGCATTCTTAGTTAAAATAAACATATCCTTCAACAGTATCCTGACATGAGGAATGCCTTTTGTTGCTGATTCATTCAGAAGCAAAAGCAAATATTTGTGGGAGGAAAAATTCCAAGTCATACAACCTGTGTCAAAGAAGAAGACAGCAAACAGGTGATCTGTGTAAGAGCAACTTACTGGCAGAAGGGATTTAGATGTTTACAGTACATTGGAATCAATGTTTCCTTCCAAAGGAGGAGAAGTGTGTGGGTTTTGAAGCATGATGTGAAAGATGGGTGATGAAATTCTCGGGGAAGTTTCCAACGGCAGAACCAGCAGAACTGAACTGTAAAATCCATATAAATGAAGGACAGGGATTCACTTGACAGGTGTAATTGCGACCAAAAGTCATTTTGTGGTTGGAGATGTACACATTAGCAAATGGTAGGAAGAGGAGATTTTGCAAAATGAAAGCAAGTGGTCGGTGGTCACATTCATCACAATAATCTTATTAACTATAAAGGTTGCACCAAAAGGACAGCTATAAAGGTTGTCACATGGAATTTGAATCTTCCTTTTTATTCTGTTCTTTTTTTTTTTGGGTCAGTTTGATTAATTCATCCATAACATCCCCTTTTATTCATCCCAAATAAACCAAATTTCACATACGCTGCTGTTGCAGAATTAGTATTACTCACAATTCAAGGTAAAAGCACTCATTTACAAAATTTAGATTCCGTCTTACCTGAATTTTCCTTATACAAGAAAGGAACAGCAATATCAGAAGTAAAAGCATCCTAGATACAAAATTTAGTTGTCAAATGGAGCAGCTAGACATCGGATGCTGTCCTTCAAAACGAGGAATCATTTGGATCTTAAGACAAATTCAAAAAAGCTACCATCTTAAGTTTTACTGTATGACACTATGTCTAAGTACTCTTGGAGAGCTGTTATGCTTCTTTGCAAGAGAAAAAACATAAACAAAAGATAAGAAACCAGAAAACCTGAAAATCACCATAACTGAAGAAACCGTCGCTTACCAACTCCACAATGCAGAACGATATCAGAAAATTTCCGAATAAACATACGAAATAGTGTATCAGACGAATTGACAGGCCAGTTTTGTTTCCCTACAATTTTCCCTTGTATAAACAAATTATCAAAGCCCTGGCCATAATTTATTTCCTAACAAATCACCAGAAACGAAACGAAGATGAAAACTGAAGTAATAAATGAAAGTGGAAGAGTGACCTTCTTGACAGCCAATCTCTGGAGTTTGGGAACCTCCTCCAGTAACTTCGCCTTGGTTCGACGAATCTCAGCATTGATGGCTACTGCTGATGCCCTATTCTTCTCGTTGGCAGCTGTTTCAGCTTTCTGTAAATAAAATAATATAACGGCCACATAATTCAAGCTCAATTCATACTTGCATAAAGAGTAACAGTAAATCCCTAGAAGGTACAACGAGTTAGATACCCAGAAGAGAGAGAGAGAGAGAAGTTAATGAGTGACCTGAAGAGCGGCTTCGATGTCAGATTGGATGGCAGAGTATAGGCGAGCGAAGGCATCGTCGCCGGCGATGTTGGCGTCCTTCTGCTTGTCGATGTCGTACTTGTCATACTTCTTACAGATCGCGTCGACGCGAGTGAGAATTTCAATCACACTCATCTTCTAACAATCAAAATTGTTTTTGGCTCTTTTCCCCTTTTCTTCTGATAAGATCACCGACGAAGAACTAGTGTCAGGATTGAAGTTAGAGTTAGAGAGAGAGAGAGAGAGAGAGAGGCCAAAGGGTGGGTTTTAACTGTTGTTAATTATTGTCCATGGACCAAAGGGTGCTTGCAACCCAGCCTGGAACAGTGGGATGATCGAGGTGAATTATCCCCACTTCACTAGCGTTTGTTCAGCGACTAAACTTAGTAGTTAGTACTAATTTTGCATCCCATGCTCAACTATAAATTGGTGATTAAAAGTAATTTAAATTTCAAAATAAAATAAGAATTTAAACACCTAAAATTATGTTGAGTGCTATGTAAGAATTTAAAATTCTGAATTTAACTAACAAATAATCGAATTTATTAAAGAATAAAATAATTCAATAATCATAAAAATGACACATGTCAAATAAATGGAAGCTTCTAGGCTATATGAATAGGTGGATAGCATAAAATATAAAAACTGATTGTGAGATTTATCAAATCAATAGATTCAACTTGGCGTTTTGGGACAAATTTTTTTTTTTCCAACCAATAAGAATCCTACCGAACCCACAAAATGGATAAAGGCCCAGTAAAAATTATTTATTTTTCGAGATCCCGTTACAAGTTCTATCTATATATGCTCTGATCAAACTTATACCTGCTCCTATTACATTTTATTAGAATTGAGAGAATTTTGACTTGAATAAAAAAAAATGGTCTTCTAAGTCAAGAGCTTCTGGGAAAATGATTTTAGACTTTTGGTTACAAATTCTGCGCTTCATTGAATCACGGAGAAAATACAATAGAATAAAGGCCACAAGCCTCGGCTCGCGTCCATTCTTCAGGTACATGATTTAGATCATGCGTGCTACTATCCGAAAGTTGAGCCAGTACCAATGCCAGCAGAAGCTTTGGCGATTAATTGTGCATTAACGTGATTCAATTTTCAGTATTCTTTATATCTGCAGGCTGTTCTTGGTGTTCTTGGCGTTGTGCGGATGGAGGATTATTGAAGCCAGAGGAGTTCGAAAGGAGAGGGTAAAACTATAGAAGCCCAACGGAGGGAAACAGGCATATTAATGCACAGGATTTGGATTGAATCCCTGTAATTCAAATCCATATCTAAATCCATTAACTCTTATGGGTCTGAAAAAAAAAAGTTCAAACCCAAATTCTCTTTGGATTGTATTTTTGTAAACGCATTAAAATGAAAATATATTAAAAATATAATCACTATCCAATTTTTATTTTCAAATAATAAAAATAATATTCAAGAAATTGAATGCAATATTATGAACTCAAAAAAAAAAAAATACTATTGACTGCTTCTATTTGGGTTTGAAAGTTCAACTGTAACAATATGAAGTCTTACTGTATTCAATCTAATAATCATAGAATATAATAATATTTTATAAATTTACTAATATATATGTATAATTTTATTTACTTTTACTTTTTCTCCTTATTTTGAAAAACTTTGTACTAATTACAATGACAACTAGGATGAAATTGAAAACAGAAAACAATATGAAGTCTTACCGGTACAATTTAATGATTTGAATAAGGATTGAGCAGATATTGAAAAAAATATATAAAATTCATAAGAAATCAATTTTGAACATATATAGTTAAATTGGATCTAATAACCATCGAATATTATAATTTTTATAAATTTATAAATATACATATATATATATATATCTAGATAGAGTCTAATATGAATATGAATTTGAATATAGAATATAGAAAACTAAACATTACTCACACCCATAACTCTTTTGAATCTCAATAGGATATGAACTTGAGAAATTAAATCCAAACCCGTACATTAAATCTGGATTGAATTTACATAAGACTCAATCCATTGGCATATCTTGTGGGAAAGAAGAGATGGCATGTTCCCATTTACTCACACTGCGGCCATAGTGTTTTGCTGTTACCATAGCCTATCCTATCTAGCTTCCAACTCTCCGTAGCATGACCCTATGAAACTTTGGGCCCAAAATGAAAAGTTAAAACTGTATTACAGGCTGCCGTTTAAGGTAATTGAAGAAAAGGCAGTTCAGAATGGGATCAATAAAAGCCGATTATCAGTTTACTCAAAATGGTTTAAGCTTGCTGAATCAAGATCTGAATGGAAGTAAATGAAAACTTACAAATGCAACAACTTCTTTTGGACACAGTAATTATAAGTAGTTCCTCTATAATAATAACATTCACAGCGAATCAGAGTCATACAAGTCATGTTTCCATTTTACGTTCCAAATGTTGGAATGCTTCCTCAAAAGATAAAATTTCCTTCATCAGTGAGGAAAGCTTTGCAACATTCTCTTCCTGGATATGGGCCGGTACTTTCTCCTTGTACCCTGAAGCATTCATCATTTTCTCTAAGCTATCCCGTTGCCTGCCAAAATGTTCAACTACATCAATACCACATTTCGGAACAAAAATCTTGACTGACTTGTCAGAGTAACACCCATGAGCTCAGGTAAACCAGCTATAAGATCAATGATGCATGATAGTTAGGCTCATTAAATTCCCCCTGCATTAAAATTCTAGAAATTAATTGCAGAATATGGTCCAAAACCATATAAAAACTACTGGAAAATTTACTGCAATTTGACAGAAAATACTGGGATTATTGATAAGCTACAATACTCCAATGTACTCTGAAGGGGCATTTGGGCTGAGCTCCTGGACACAAATCCGATGGTTATTGATAATCTAAGATCAGAAATGTAACTTACTTTTGAATCTCCTCCATCTTTATCTTCAGCTTTTCACGCTCAGCTTCAGCATTAATGCTCCCTCGAAGTTCCAGGTAGACAGATACCACTTCGTTTACAACAGATACTGCACATCCAGCTGGAGAGACATCATTCTCACCTAAAACCTGCACATTTTGATCTTTTTAAGGTCACAAGGATAAGGGATTGGAAAAGGATTAAAAATGCCACAAAAGTAGGGCAAAAGAAGAGGAAAGAACAAGCAGCTAGTTGTTGATTGAAAAGTAAACTATTTAGGCTTCACGACTTCCCCTCCCCCAACCACCAGACCTCCTTTCTCCTAGCAAAAGAGTGTAGCAACTCTTTGGGATGCCCCCAATTTTTAAGATATGTGTGATGACATGTAACCTGCACTATTCACACTACAAATAAGCTACAAAGCAAGTAATTAACTACCATTCCAATTGGTTGTACTATTTCTGTTTTTGCTTCAGCAGTGATTAACATCCTCACCTTCAGCAGTAAAATAACCCCTATAGTGTAGAAACACCGCATGAGGTTATTTTATTTTGTTATTCCTCTTATAAATAAGTTCCGTTAAGTTTATCATGCAGAAGCCAGAAGGAGACAAAAGAATGGTTGGACAAGTTTTAAAATAGATACTTAGACATATATACCTAACTTGTCAAGGAAAAGAAGACGTAGTTCATTCTTCTAAGCCCACAAAAACATTTTACCAAAGGAAACATTTTACTTCATAACCTCTGAATCTTAATAACAGATTAGATACATTGAAGTCAACAACTATCAAGTAAGGCATTCAAGCACATACTGTAATTGATGATAAAGATGCTAGTGTTGAAATCTCCAGCTGACGGCGTTGGATGATACCAGTGGCATCATTGGATCGACAAAGGACAAACCCTGACCGCCTGCAGAAAAGAAAACCTTTAATCTGGTGGAAATAAGGCTTCATAACTAAAAAGAAAATTCAACTCTCAAAACAAAATCCAGAGGATTTGATAGCAATAGTAACATGTAGCAAGCTCATATCTTTTCCTTTACCTTTTACTGGAGAGAAGATGCAAACAATAAACAAGTAATTAATCATTCATGAAGCATAGACATGCAAAAGCATGTTAGTATGTCCTTATGCTTTGTTGCTAAAATGTTGCAGTAGCATGTGCCCCAGTATAGGTAGCAGTGATGCCAGTGGTTGATTTTGGGTTATAAACAAAATTACAGGGTGAAGAGTTAATCAGAAGGGTGAATTGGAATTATAAAAAGTGAACTTGAAAGCTCAGACCAAAACACGAATCAAGCTTTGCATATTTTAGAGATTTTGGTCCTTTGTTATTCTAGGGAAAAATTGTGTTTGGAGCCCTAGAAATTGTGTGATATCAGCAGTTGTAGTTATAAACACGCTTACAGGTGAAGAGTTAATTAGAAGGGTGAATTTGGAATTATAAAAAGTGAACTTGAATGTTCACAACAAAACATGAATCCGGCTTTGCATATTTTAGAGATTTTGGCCTTTCATCCTTTCAGGGAAACAAATGTGTTTGGAACCCTACAAGTACTCATCTCAAGTACTGCAGCCAGCAGTTTTTTCACATCAGTCATTACCTAAACGTTGTATCAGCAGTCTTGGGCTCTCAAACAGCCTAAAAGCTAATCTCCTTCATAACTTCTATGCTTTCTTTTCATCAATCCTAGTACTTGAGCTCTGCTACCTAAATTTGCTTTTAAATTTCCCCACCATATAGGAACAGCCTTGGGAACTTACGAATGCTAATAATTCTTGATGAATACCCCTGCATAACCCCCTTTTATTTGTACAGGGAACAAAGGCTAATTCTGGAATACAATACTAATGCATAATGCATCTCAACCTTTGGTAATAATTTCCTTTTTCAACCACACTTCTTCATTGTCTCTCAAAACATTTCTGCCATATTTGACAGTCCAGAGATCTACAAACAGGACCAAAACTTGAGAAATCCTTAAATGTAGTTCTCCCTCCACTAACTTCTTATTTTACAACTCCTATGAATCACTTGAAATCATTTAAGCCTACAGTACCCAATAAAGGATGCAGCAAAAATAACAAACTTTTGACAAACCTCACAATCCTTTCCAGGAAATTATACATGAGCAAGAGAATTTTACATTCTATCACATTTAACAAGAAAAAAGATGCTATTTTCTCTTTTTCTAAGTAGAGTTCATATCAAGATTCAACAAAGTCACTTCTATCTCTCATTTCCTTTAGCGTTACAACAGCAATCGGAAATCTCAAGCTGTCCCGTACCTGTTTATTAAGGTAAAGCTAGGAAAAATATAACAGTTGAGGAGTTGGATGTCGACAAATTGGGAAAAGGGAATGTAAGGTGTGCTGGAACAGGTAAGGTGGCAGCAGAGAAAACAGCATCAGAGAGGGAGGGTTAAGGGGACCTGTTTCACAGATTTAGGTGGTAGCAGGTGCTGCCGGAGAAGAATAGCTGTAGGCACATGGTGTTGATGGTAGCGTGAAGCAGACGAAATAGAGAAGTATGCAAAAGATATTCAAATAAATTACAGAATAGCCAATGCCCATTTTACAAAATATATCTGGGACTACATTCACCAAGTAAAAGGACAAATTAGAGCATATACCAGAGGGACTAAAACCAGGATGTAGATTTGAGAGCCCAAAAGAGCTTCTACGCTAATTACATTTTACTAAGTAATTCTCCAAAGACACAGGCAAAGATGTGAAGGAAAAATACCTTTCATGTCTTTCATTTGCAGGCAACAATGACCTTATTGACCTCAGGGATTTAACAACAGCTTCAACCAGATCCATCTCAGATTCAACTGTGTCATTATTCCACACCTGGACAAGGAAGAGTGTTGAGTCAGTGGCATCATTGCACTATTTTAAGGTTCAAATGTATGTATATAGCCTACTGAAAGTTTAGCACAAAGAATATCATCAAATGGAGGTAATTGCTCCTCAAATAAAATGTACAAGGTAGCTTCTAATGCCTCTATTTTAACTCTATTATAACTTATCAGAACACTGCAATCCTATTTTATCAAAGAATCTATGACACTAAAAGCCTTCATCTAAGTACATCTAAAATAGCCATCTACAGTAGATAAAGAAAATAAAGGATGAAGAGATGAGAGAAAATGAAACCCACATGTTCTAAAATTAGTTTCCATTTTTTCTTAAGAATCTAATGCATAACAATGACAGGAAATACACATGCATGCATCTGCTTATGATACATGTTATCTCTTTCTGCAAGTCCTACACTTTAGGATGCAAGGTGATGGAAGTACTCTAGTCAGCCAGCACAACCCTGTATAAAAGACTACATTTTGTAGTTCCCTTCTCTTTGAATTAAAAGTGTTCAACCCATCTTCACATACATAAAACCCTTTTACTAACCAATATATCACAGAAGTCAAAATTTTCAATATTTAATAAGAAGCTCTAACACAGCCAAATAACAAGTACTTCAGGAGATCCTTAGATTTCGGAACTCTGTAAACTGATATCTCACCTCAACAGTGGATGGATAATCACATATCATAATAGATTCTTTCCTTGCACAATCACTTCTAGAAGGCAGGCGCTGCCACAGCTCTTCTGTGATGTATGGCATGAATGGATGAAGTAATCGTAATCCAGTATCCAAACATACCCATAAAGTGTCTTGCGCAAATTTTTTCTCTGATACAAATTCTGAATCCTTGCTAGAAAAATAAGGCTTGATCACTTCAATAAACACATCGCATAATTGAAACTGCCACCATGAGTATATTGCTGTTGCTGCATCTGAGAATTCATATGAATCAAGGGAAAGGACAGTTTTTGATATGGCTTTGTTCAACACTGAGAGTATCCATTGGCAGCTAAATGGAATGACGTCAGGAACTACATCTACTGGAGGTGTGTAATCATCTCCAAGTTTGCCCATTGCAAACCTTATAGCATTCCACAGTTTGTTACACCACTGACGATATCCAACCACTCTTTGAATATCTAGATTAATTTTATCAGACTGGAAAAAAAAAAAAGAAGAATGTCACCAAGTTGCCCTTTAAAAGTGGGGGAAAAAAAAGAAAATTCTGAAAAGTGATGAACCTGAGATGTATAGGACACAAGGGCAAAACGAAGAGCATCTGCACCACATTCAGGAATACCATTGGGAAAATCTTTCACCTGTCCTTCTTTAGCTTTCTCTAGTTCTGTAGGATCCAAGTTACTCTCCTCTAGTTTCTTATGAAGCTCTTCCAGCGTTATTCCAGTAATTACATCAAGGGGATCAATCACATTTCCCAATGACTTGGACATCTTACGCCCATGTGCATCACGAATCATTGGGTGCAAATAAACCTGTACAGAATTTTTTTTTAAAAAATCATCCAGAAAATTTCTTCAATTGTTAAGGAAAATTCACAGATGCTGTATTGTGCTTGGAGTAAAAGTCTACTTTTGATAGTACACCAGATTGCTTTTGCTTTTAGGCGTTACCAGCTGTATAAACAGTAAACGTATCTACAGGGAGAGTAGCTTATAGTTCTCAGATGAATTATCACACTTCTTGCATTTGCTTCTCAAAAAGCATTCCTATATTTACAACTGAACAAGGCAGGGAGAATCTAATTTAGTGTATTCTGTAAGCATAATAAAGGACACTTACCTTTCTGAAAGGTACATCGCCACCCAGCTTAATTCCCATCATAACCATGCGTGCCACCCAGAAAAAAAGAATGTCATGACCAGTTTCAAGAACAGAAGTTGGATAAAATGTCCTTAGGTCTTTAGTATCATCTGGCCATCCCAAAACAGTCAATGGAAACAAACCAGAAGAAAACCAGGTATCCAGCACATCAGGATCTTGAGACAACTGGAACTGCTTTCCAGGGCAAAGTTGTTGAGCCTCCTCTTGGGCCTCTTTCTCATTTCGCGCAACCACCCAGCGGCCATTATAGGAACCAATTTCTTTCTGTTCATCATCCTTCAGAGTCACATACCAGGCAGGAATTTGATGACCCCACCAAAGCTGTCTTGAGATGCACCAATCAAGAATATTCTCAAGCCATCTGAAAAATGGAAAACTTAACTCTTAGAAGATTTGGAAATATCAATAGCCATGTATCAGAACAAGAATTTGTGCTTGAACTTTGGAGGCCTAAAAGATGAAGGGGAGGAAGAAGAGCAAGTCAATAAACAAGGATATTAAATTGTTTATCTGGTATACCATATTACTAACTTGCAGATTCTATGTCTCAGTTTTAAAGTTACCTCTTCCACTCCGCAGCATACTGCTTGGGGATGATTTCAATTTTCCTGTTATCATCATTCATGACAACATCAAGAGCTTCCTTAGCTATCCCTTTGCAGTTGACATACCACTGAGGCTTTATTAGGGGCTCCACCACATCCTGGCTTCTAGAACAAATACCAAGGCGCATCGGATTATCTTTAAAACCCCGATAGAGCCCCTAAACACGCAAAGTCATTGATATTGTTACAATATATTTATCTAAATAAAAAACAGGCCCAAATAAGCAAGTTTTGCCACCATCTTTCAAAGTTGAAAAAGTTCCCATCCGTTAACATTAAATGAGTTCTTCACTATGCCCCAAGCAGGCTTGCCATGCTAACAAGTCACATGAAGTTCTCTGACATTACAAAATCCAACAATCAAACTAAATTAAGAGTTGGATGAGGTTTTCAAGTAAGCCAAATGACCTTTTTTAGGAACCCTGAGAGCAATAAGCACACTGATCAAGATATGGGAAAATTACCTTTTTCTTTAAAGCTTCAGTCAAGGCCACACGGGCTTCAAAGCGCAGCATACCATCAAATTCTGAGCCTCCATTCCTATTAATCTTCCCATCATCAGTAAAAATATTGATAAATTCAAGATTATGTCGCTTACCGACCTCAAAATCATTTGGATCATGGGCTGGAGTTATCTGCAACAGATGGAGAAAATATCAATATTGACTCCATAAAGGAGGGAGAGGAGAATTCTGCATAGAGTATCTGCAAGTGCAAGAGCATATGCACCTTAACAGCACCAGTACCAAAGTGCATGTCAACAAGAATTGCATCACAAATAATAGGAAGCTTCCTTCCGTAAAATGGGTGAATAGCGAATTTTCCATGAAGGTGCTTGTATCTTTTGTCATCGGGATGTACAGCAATAGCGGTATCCCCTAGCATTGTCTCAACTCTTGTAGTGGCTACAACAATCTCACCAAGATCCCCTTCAAGAGGATATGCAAAAGACGTGAGAACACCAAATTCCACAGGGTCTTTGTAACCGGGGATCTGTCGTAGTTCTCTCCCAAATACATCGTCGTGCAGTACCTACACCCAGAGAGAGAGCAAGGACAAATGTCAGACACTATAATATGCACCTTTTCATAAAACAAAAGCAACTGCCACGGCCATGGCTCACCTCAATATCAGATATTGCCGTTTTCAAAATGGTATCCCAGTTCACAAGTCGGATTTCCCTTTGCCATTTGAAAAAACAAAAAAAAAAAGGAAAAAATCCAGATTAGATAGATACCAACTTGAAACCTACAAGACAATACTAGAGTCTGTTATCAAAACTTTTCGATGCCATCGACCAAAGAAGTCGAGGTTGATTTCCGTTCAAGAAAAGCAACAATACTAGTCAGCTGGTAGTAGAACTAAGTTACGAACAAAAGCAAATCATTCTTTGTCAAAACTTCAAGAAAACCTAATGCATCATAAGTGATCCTCTAAATAATGGGTACAATAAATAGCGAGAAAGAAAAACCACAACATCAAAGATGAGAATGCAAGGAGTCAAATTAACAAGATATATGCATGACTCTAGACAAAAAGCAAACCAATAAAACATATTCCCCTTTACTCGTTTTTTGGTTCACATTATCTATGAACGCGATAGAGATGGATGACAAGTAATACTCTAATGCCGTCTATTTTCATAACTGAAAAATCATTAAAAAGCATAGACTCTCTAATTGTTCTGCAAGCAAAAGGAAATTATGAAAGCCTTCAAACTGTGATTGCAAATTATATTTTTAATAACTTGCCCAAATTCAGCCAATCCAAGGAAAGAAGGATTGCAATTCAAAAGACATGCTACGATTCTTGGACAATGGGACACACTAAAGATGACATGACCGATTAACTTGAAGACCACATCTGTGAGTAGAAAAGACCCAGGATTCAAAACAACAACATCAACGCAAAGAAAGGCATTACAAGTCCTATAACATTAATCCAAGTATGGAAAGCAAAAATAAGAAGTGCATTCTGCTAACCTATATATGAGACCTTCTTCATAGAGCCTTACAAAAGCTTCAGTCACTGCTTTTGACCTTTGCTCATCCATGGTAAAGCACTGTATCAAGAAAGGGAATTAGAGGCAAGAAGAGATGGCTAATTCACGACATGATTCACCTCTACAACAGGACTGACAATATGTTGACTAATCAAAGTATCATTTATAGCTTACCTCACGAGACCAATCAAGAGATGCACCTAAACGCCTAAGTTGTTTCAATATGGTGCCACCATACTTATTTTTCCACTTCCAGACCTAATCGATGAGAAAATGTCAATGGTTAATGTAGTTGGAGAACCAAAGCATCACTGTTTTTATTTCAGAAAAAGCACTGGGATACCGGGGCCTGCTATTTAGCCACCGAGGCATCAGCTCAAATGAGGTACCATCAGAAAACTCAAATCAACTAGACATGCTGACATGGAGTAACGAAACAGAAACTTACTTCGTCTACAAACTCCTGACGACTAAAGTCATGTCTTGTCTTATTCATTTCTTTCTTGAGATTCTTCTCCACCACCACCTAGATGCCAAGATACAGAAAAAATAGCAAAATTCACAAAGAATAATATAATATAATGAAGTAACCATATCAAGTAATACTGACAACCCATACGTCTCGCAGCATGGAGAACAGGACATATAGCACTAAATCAAAATCTGTGGACTCAAAATGATAAGACCATGCAACTATGCAAACAGATAAGTTGCACTCATTTCACTGCACAACAGAATTGCTTGATCTGCAGTTAGCGCCATGTGATTAACATTGAATACACCTCAGATATATACAGCAGGAGCAGAGAATATGAGTTTAGAGAAGCCATGCACCAGTGACATATTTTTCATATTACTGCTGGTAACCACTTAATTAAGATTCAAAGCACAAAAAATAATCCTTTTTATTGGTCTACCTCCTATGTAGGAATTAAGCCTTCACGTAATTACATAATTAGTAAACACTTAATTCACATTCAAAGCACAAATATACTACAGAACTAATCCTTTTCATTGGTCTTTCTAACCTCCTATATAGGAATTAAGCCTTCATGTAATTACACAATTTACACCTTCATCTCGATACGTTCAAGTTTTGAAATCAAAATACTAATAGAAAAAAGGTGCGGGTAAATATCTTCCATCACACATAAGGAGAAAAAATAATTAATCACAACCATTATCATACATAAGGAGAAACCCTGGAAGACATTTGATCTAAAGAAGATAATGGCAACTATAACCAACCTGTGTTGCAATCCCAGCATGATCCATCCCAGGCACCCACAAGGCATTGTATCCAGACATTCTACGCCAACGAATAATGGTATCCTGAAAAAAAAAACATTTTATTATCAACCTCCAAAATAACATGGAGCACCAGATGAAGAGTCCTAGCAAATATATCTTTATACATGACCTGAATGGCAGCAGTAAGGGCATGGCCAATATGTAGAGCTCCAGTCACATTCGGTGGTGGCAGGACCTGAAATTACATGGAAAAATGCTCACGGAAAGCAAAATGTCCACATGCAAATTGAAACTCAAAAGAAAGAATTTTAGCCATACTTGACTAATCCTCATCATTTCTGCTAGATTTTCCATTGACTGCTATTAATAATTCAACCATCCAGATTCCATTTACGCTTTCTACCCATTTGAGGCAGATCGAACAAAAAGGTATCAATCATATTCGAATAAATATCAATAAGTACAATGCAACAAATAATTAGAACCTAGAAGGTATGCTGAATTATAAGATTAATTCTGTGGAAAAAAGTTGAATATTTTTGTTCTCATTATTCACTTATTTTTATGAAAAGAAACCTCATACAAAGAGCTTGAACAAATAACTCGTGATTGAAGACTGACAGTCAAATATTCCAAATTTTTTTTGGATCAGATGTTCTAATTGTCCTTCAAAATTTCATTGTACAGCTATGCCATCCATCCACTGGGAAAATCTCATGTAATGTTCTTCAGTACAATAAAGACGGAGGTCAGGACAGACAACATAGATATTCAGGTATTTAACTTGGAAAATCTCATTAAATGTTCTTCAGTACAATCTCCGGAGGTCAGGGCAGTCAACATAGATATTCAGTTATTTAAGATTATTCATTATAAAGTCTGTAAGCTATCGACTACATCAAAAGGAGCCAATTCCGGAATCTAAAGCCCACAGAGAAACTCACAATCACAAAAGGCGGCTTTGAGCTGCTGGAATCTGCAACAGAGAAATTTGACTTTTCCCACCAAGCATACCACCTAAACCAGCCATTATGAAACAAAATGCTATAAATGAAGAAAATGAGCATATGTAGCAGTAAATAGGAAATACTACTAAAGAACCTACGAGTTCTCTACAGCACTGGGATTGTATGCTTTTGCCATTTGACGAGAGATACGTTTCTTCTCACCCAGAGGCGTTTCTGGATCAACATAATCCTCAGGATTATCTTCTAATCCCTCTCGTTTTAAGTTCTTTTTCTTCCCTGTTTTTGGAGCATTTGAAGATTGCTGTGCCTAAAATATGACCAAGGAGTATGCTCCAAATATTTATAATGCATAGAGTAAAACAAATAAAACTTGATATACAATTCCTCCCTAAATGTTTAAACAACGCAGGCAATGTACACATGGAATTAAAAATAAATTACTAATGTGGAAAACTTAAAATCAACTTACCTGAAGTTTGGCTGCTTCTGCCTTTTGTGCAGCCTTAAGCTTTTTCAGCTCCTTCTCTTTAGCCTGCCATGTGAACAAGAGAAAAGCAACAAGAGAAACAGTTGTTTAGTTTACAACAACAAGAGGGCTTGATCAAGCAAGCTATACTCATGCAATGCACAGAACTCAACTCCAATAACTACCAAAACACCATGGAGAGGCTTTCGAACTTAAAATAACTAATTTAACCAGCAAACAGAGGAGGAAACTAATTTCCACCACCAAAAACAATGAACGAAACCAGTGCAAAGCAATCCTATGATAAAATAAAGGTTTAAAGAATTACGTTCCGCTTCAATTGAAGAAGCAAATTTCAAAAAGTAGTTCTAAAGGTAAGCAGAAGAAGTGACATTGAACTCGAGGAAGCGTAGAAAATTGATCGAACTTCACACAGCAAGACATAACTGGTACAAAGGCATTACCTTCTCTTCTTTCTTCTTCTTCCTTTCAAGCTCCTCCGGAGTAAGCTGTTTCGGCTCCGACGCCAAACCCGCCTGCGATGCAATTACGCACTCGCACAATAAATATAATTCCGAAAATAAAACATAAAAAGAGAACAAGAAAATCACAGCGGTAACGAGGAAAGCAAACGATTTCAGATTACAATCCAACCTCGGTGCTATCTTTTTTCTCCATCTCTGAACTTTTGGTCTCCGATTCGACCTGTTGTAACGATATTGAACAGCTGTTTAATAGCCCCTGTTGAAAACAAACCCTAGTCGGATAAATTTAAAACTTTTCAATGCTTTATCGAAATTACCATCGTTACTGCTTTGGAGAATGAAGAGAGCTTGGAAATGGCAAACGGGGATGTGCTCCGGATAATATTATTCCCTCGTCTTACGAATAGATTTAGTGCTAGCCTGAGATTAGCATGCATGCAAGTCGAGCAAGTGTAGACTTATAAGCATGGCGAAGGAAGTGAAACGCGAAAAGTGCCGATTGCCGGAGCGTTGATGCAGATGGGCGTGGAGGACAAGCAATATGTGACAGGAATCAAAACTGAAGCTAAACCCTACCCGCTCATAACGCCGTTACAGGTCAAAGTCAAATTAAATTAAATTAAGTACTAATACTACTCATAAGCTTTATAAGCGGACCAAAAAAAAAAAAGCAGAATTTGTATTCGCCGTGTTGGCCCCTTAAGTTCTGGAAATGGGTCAAAGTAGTCCTCAATTTCATCCAATAAATAAAAAGTGAAAACAAAATCTGGTCCCCACAACTTCCAATTTCAACAAAAAATTGGCAACAAATTTGAGTAGTTACGATAAGAATTTTTTATGTAACATATCAAATAGTTGAGTTGACGAAAATCTCAACAAGCTTACGATTGAGTACTAAATGAAAAGGTATTCTAAACAAATATATATATATATAATAATGAAAATTGGTATATATATGTGTGTGGGATAATATCAGAAACCTCCCCTTAGGTTTCTCTTAATATCACCTGATACCCCTAGAGTTTCAAAAATATCACTTACCTCCTTTACTTTAGTTATTTGTGTAACAAAATTTTTAAAAACCCTAAACTACCCTTTCACTTACTAAATAAAAATGTTCCTAAGTCACTTTGTTCACTTCAAGAAAATCATCACTTCAAAAGCAATCTCTTGTAGTACTACTACATCACAATGCTATACCCCATAAAAATATAAATTTGAAAAATAAAAATGATATTTGAAAAGAAATACATTTGTATCAATTTAATTCGATATGCTCAAAATCGATTTCTTATGAATTTACATTTTTTCCACCAACTTCTTTACCCTTGCTCAAACCATTAAATTATACCAATTATTATAAAAAAATCAACTCAAAATAAGCAAATAAATAGTACCCCACTTTATCACAATCACAAAAAGTAAGATAAATAAAATTTAATTTATTATAATTTATAATATAATATTGCATATTCATCCAAAAAATATGAGGAAGAGAGAATGATGGAAAAAAGAGAAAAAGAAGAAAGATGACTTCCATTTCTTTTTTTTATTTTTGAGCTTCATTTATTTAATATGTTGTAAATTATGTGTTAAGTGAGGGTTAGTATAGTCTTTTTACAATTATCAGGGGAGGTAAGTGATGTTTCTAAAACCTCAAGGGTGCTAAGTGATATTAAGAGAAACCTCAAGGGAGGTTTCTGATATTATCCCTATATGTGTGTGTGTAAAAGTCATATCATATGTGGTAAATATCTACATGAAACAATTATTCAAAATTTTTCACGAGAGTAATGATATTGACACTTCACATTTTGTTATTGGTATTGTAAAATTTGTAAAAAAAATTGTAAAGGAAATAGATTTAGTAACAAAAGGACTGGAAACTCGTTCCAAACTCACAATTTGAGCATTTCTTTGTTTGCTTTATATTTTACAAAAGTTGGTTATGGAAAATAATCAAAATTATAAAAAATTACATTTTGGTATACTTTTACTTTTTTGGGTATTGAAAAAATCTATAGTCTAAAGACAAAAGCAAATGAGAATATCACAAAGTGATTATCTAAAATCAAATTTTACAATCAATTAGAATGATCAACTAATAATGAACTTATTCAATATTAATGGTGTAAATTATCAGTACATGAAAAATATGATTTATGATGGAATTGTCTAAAATTTAACTCCCTCACAAAAAAATAGAATATCAACACCCAATTAATGTTTAAGCACATGCATTGTTTAATAATCAAATTTAGCACTATGAATTCAAATTTTTATATGTTTAAACATATTTGATAACAAAAAATAGAATATCTGAATTAATTAAATAGTACTCAATTTTTATGCAAAACTTAGTCCAAAAAATAAATAATAAGTTATTCGCTTATCACTTAATACTACATACACTCAAATATATCAATTTTAGCACTTAACAATCAGTAATTTAATGAATTCATATTTTAGATTTCAGTTTTCAAACTCCAATTTTATTGAACGCACTCTAAATATATGTTTTATGAATCAGGCCCTTAGTCGATGTAATATATATTCATTGGAGTATATTTACAGGTATATATTTAGAGAATTTATTATTAGTTTCTCTAATTATTTTATATTTGTCAGTTATTTCTTATTGTGTTAAGAAACTTCTTGATTATTTTATACTAATCCAATTATCAAGAATATCATATGAGTTAAATTCATGAAGAATTTTGTCTCACCTCTAGAGTAAATAAAAATACAATTTATTTGAGCTAGACTTCATTGTTTGGAAGCCAAACAATGGATTTTTACAATGGAATTTATGAATAATTATGTCTCATCCAATTATAGTCATTTATAAATTAAAAGAATTATAAAAATCAAAAGTTACCATACAAATTCTAGAATAGTAAACTTGTTGTATAGGATGGAAATGAATTACCGACCATATATATTGATGTACGACGACATTTTCATTTGTAACCGTTTGTTCTTTATTTTATTTTATTTTTCTATAAATCTTCTACTCCACAGTGGTTTAAACTTCAATCACACAAAAAAGTATGTACACTTGTTTATAATTTCAAACAAGTACACGTTTTGCACGAATGACATCCCTAGTTTCCACCAATTTGCGTCCGCCCCTGAAAAAGAAACAAAAAGTTACTGATCCCAAATCAATTTCTAGCCAAACGAAACAAAAGCGGCGTGGTTTGCTTTATGTTCGCGTAAGTTTTTCTTTTGCACGTAAGCTAAATAGACGAAAAGAATTTTTTTTATTTAGCCCTTTGATAGTTTTTTTCTTGAAGAGAAGGCACCCATGAGGCCTTGTAGTTCATGACCCAACCGCTATATATTTCCACCATCTTCTTCTTGGAGGATTTAGTATATACTTTATATTTCTCTTCTTTCTCGCTATCTCTCGGCGTTTGCGTGTGGGCCATTCTTTATCTATATCAATACGGTTGATCGGCCACCCTTCTCCAACCGATCATCCACCAATAAAGTTATCTTGTGTTACCGGTAAAATCCTCACCCTGTCTGACCGATGATCACCGGCTGATTATCTATTGATTCATTAATTTGTTATTTATGTGTATTATACTCATATCTGATTATAATTGCTTTATTCAATTTATCTCTATTTATTTTCTGATTTTGGACTTTAGTTTCCTGCATGATCTTTATTTTTGTTTATTTAGTTTTCCAATCGTGATACCATTTTACTTTATGCATGCAGTTTTGGATTTTTTTTCCCTCATTTAGTCAATCAATTATAGTTTTATTTTTTATTTTTTTTTCTTTTATTTTTTAATTTTTCTCTTCCTTTAGAAAAAGTAAAATTCCGTTCACTTTAGCTGAGGTAATTCCTCGAATATCACCTTTTTTGCCCTTTTAGTTTCACGTACTCATGTTTGATCAAACAGAAACTTGTTGACAACTTCACGATTGTCTTAGTGGTAGTTGCGGCGGCATCAGGATTTTTGTGAGAAACACGATTTGTAGTCGTTGGATGATTTCTTCTTGGTCCCCAACGAGAGAAAGGGTTTGTTATTGATGAGAAATCTGTATACTTTGGGCCCTGATTGGGTCATTTTGCAAATTTCTAAGAGTGGATTCCAATTACAGTAATTAGATTATTCTACTGACTAATAATCGAATATGTTTTATCCTTGTGAATATAGAATTGGAAGTCCAAAAATTTAAAAAGATAGAACCCATTTATGGTAAAATGGAGTATATTTACCATTTTAAGGTGCATATCATAAAGCGGTAGATTGCTGAAAGTTCTAAATATACTCACAAGTTTGTTAATCAGGTATCTATTTGTACTTTGTTACAAGCACGCAAACTAGTGTACTCAGAAACTTGGATTTTGATGGAGTCTGGCCTAATGTGAAGGACAAAAGATCTGCACATATGTTTTTCTGACAATAGCTTGACTATTATTTATGACCAATAGTAGTTACTAGCTGATTAATGGTGGAGTTGTTTAACAATACATTATTAAACTTGACTTTTCCTTTGCTATATTATTATAATTTATTTTATTTTTCACTTTGCCATATACTGAAAGAGTGATGTTTACATCAAAGTTGTTGAACGTATTTTTCTATCTACTAAATTTTGATTCTCTGGGATGACCAGTTTCTGCACATGATGGTGATCATTCAAGTTACTTTAGATACTGTTGTGCCTAGAAATGCACGTAGTATAAAGACAATTTTTAGCCACAATTATATGTTACTCATGAAGAATGTAATTAAATTCTGGGAGTGGCCAACTTTCGGCTTTCTGTGTTGAACTTGGTTCCTGATGATTTTCAACTTGCCAAACTCTTGCCAGTGGGCTTGCTGGTTGTTGTCATAGCTGAATGGCAATAACTGTTTCTTGCTGACCAAATGAAGTTGCTAGTAGAGTTTTACATGTCTTGGTCTTCACGTTTCATATCCTTCTTCACCCAAGCAGTCTAACTATTTTTGACTGGTATCCAAGTTAAAGGATATACTTTTCCTCTCCATGTTGTCATGGGCTAATGCGTGCATTCAAATAGCAAAAGTTTCGGGTTTTGGAAAACGCTGCAAGTAATTGATTTTGAGCATGTTATACTATTCTTTTTTCAAATGGTTGAATTTACATCCTCTCAAATGCTTTTCATCACCTATTGTGGTCTTGTCATTCAAAACTGATGTACTGATCTTATCTAATGGAAAGCAACTGCTAAATAAATTATTTCTATAGTTATTCATTCCTTCTGTAATCCATATCATTTGGGCAGAAGAGTTATGAGCTTGTACCATTTGTGGTCTGTTTACTATTCGTCTGACTGGAATTTTGGATCTCTAATATCTGATTGAATCTTTTGGTGCATGTTATTTTGCCTTAGGGTTTGAGGCAGCTTACTCTTTCCTTAGAAATGGATTTATTTGGATTACCTTGAGAACAACTAGGGTTTAGATTGCTCTTATTATGCAGGCTTTGGATGCTGAACGCATTTTTTGAGTGGACATATTGTCTTTCGCCCTAGTTTGTTGAAAATTTGTCTATTAATGACCCTAATAGTTTAAGATTAGGGTTTCTCAAGTTGATTTCTGCTGGAGGGTTTGGGGCGTTGTCGGTTGTTTATGTTCACCTCTTTTGCATTTGAATTGCAAATGAGTTAGTCTGCAGGCATTGGATTGTGGGCAAAATATTGTACAGGTGAGGTATCTAATACTTAGAGCTCTTTTATCTGAGATATTATGCTCTTGTCTCTGATTTTTGTCTTCTATAACCAGCGTCTTCTACATGATAGTTTCTGTGCTTCAACTGTGGTTTGCTTCAGCCCTTGGCAATATATATTTCTTTTTCATTTTTTTCCCAAAAAAAAAAACTGTTAAATCTGCCCATCTTGTTTCCCTGGTCAATAACTTAGCATCGCTCCATGAAATTCAGATTTCTTGGTTCTATACATTTAATTGTAGGCAATGCTATGTTTTCAGAAGACCTGGAAATTTAGTAATGACTAGCCATGTTAGGATTTAGTTTTGGTGGTAGATGGATAGATTACTAATCTCTAGAATTTCAATCACAAATGGTGTTGCAGGAACTTTTTCGGTCAATGTGGAAGACTCATGAACAGATTTGTTTATGATATCTGGTGTCCCCTGTCAAGATTGATTAGTATGACCTGCTGCTGTTGCAGTGTCTTATATTTCGGCCTTGAGTTGGGAGAGCAAACTGTAGGGATACTAATAGAATTGGTCATGCTCCTTCACTAATGCGAGACTTTGTTGGATGTACCTTCCAGTTCGATCTAAGGGTTCCCAAATTATCATTTGATTATTGATGCTAAACATGTGGCCTGCTAATTACTTTTGGTTGGGGGCTTTTCTATGAGAGCAGACTGGCATCAGTTCTCCTTATGTTGGTTGATGATGCCAGGTGAGGGTGCGGGTTGATCATAAAACCACTCAAACCTTTCCCATCAATTATAGGATGTTAGTTACTTTTCTTCTCAATGCTCTTGGATGCCGCTGATGGGTGTGCTGATGTTTTTACAATTATTTGGTCAAACTATGGAGAGGGTGGGCCTGGCTCGAGGTTGCCTATGCATTCCCTTGATGATCTTTATCTAAAGTAGCTGAAAAAATTATTGTATTTGGTCTCTCTGAAGAACAGCTCTTCCTCTGATGATTGACAGTTAGCTTTTTCAGCTTCCATTGGTTTGACGGTTCAGAGTTCACTTATCTGAATTTCTTGAGTTAGTGGTTCTTAAGCTGTTAAAAAGCTGGATATACCATTCAAATTACACCCCCTAGCATGTAGGAGAACAATCAAGATTAATAGGGGCATGCTCCATTTTCTTATGCTTTTCATTAGCATGTACAAATCACCACGCTTGAAGCCTTTTATGGAGCAAATTTTCCGTGGTATTCCAATCATATGACACCTTGATATTGCATAGGCGGAAACATTCAAGCCTATCCTAATTGCTTGTTAGGTGGTGTATTTACTGTCAAGCTCTCTCTTGGCGGATGGAATCCTCTTCATGGGATGAAAAGGCTTAGTCATGATGTTACGTTAGCTTGAAAGTTTCCTTTTCCATTTTTGGGGCTTTGTTACTGTGCCCTTATGTGTTTTACCTAGAAATTCTGGAAATTTTTGTAATACTAATTTTTTGTTTGCTGTTGTATTTCAATTTCTTGTAATCTGTTTAGAGCCCTTTGATCTAATAATTTCTTAAGAAGCTACATATGTACTTATTTGCGCTCTCCCATTCTCTTTTTCTCTCTCTGCACTTTCTGGGAAAATTAATTTTTAGGCCATGGATGTGGATATGTAACTTGGCATTAAAGTTGAAGTATTGTTAGAGTTAGAGCAAAATCTGTCATTAGATCACCAAGGTGCAGCTTATTCAGGGGTTATCATTGGATCTGGAAAAACATAATGGCTTAATCAGGTTTCTTTGTAGTGAGGTTCCAGAGGTAATTATCACTGTTTATTTTTTTCTTTAACTTCTTCTTTTGAAACACTCCATAATCTTTCTTTTCTGACAATAGAAATGCTGACAGGAATTGTAGTTGACATCGTTGTAGTGAGGTTCCAAATATCTTCATGTCGAGTGGTAGAGCCAGCTAGAACTGATGTGCTTCAAGTGGGGAAGAATCTCGCACTTCGCACTAGTACCTTGTAGGCTTTTGCAAATGTTGATTCCTAAACGAATTTTCAAGAAACCCAATATCCTGGTTGTCTTGGCAAATACTCCAAGGCCCTAGTTTGATGTATTCTTTCTTTTGTTCAGTCAAATACAGCACTTTTTTCTTTTTGCTTTTTTGGTTGGTGTTTGGAGATCTTCCTTGTATGCCTTAGCAGTTCTACAACCTCTTCTGTTCTAGCTTGTTTCTCTTTCTTTTTTTTTTTTCTGGAGGGTGGGGATGGGGGTGGGGGGTTCGCATATGATCATCCATTGCCCTTTTGGCTGAACAGGTTGGTTGTGTGTGTCTTTTAGATTTAAATGGTGCACATACAATTGCAGCTTTTGGCTTTTAAAAGATCTTTTTTTTTTGGGTACATAAGATATTTCATTTTATGTTTTGATGTTTAAAATGTTATGGGCAGGAACTTATTTGACAACTAAGTCAACTTGACTTTTTCTTTGAAAGTCAAATTCAGAAATTCACACATCTTGAGGATAAGGTTCCTAATTTGAGTTTTTGATACTAGTATGGTGTTTGAGTTTCTTTGGCTCATCAATGACAACATAATTGGCTAAGGTATCCGTTGTTTTGTTCTTTTGCATGGTTATTGAATAGACAAGTGAATGATAGTACATTACGTTTTTATTTTTCTGCAAATGTTGCTAAAATGTCAGTGGCACTACAAGATATGCTCTTAGTTTTCTGTGCTTGTGTAGTCAAGGGTCTTTTGTTGGGAGTAGCAGTTATGAAGGCTGTATCACTTAAAGAGGAGGGTGGGACATTAAGCATAAGGGTAGTCTTGACAGTTTGTATTGATTTTACTCGAAAATTTGCTAGAGTTCATTGAGTAGAAAATACATATGTATTTCCCTGCTATCCCATCGACAGAATTGCTTGGACGGGTGCGTATGTACATTGAAAATTAGTTGTCTTTATAGTTCAATTTTCAATTGTCTTCAAGTCATGTGCCATGACAATTTTTATCAGCAGAGTATGATGATGGTATAAGGTTGCTAACATTGCTATGGTTAATATTGAACATTTTAGGAAGTTGAAGCACTGACTAACTTCCTTGACTAAGAAGCTTTTGGACATATCTCCTCTTATTGTATGATGTTTAACATCTTAATCCATCTTCTGAAATTTTTATGGTTTATTTTTTCTGACACGTGTTCAAAGCAAATATAGATTACTGAAGTTTGGAGTTCTGAAACTAATTCTGGCAATGAAAATTAATATGATCCCTGGTTTGGTTTAAGTCAATAGAAATAATCTTAAGCATATCAGAATGCTGCATTTCATGTTCCTTCCAAGTTTAAGAGTTTCTGATCAAGGTGCACTGAAATTGGTTGTGACAACCTGCAGGTATTGGTGAGATCTAAAGCTAAATAGCTTGCAGTTGTTGACGTTGCTATGGGGCATAGACATTTATTCAGTTCTTCCCAAATGTTTGAGAACGAGAATGAACAGGGGTGGAATCATTCTGACCAACCTTACATGCATTTGGGTATTGACATCCTCATTTCCATGGCTTTTGCATGTTTCCTTCCTTTCTGTTCATTGTCTGATTAGGTTATTGATATTTGGATTACATTTTGAGAAACTGGCGACTTATTTTGGTGCATAAGCTGTGAGTAAGACTATGCACTTAATGAGGACATTGACATAGTTTGAGGAACTACAGTTTAGTCATTTTTGTTATGCCAGTCACTTTGTCTCTTTGATGGCAAGGCCTTTTTTTTTGGACGTTTTCTTGATCAACTTCTGAGGACTAAGAAATAAATGTATTATTAACCAAATTTTCATGCAATTCTTATAAAACAAGGCTGTGGCCTTCGATTGGGGAAGGTCATTAGTGTGCATTATGCCAAATGATGGATCTGACACTCGTTCCTTTAGCATTTGCACTAGTAGAGATTATATTTGCAGGGGATTTACATCTTTGGCATATGCAATGCATGCTTCTTTTCTGAATATTCTACTTCTGATCTTGTGTTGCAGCAAGGCCTGGGGCACCTGAAAACAGTGCTCTTCCTTATCCTCCAGATAATATGACTCTTGATGAGGGCCATTTTACTGCACAGTGGAATTCGGCACCCAGGTCAACTCCTGGATACTCTTCCTCTGGTGTCAATGTTGAAATGCCGCATTATCAACCACAGGTTCCAGGTCCATCTCGTGATCCTTTCCTGCATCCATCAGCTGTTGGAAGCCTAAACATGGCCCAAGAAAATTATGCACATCAAGCATCCTCATCCAGCCATGGTGGACAAACTTTTCATGGGGTTGATGGTGGCTTTTTTGAGCTTTCCATGGGCAATGGTAGAGGACCATACAAGCGAAAAAGCCCTGGCATTCCAGCAGTTTGTGAGAGGGGCAACACAAGCCGATATTATGATGCTGGAAGTTCTTCTGATCATTCCTTTCCTGCTGACTCATGGCTGGATAAACAAAGTACTGACCCTCATCATTCACCTTGGGATTTTGCTCCCAGTTATAGAGGCAATGGCCTTTCTATAGGCAGTGAAAGCAGTCTGAGGAATGTGAGAAGTAGACCTGCATTTGACTTGGAGAGCACCCCAGCCCGAAGCCATTTGTCAAGTAACCCTTCCCACCATCCGTTTCCTGGGCAAACCACTGATCATCCTAGCTCTGTGGATTTGCTGGCTCAGAGTTCAAGTGCTCCTTCAAGGGAATGGAATTATACTTTTGCATCATCTGCTTCAAATGGGAGGAATGTTACCTCTGGTAGGTGCTTATTTGATTTCTTTTGTTGTGCTTTCTTCTGTTTCTAAGATTTCTTTGGTTGGAAATTGCAGATACCAATTTCATTTGTCATGAAATAAATCAGTTTGGTGCACTAAATGGTAATCCTGGTGCCTCACTTGAGATTGGGGGATATGTAAATGATTTTTCCTCAAACAGAAACCCTGCGCCTCAAGCTTTGCATGGTACCTCAAGTCAATATTCCAGAGGAGTTCGAAGCAGCTACAGCCACAGGCCTATGCCTACATTCAGGGCTTCTTCAAGCAACATGCAGGTGGCAAGCACAGCTCCATGTGATGAAGGGTTACAGTTGGTTTCAGAGAGTTATGCCTCCAGACATCCACGGCCATTTTCTACTATAGGAATCCGAAATGGTGATAGGAATGGCCGAAGCAGGATACCGAGTGATAGATACAGATCATTTTCTGATCATGCTGGTTTTCATGAGCGACCAACACCTGAGGTTTGTGGACAGTTTTTCTACAACTTAGATTCTTACCTACATACGGTTCAGGGGTCAGACGGGATTCTCCAGGTTATCTCTATTTGTCTCAGTTACAACACCCATCCTCCCCCATCAACACACCCCCCCCCCAAACCAAAAAAAAACCAAAAAAAAAAGAAAAAAAGAAAACTGTGCACCCAAAGGATGAGAGAAGTAAAAAGACTTCGGGCAGGTTCTCTCTGCACAAGAAAGGAAATGATAAAAGAGTGAAAGAAATCCAAATCACGGGAAAGGTGATGAATGTGAATCACAGAAAAGGATGTATCTGTTTATTTGTTGAAGTAGATAAAGCTGAAGAGAAGTAGGGATCTATAGTCCCACAACTGATTCTTGAAAATTCTCTCTTAAAATTTATTTGCTTATTTAAGTCCCAAATACTTTTGTTTTCTCAAAAATATTGGTGCCTTGTTCAGGGTCTCATGAGTATGGATCGATCTGCTATTTATGGTTCTAGAAGTCTTTTTGATCACCACAGAGACATGAGACTTGACATAGACAATATGAGCTATGAGGTAGCAAATCTATTGCCTTGACTCTTCTTATATCTTCTCTAGCAATGTACAACTACTGATGTCCTGGCACAAATAGGAACTTCTTGCGCTTGGGGAGAGGATTGGGACTGTATGCACTGGCCTGTCGGAGGATTCACTTTTTAAGTGTCTCACAGAGTCGATATATTGTTCATCAGATCAACTGCAAGAGGAAGGAACATGTGTTATCTGCCTGGTGAGAACTTTTATCTGATTCTTGCTAAATCTTGAGTTAGGACCACATGGTATTTCATTTGTCATAATAATATATGCATATCCAGAGCTCAGAACCCTGACACTAGCAGAGATTGATTTCCTACATTGTGTTCATTCTATATATGAAATTTTAATCTTTCAAATGCGGTCATTATTCTGTATGTTGTGTTGACAGGAAGAGTACAAGAACATGGATAACGTGGGGACTCTGAGATCCTGTGGCCATGATTTCCATGTCGGTTGCATCAGAAAGTGGTTATCTATTAAAAACTCATGTCCAATCTGCAAAGCTTCTGCCTTGGCTGACAATATGAAGGAGGAATAACCTTATTCGTATTCCAGTAAATTACTGTTTTAAATTTGTGTACATATGTATTTAATGTGCCCCTCAAATGGATGAAATGGCATAATTACAGAGAACTTGTAATGCAAATCCTCGTTCATTCCAATCCATCTTTCATTTGTTTTCTTTATGAAAAATCCCCTGCAATAGTTTACCTAGATGAAGAGAATGAAGCGGGAAGGAGGATAGGCACTCTCATTGACCAAGAGCTTCATTCCAGCTCAGAAATGAATTAATCAATGTCCTTGGCTTTTCCATCTTTAATTTTATGGCCCGACTTTACCGCAGCACCTTTTATGAATCTTGAAGACAGATTCTTATTGCTGACTTTTGCTGCTCAGGAAGGTAACTCTGTGCATACTTGAGGAGAGCATTGAGGAACTGGAACCGTTCCAAATTGCCTGCATTGGCGATTTGATTACATATGGATACCTGTGTTAGTATGCACAACTGCATGCTTTTTGCTTTCTTGCAAATTTAAGCTCGGGGTTTTATTTATTTTATAGTTTGGCTCATTTAACTATAAAAAAGAGCAAGTAGAAATGTCAGTAGGTTAGCATATGATTAAATCTAAAAGTGATAAATTTGAGAATGTGTGTTCGCCAAAAAGAGTAGTATTTGGGTAGAGAAGTGAAAAAGTATTCCATAGAAGTTTTTCTTTTTGTAACTTATAGTAGCCCATTCCTTTCAACTTTTTGTGACTTATATTAACCCATTTCAGAAGATATGATTTAAAAATTTATTTTGGGAGGGATAAAATATTTCAATTTCATAATTACCCTTTTCTTGTGGACCTTCACTTTTCATAGCACACCAAGTTAAATCCTTAAGAATTATAACATGTTGAAGATGGTAAAAGACCTTTTGCAATTTTTGAAATCATCTGTCTAGACAAGAATTTTAAAAGAGAAAATTATTATAATTAGAACAAAAATAATATTTTGTACCTTGAAAGTACCTCAATTAAGTTTCTAAATATATCGTTAATAAATTATTTTTCTCTTGTTTTCAAGCCATCACTTTGGACAAAATGTTAGAACATCAAAAAAATTATAAATTCATCCAAAAAAACTTTGTAATAAAGAAAGTTGCTTTATATTTTTGAAAACACCTCAAATGAGTTTGTAAATAAAAGTTTAGACATTGTGTATGTTTTTTATTTTCAGGCCATTGGTTATATAAAAAATTTAGAAACTTCAAAATTCTTAAATTTATAAAAACTCCTAAAATTAACGAAAACACTTTACAGTGAACAACATAAAAAAAATAGCTTGAAGCACCTTAAATATACTCTTAGATAGTAATCTTTTATACGTCAAAAACACCTACTTATATAATCTATTATGTTAGAACTATATTTTCACACTATTTATCTTTATTTTTAGGTTTGTAGTAAATATGTGTTCACATTTAGAAAAAATAGTAGGATAACACAAGGGCAATTTTGGTATGAAAATATTTCCTCTTCAAATATGAGTTTCATAATAAGATTTTTGAAATGAGTAGATAATGCTACAAATAGTTGAAAATAAAGGAGGTGGGCGAGATTTCCCAAAATTCACAGGTATCAAGCAATATTGCTACAAATTCTAGGGAAGGTTTTTGAAATTATCCCAAATTGAAAAAAAAATGAAATACCGTAAAGTGTGAAAATTATCTCAGGAAGCTTGTGAAAATTTTTTAAAATACTTATTTTATCTTTAAAAATATTTTGAACAAATATTTAACAATTTTTATATCCAAATCATTCCACTAATTCTCAACACTCTAAAAAACAACATAACAATCTCTTCCTTTCTCTTCTCTTCTCTCATAACTTAAGTTTCCCTTATCTTTTCTATCCTAAACTCCCAAACTAAGCCTAAAGGAATTTTAAAAACCTGAACCTATTCGGACCCCAGGTCATTAGCGACCCGAAGGCGGTAACTGGTGCCTAGGGCTGCAAACGAGCCGAGCCGAATCGAACTTTGAGCTAATCGAGCCGAGCCTCGACTAAATTTTACCAAGCTCGAGCTCGAGCTCGAGCTCGACGAGCTGGCAAATTTCGAGCTCGAGCTCGAAAAAAAATAAAAAATAATTATTTTATTTTTAAAAAAATAAATAAAATAATATTTTTTTCTTAATAAATTATAAAATATTAAGGATATATACGTAATTTTACTATGAAAATAAAAAAATAAAAAAATATATATATAATATACGTAATTTTATTATTAAATAAAAATAAAAATAAAAAATATATATATATACCCAAGCTCGCGAGCCGGCTCGCGAGCTAACGAGCTTAATATTCTGAGCTCGAGCTCGAGCTCGAGTTTGACTCGAGCCGGCTCGAGCTCGACTCGAGCTCGATTAATAGCGAGCTCGACTCGAGCTTGACTCGAGCCGCTCGCGAGCGGCTCGCGAGCGGCTCGATTCGTTTGCAGCCCTGCCTTATATATCGTCATATCATCCGAACACATGGATTCATTATCAAAAGTAAGCAACTTTGGTGTAGTTGTTGAATCTTTCATTTGATCATAATCTGTTTGACACTTGAATTTTTTATCAAGTTTAACTGATACAAGATTTTTTAAAATTTTAATTACAATAATTTCAAAAAAAATTTTAAAATTTTAAAATTATACATTTCAAAATATTTAAAAATTTACGCACTTTAAAATTTTTTTTTAAAACTTCTACAATAATTTACAATAAAATTTTAGACAAACATAAAAAAAAACTCAATTGCCAAATAGACATGTTTTTTGAAAAGGACGATGATTACTCTAACTGGCAAGACGATATTTGTGAAAACCCTAACGGGCAAGACGATAACTCTCGAGGTCGAGAGTTCTGATACGATGGATAACGTCAAAGCGAAGATCCAAGACGGCAATGCCTCATATTCGCCGGCAAGCAACTCGGGGACGGCCGCACCCTCGCGGACTACAACATCCAGAAGGAGTCCACCGTCGGCCTTGTCCTCCGCCTTTGCGGTGGTTTGCAGATCTTCGTTACAACCCTAACCGGCAAGACTATTACCTTGGACGTTGAGAGCTCCGACACGATCGATAACGTTAAGGCCAAGATCCAAGATAAGGAGGGGATTCCACTGATCAGCAGCGATTGATCCAAGATAAGGAGGGGATTCCACTGATCAGCAGCGATTGATCTTCGCCGGCAAGCAACTCGAAAACGGCAGAACTCTTGCTGAGTACAACATCCAAAAGGAGTCCACTCTTCACCTTGTCTTGAGACTCCGTGGCGGAATTCATATCTTTGTGAAAACCCTGGCTGGGAAGACCATGGCGTTGGAGGTTGAGAGTTCGGACACAATTGACAACGTCAAAGCAAAGTTTCAGGATGAGAAGGGAATTCCCCCAGATCAGCAGCGTTTGATTTTTGCTGGAAAGCAGCTGGAGGATGGCAGAACCTTAGCGGATTACAACATTCAAAAGGAGTCGATACTCCATCTGGTGTTGAGGCTTCGTGGTGGGATGCAGATCTTTGTGAAGACGCTCACGGGAAAGACTATCATTCTGGAAGTGAGAGCTTGGACACGATTGATAACGTTAAAGCCAAGATTCAAGACAAGGAAGGGATTCCACCCAACCAGCAGAGATTGATTTTCGCTGGGAAGCAGCTTGAGGATGGGCGCACTCTTGCTGATTACAATATTCCGGATGAGTCCACCTTCTACCTTGTCCTTTGGCTCACGGGCGGTGTCTTCTAGATAAATCTTTGTATTGGTTGTCTGGACGCTGTTTTAATGGTGAAACAAAAAACTATGTGTTCAATGTTCGTTTAACGATTTAAATTAAAGTCCATGTCTATTATCTCGTACGTTGTCTCTAGTTTTTCAAATTTTTCTAATCATGTTGTTGGTTTTGCTTCCTAATATCTTTTCTTCTGGACGGTTCTTGTTTGCAATGATTGGCTTCAATGTTCTGGAAAATCCATCAATTAGCTTGGTACGAGTTTACTCCCTCCCCCTCTCCCCCCCCCCCCCCCCCCCCCAAAAACCAAAAAAAGAAGATGTTTGTGGATTGTTGATTCATTTGCAGTTTGGTCCACATCGATATACTTGCTTGACAAAAAGTTCCGTTTCAGTTGACTGGTTACGTGGATCATATGTCTCTGGCTCATCATTTGGTGTTTGATGGGATAATGAGACTAATGAAATTCGTTCTTATGGACTTCTATTTTGGACAACAGAACTCGAGGCATCCAAATTGGTGTTTTTCGTAACTTAACTAACTATTATGCGATAGCTTTTTGTTTGACTACAAAGCAATCTTTTTGTCTTGGGATTTTTTTCTATGTTTCTCAACAGGCACCACTCTATAACCTGTCTTTTTTCCTGGTTCCATCACATATATGCAAATGCCTTTTGTATTTCACAGCTGTCTTGAACGGAATACAAACTGAGACATTTTGGATGTAGATTTTAATAATTGGCAGGACCTACAGAACTACGTTCTTCTCTGATGGTAAATGAAATTCTGTGGTACCATGATTCTCTGGTGGCATGATTCTCTTGAAAATCATGTGGTTTACCTTCTCTCTCCAGTGTATGTCTTGGTACCATTTTTTTGCCTGTACAACTTGGTTAACATGAGTAAGATTTACATCTATGTGTTGCCATATGTTCCCTTTAGGTTGCATGTAGTAGTATTAAACAGCAGTTTCATTTTCGCGCTAAATTTTGGGTGGCTTTATCTATCAGGTGTTATTATTATTTTAATGTTGAACTGGTTTTGGTGCTTCTGAAACAAGTGACATCTCTCACCTAACAAGAGAAAAATAGGAAATGATGACTATTTCCTTCATTCTTTGTGCTTTACTTTGACTGACCGTATAGTTGGGCTGTTTACCATACCAGTTGATAATACTTCTCTCTCTTTATGATTGAGTTTGGCAAACATTTGGTTTCATCAAATGCTGTCAGCCGTGGGCAATTAGGTTCCTCAAGGGGATATAACAGAACAAGTTATTTTTCTGTCACTAACCTGGATTCTTTTATGCTTGATTTATCAGATGCTTTTTTATTTTTAATTTTTTGTCCTACATCCTTGAAGAACCAATGAGATCACAAATCAGTGGATCCAGTCTTGCCAGGGACATGGCTACCAGGGAAAAATTATACTAATACGCTGGCTGGTTGCAAGCTGCAGGCCTGTGCATAAATAGAGCTCTCCTGTGTTGGATCCCATCTATGGATGCTGGAATATACCTCTATAACCCACTTGATGATGGTAGAATCAAATAACACCAGGCGCATATTAAGACGTGATTGGATTAGATGAAGGTTTACCAACATTGAACATGTCAAAAACTTATTTGCTGGATTTTTCTGAAGTAAGTTTGAATCTTAGTAAAAGATATATCTTTGCCATGGCTCCTGATACTATAGATCTTCTTAGCAATGAATATTTCTCATTTAGTGGAGAAAATAATCTGTTGAAAAAAATGAAATGTTGACTTGTTCAAGTTATGCATGTCTCATGAGTACTGGCATTGACAAAGTTGGGTACCATGTTAATGATGCTAACTGAGTCTTCTACTTTTCAGAACTGTGTTAGCTAACTATTTTCCTGAATCATCTATAACTCTTGGCAGGTTGTCCCATTTACAATTGGTTCGTGTGGCCTCAACCTTCCCATTCTGCCACAGTTCTTGAATCAGAAATCTGCTGACGGAATATCTACTTTGTGTTGGAATAAATGAGTTTGAGGGACTAAGCCTTCCTTGTTTTTAACCTGTTCAGAAGCTACTCTTTCTTCAATAGTATGATTATTTCTAGCTTGTTGAGTACTTGATGGGTCATTTTGCGGGCATGAGAGTTGAGGGGATCCTTTTTCCCATGGTTGTGTATTGTAACTGGAAATTCTTGAAGATGTCTCTACACTATCAATCTCATTTTTGTAGTAGTGTAGTAGATGAACAGGGGATGTTCCCTGCAGTGGAGTGCTTGGCTGACTTGAAACTGGACCCACAGAATCTGAGTGACGTTTCTGCTTTATGTGCTTTCTTGCAGTTTGGTGCCAGGTACGCAGTGCCTTAGCTACATTCTTATTGAAGATTGTTGGTTTCATGGTTGAAACCATCTGTTTGACGTAGAGGAATCAAGGTGAATGACAAAAGGGCTCATACACGAGAGGGAAAAAATTAAAAACAAATCTCCATCTGATGGATATGACAGCTCACCTGTGTTACCAAAGCATAGAGTGGGAGAGTCACGTAACTACAGAGTATTTGTATCAGCACCCTGGCGAAATTGCAGACCTTATATTTCTTAGTGATGTCCATTAATCTATCATTTTGTATCTGCTGAGATTGACATGACACCAATAAAGAGGCAGAAATAACAAATTTACCCCATTGATATTCTGATTGCCACATCTTTTGTGTTCTCATGGAAGCACGACTGAAATCCATATTCATACTTGTAGAAATAAAAGAAACGCCTATCAGAGGATGGAGGAACAGAACAACAACAAAACAATAATACACATGTACTAGTACAGAGTTAAAAGTTTTGATGCATATTGGTTTGATGGCTTACCCAAGACCAGACAAACAAGGCCAGTTGAAATGCATTCTGTGAGAGTACAAGAGAGTTTAGAAGCAGCTATAATTGATTCAGAGAGCCCATGATATTACTAGACTGTGATCTTAAGTACCTGGAAGAGAATAAAGTGGATCAGATAGAGTAAGACTCGAGGGCGATTGAACCAGAAGAGATCATCTGCTGGCTGAACTAAAGGAGTTCCTTGGACCACTTCCCCTCTTTCTTGAATCCTTAAACCCATCTTGGTTATTATAACCTGAAGTTTAGTTCCCACCAATAGGATAATCTGCGTTGGAGATGTGAATATCTCGATCAATTATGGTATGACTGGTTGAACTTGGAGGATTCTTGAAAAACACAGTTTGATGCTTACAATCAGTGGGATAAAGGGTAACCACAGGTAGGACTGCCAACCTGTTAAAAAGAGGTTATGTTATAAGGATCAAGCCAATTCGACGACTCATGAGGGGGGGTAATTAAATTTCTGGTGTTATCAGACAACCATTGGATTCTATACCATGTAGATGTCACATCTAAGTACTACAGTGAATACGTTTAGTCAAGCGTAAACTGACTAAGATATATAGTACCATATTTAGACTTACTAATAATGTCATATCAATCTGCTTATTTTTCACCCTCAGCTTTAGTTACTTTTGTATATATTAAGTAATCCATGTTCGATAACACCTCTCTCTGTCTCATGACCTGGGGAAACTTAACACACTATACTCATGCATGTGCACACAGAGACACACAATGCATGCCCTCCAATAGAAAGGGAAGGGTGATCTTCTTACCATGAGTGTTAAACAGCAGGAAAAGTACAGCAAACAACCAGATAAGTGGGCTGCAATAATGGAAGGTGTTAGTAAGTCTAAATTTTTGTTAGCAATAGTAATTGTTGAGTGAAAACTTAATGGTCTTTTCTATTGCTGTAGTTGTGATCTTGTTTTTCAGTTTAATTGGGCTTCCTTTGGTGGTTAAATTTGGGATCATGGAAGTGGGAAACAGTTTCCAGAATACTTTTAGCATGATGATAGTATGTCTTTTACAAAGATAGCAAAAAGCTTTTCTTTTTGTCCTTTTTATCTTGTCTTCAAGGGTGAAGGGATTAAGCTGAAGATGTTTCCCATGTGGCATGAAGTTTATAATATGGTAAATACACTTTACCTGATACCTACAACAACTTTGAAGTCTTCTTCAAGTGACCTTTTGATGTACTGCTGGAAATCAAAATTAGCCTGATTCTGTGGTGCTAAATGTGCCTGGTAAATTCATGTTGGTCAGCTGAGAACTTGCTGATGGTAACTGATGTATATAACTATATCTTGGGGCAGTCTAAAGTGGTGGAATTAAAAGAATTTATCTACAACTTACAATTATAAATCCGTAGCGCAGAGTCAGATAATCCACCTTGGGTACTGATCTGACAAACTGTCTAAAGAAAGACACCTGGCATTTGAATTAGAAATGGAGGCAGGTAAGAATTTCCATTCTTGGCTAGAATTTCTTGAATTAATTGGAGCAAGTTGTGCTTTATCCTGCTCATGTAACTTTTTTTTTCCCTTGTTTCCCTTCTATCCCTCCCCATTTGCTTTTTACCCCCCAACTGCTAGGTATCAGATTCGAACCTTGAACTTGACAGCGAGGAGGACTCTTTAAGAGTCCTCTCTTGGCAACTGGGAAATATTCATGAAGCTGTCTGTTCCTTCTACAACTGAAGAACAGATATGTATGTGGTTGCAATAAAAATACCATGGATGAATCAAGGTTGGCAACTTCATCACATGAACCCTTTCCAATCTTATTACTTTGAGACTGTTTTCTGTTTGTTTTTCTACTTTTGTTGGTCTATTTCTCATGTCTGTACGGCAACAAACTAATTGTAAAACAAATACAGTGAAATGTTCTACTTTTGATGTCTCAGATATGTGCATTCTGTTTACTGCTGAAAGAGAAGAAGCAAGAGAGGAAGATATTTTGGGATGACATTACTTCACTTCTCATGTGAGTAGTACAACTGACATATATATACAAGATTGAAATAATCTAGATCCTAAAATCAAGCTATCAAGATCCTAAAATCAAGCTAGAATAATTAGCTATCTACTTCCTATAATTAAACTAGGATAATCAGGCTAATAATCAGGCTATCTAATCCCTATAATTGATGTATAATATATCACACGTATCTAGATATATTCAACACTCCCCCTCAAGCTGGAGCATACAAATCATATGCACCAAGCTTGCCACATATATATTTTATACGAGGACCTCTTAGGGACTTGGTAAGAAAATCTGCAAGTTGATCACTTGAATTAACGAAACCCGTCTCAATAACTTTGGAGATCAATTTTTCTCTAACAAAATGGCAATCAACTTCAATGTGCTTAGTCCTCTCATGAAAGACTGGATTGGAGGCAATGTGAAGTGCAGCTTGATTATCACAAATCAACTTCATTGGGTCACTAGTCCCCAAATTCAACTCATTGAGCAATTGTTTAAGCCATATTAGCTCACATGTAGCCATAGCCATGGCTCGATACTCAGCCTCAGCACTGGATCTAGCAACCACATCTTGTTTTTTACTTTTCCAAGATATTAAGTTGCCACCAACTAGAATACAATAGCCTGTGGTAGAACGACGATCAATAGGTGATCCTGCCCAATCTGCATCAGTGTAACCAATTACTTGCATGTTTCCTTTATCAGTATACAACAATCCTTGGCCAGGTGCTCCTTTGATATATTTGAGAATGCGGAGAGCTGCATTCCAATGAGTATCACATGGGGAATCTAAAAACTGACTGATCACTGAGACAGAAAAAGATATGTCAGGACGTGTTACTGTAAGATAGTTCAACCGTCCCACAAGCCTACGATACTTTCCAGGATCCTTAAGTGGCTCCCCCTGTCCTGGAAATAATTTAATATTAGGATCCATTGGAGTTTCGACAGGCTTAGCATTTGACATGCCTGCCTCCTCCAAAATGTCCAATGCATATTTTCGTTGGCAAATAACAACACCTTCTTTGGATTGGGCAACTTCGATACCCAAGAAATAACGAAGCTTGCCCAAATCTTTCGTCTGGAAATGGCCAAAAAGGTGGTTCTTTAACTGAGCAATTCCATCATGATCCTGTCCAGTGATAATAATATCATCGACATAAACGACAAGATAAATGCTACCTTTTGATGGAGAATGACGATAAAACACTGAATGATCAGCTTCACTACGGATCATGCCATATTTTTGGACAACATCACGAAAGCGTCCAAACCAGGCCCGAGGAGATTGTTTGAGACCATAGAGTGCACGTTTTAGTCGACAAACCATTCCACTAGACTTCCCCTGAATAACAAAACCAGGTGGTTGATCCATATAAACTTCCTCCTGCAATGCACCATGAAGGAATGCATTCTTGATGTCTAATTGGTGCAAAGGCCAATGATGAACAGCAGAAAGAGATAAGATGAGACGAACAGAAGACATCTTGGCCACTGGAGAAAAGGTGTCAGTATAATCCAGACCAAAAATTTGAGTATAACCCTTAGCTACTAGACGAGCTTTAAGACGATCAATTTGACCATCCGGACCAACTTTAACAGTATAAATCCAACGACAACCAACAGTTGATTTACCAGGTGGGAGTGGGACTAGCTCCCAAGTGGAATTGGAGTGAAGAGCAGCCATTTCATCTATCATTGCCTGACGCCACCCAGAGTGGGACATAGCCTCACCTATAGTTTTAGGAACAGACATGGACGACAAAGAGGACAAAAAGGCATAATAGGATGAAGACACGTGCTGATAATTGAGACAAGTATAGTTGGGACATTGATTGCGAGTAGAACGAATACCTTTGCGGACAGCAATGGGTGGGCTGGCTGGAGAGGAGATCGTGGTAGGTGACGAACTTGGAATAGTTCGTGAGACATCAGGGACATCAGCAGATTCTCCAACACCAGTATCTGGAACTGTAGTAGGACAATTCCCTACATTGCGTCTCTGGTAAGTGAGCAATGGTGGTGGTGATGCGGGTGAAGGTAAGGACTCTTTAGGAGGCTGACTAATGTCAGTGTCATGAGTAAGAGGAACAAAATAAGTAGAAACAGGAATATCTTCCGTGATTGTAGAATGCTCAGACTTGTTAGGCTGAAAGAAAGGAGTAGACTCAAAGAACGTAACATCTGCAGAGATGATGTATCGTCTAAGATCAGGAGAAAAACATTTGTACCCTTTTTGTGTTCGAGAGTATCCCAAAAATACACATTTGACAGCACGTGAAGACAGCTTATCTTTTCCAGGAGTGAAATCATGTACAAAACATGTACAGCCAAATGTACGAGGGGAAATAGAAAATAGTGGAGCATTAGGATATACAAAAGAGTAAGGAACTTGATCCTTAAGGACAGATGATGGCATGCGATTAATCAAATAACATGCAGTGAGAATGGCATCCCCCCAAAAACGTAACGGAACATTTGCATGAAGAAGTAAAGTACGTGCTGTTTCAACCAAATGTCTATTTTTCCTTTCAGCAATCCCGTTTTGTTGTGAGGTGTGAGAACATGATGATTGATGAATGATCCCTTTAGACTCCATAAAGGACTTGAAAGAGGTGGAGAAATACTCATGTGCATTATCACTACGTAAGATTTTTATGGAAACACCAAATTGTGTTTGAATTTCAGAGACAAAACTTTGAAAAATAGAAAACACTTCAGATCTATTCTTCATAAGAAACACCCAAGTACAACGAGAATAATCATCAATGAAAGTAACAAAATACTGAAAACCTAAAGTAGAAATAACACGACTCGGTCCCCAAATATCAGTATGGACCAAAGAAAATAGAGATTCAGCTCTACTATTAGCCCTTTTCGGAAAATGACTACGAGTGTGTTTTCCAAGCTGACATGATGCACACTCTAAGGAAGACATGGTAATAGATGGCACCATCTTTCGAAACTTATTTAAACTTGGATGACCCAAACGACTATGGATTAGCAGAGGATCATCTATTGCAGAACAAGATACTGGTGTTGGTAAAGACAGATGGTAAAGTCCCTGAGACTCACGCCCTGTGCCAATCGTCCGCCCTGTACCTCGATCCTGTAAAATTACAGATTCCTCATCAAATGTAACTAAGCAGTTAAGAGAACGACACAAACGACGAACAGATACTAAACTAAAAGGACAATTGGGTACAAAAAGAACAGAATCGAGAGGCACAGAAGGTAGAGGGTTAGCCTTGCCAATCCCTTTAGCTTGGGTTTGTGAGCCATCAGCAAGAGTAATATTGGGTAGAGAAGTAGAACTATGGAGTGAAGAGAAAAGTTGTGGATTACCAGAAATATGATCTGTGGCAGCAGAATCTAAAACCCATGGGCCAAGAGATGGAGATTGAGAGACACATGCGCTAACATTACTAGTGTGTACAACTGAGGCAGTAGGTGTGGAAGACTGTTTGGCTGTAAACCATTTCACAAAATCTTCATACTCAGGCTTGAGAGTTGGTTCTGAACTTGCGCAAGGTTCGGATTGAACAATATTCGCCACTTGTTGGGGAGGACGTCCATGCAAGAGCCAACACCGATCTTCTGTGTGGCCAACCTTTTTACAATAGTCACAGTAGGGTCGATTTTTGTTACCATTATAACCACCTCGACCACGGCCACGTCCACGACCTCCTCTTTGGCTGGATTGAGATGCCAAAGCTGATGAATCAACAACGATAGTCTCCGAAGATGATTTTGATTCATCCGGGAGCCATAACAGCCGTGAAAAAGCTTGAGACAAAGTAGGAATTGTGGGGCTAGCAAGAATCTGGTCACGAATGGTAGAATATTCTGCAGGTAATCCAAAGAGAGCCAAAAGCATAAAAAATGTACCTCGCTGAGAGAGTTGTTCCTGCTGAGTTGCAGCAGGGGGTAGCAACTCATTGAAATCGGAAAGGACCCCTTGAATTCTGCCTAAGTAAGAACTCATAGGCATATCAAGTTTTCGAGGTGCAATGAGACTCATCAAATCAGAACAAACGGCATAAACACGAGATATATCATTAGTGTATAATGCTTTGGCCTGCTCCCAAACACTAAAGCAAGTCTTATGTGGACGGAAAATTTGCTTTAGTGAAGAATCAATGGTCTGCCAAAGCATGCTACACAATTGAGCATCGATTCGCTCCCACTTGGATGGATCAGTCATAGTATCATCAGGTTTAGTAGTAAGATGATCTTTATATCCTTGTCCCATAAACCATAGCTCTACGTCAGCAGCCCAAGTAGAGTAGTTACTGCCTTTTAGTTTTTCGGTAGTAATAATAGTACAACCAGTAATAGATGGATTGGCCATGAGAGGAGTTGTGGATTTAGATGTAGATGTTATAGATGTATCGGATGTAGACATAATGATATTGGGTTAAAGAAAATCACCGGGTAAAATCACCGGGTGGGATGATTAGAAAACGAATTTCTCTTTCTAACTTGCTCTGATACCAGGAAAGAGAAGAAGCAAGAGAGGAAGATATTTTGGGATGACATTCCTTCACTACCCATGTGAGTAGTACAACTGACATATATATACAAGATTGAAATAATCTAGATCCTAAAATCAAGCTATCAAGATCCTAAAATCAAGCTAGAATAATTAGCTATCTACTTCCTATAATTAAACTAGGATAATCAGGCTAATAATCAGGCTATCTAATCCCTATAATTGATGTATAATATATCACACGTATCTAGATATATTCAACAACTGCAACAAAATTAGTGGCATCTTAGGGTGCAGCAAGTCAGCTTGGTTCTTAAACTACACATGGGAGCTTGCTTCGAGTGCATACGAGTAATCTGCATGACAGCTTGCTCCATTTCATCTATTTCTATCTCCTACCCCTCTCCATTTCATCTGCATGACAGCCTGTGCTGTTAAACCAACAACGTTGCTTTTCCCATTTACCTTCTCTCCTCTCCTCTCCCCATCTTGTATCAGATCTATCAAATCCATTGACACCAAGTATGGGGTGCATCATGCTGAAAATCCTTAAATTCTGTTTCCCTGTTTGCTCGTGACTAAATAATTAATGTCATCTGATACTCCTTTCGTATATTTCAATCAAGGTGAAATAGTTAATTTCCTTCCCATGAATTTGTTGGGATAGGGTTTGCAGACTTTGAAAACTGGATTGAATCTTAATTTGAGCTTAAGCAGGAGACTGAAACAATGACAAAGGGCGTCGACAGCGTATTTTAAAAGTTGAGCTTAGCTTGGATATCATGCCATATTACTGTAGGATTAGAAGCTGACTGACTTAAATTGGCTGGAAGGTTTTGTAAATGTAGCTTATACTTATATGACGAATTAAGTTGGCTCCAGTTGTTGGAACCGCCCAACGGTGGGAAAGGGCCGTACAGAACAATTTTGGATTGTTCGGATCAGTTGAGAACTTGAATGCAGTGGTATAGATTAGAAAAAACGGGGAAGGATGGAGAGGTGGCAAATGAGGTGCAGCGGCTTGAGGTAGGGATGATTAAGAATAAGAAGAGAGAGAGAGAGAGAGGAGACGGAACAATTGTCTGGTACATTCAAATGGGTTCAGAGGTTGATGATCGTTATCTGATGATTTGCTCTTTTAAACGTGCAAAGACAAATAATGCACAATAAACTATTTCCAAACCCCCTCATTGGCATTGGCCATTGAGAATTTCTGGTAGGGCTCCCTTCGGGGTAAAGCCCTACTAACAAGGAAAAAGAAGGGGGCAGTTGGTGAGTAGCTGATAGTTGTAAACAGAGGAGGACATCTCATTGGTTTTACCGTCCATAGAAGAATGGTTGAGCGACTCCAGAAGCTTAGATGCCGTCGCCCAAAAGACGTGTCTCTTGCGAATCTAAACCTCTCTGGATCTACAAAATTTAAATACTTCATTTTCACTTGAAGTTGGTCACAAAGACATTACTTTATTCGGTCAAGCAAGTACTTACCTTGTGCAAATTGATACTCTGATGTTCTGGTTTCCATTTCCCATGCTTTCCACTTTCTCATCTGTGATGTAGTTAAACAAACTTGACTCACCAGATGGTCATAGTAATGTATGAATAAATATGTGGACTGAGGAGGACCATACCTTGGCTGTGCCCAAAGCATATGTGGTTATACAATAAAGCACATGAAAAACAGCTAGTACAAAGATGAATATGTGAAGTTGATGGATGCCATCAGAGGACACAAATGGAACTTTTCCCTGCAAGAAGGCAGTTCAAACATAGCACACAATGCATCAAAAACAGCTCGAGGTATGTATTTACTTTTACGGTTCATATCCCCTTTTCATTATCGCCTTTTGGTATATTTGATCAAGAAATGTCTATTGGTTTTCCTTATGTTATCTTGGTTAGTCCATATTTTGAAATAGAACGATTGTCCTCCATCATGTGAGGGGAGATTTCTAATTGTCCAATCATGAACTCAAGAAAGTATACACTAGTAATGCTATTATTGTAAAGAATTTGTTTCTGGTTCGGTTGCAAGGATGTAAATAATCGTGCCTTTGCTGCACATTTGTCATAGCCAGCAGCTGCCAAAACACGTCGTTGACCGTAGCTAGATTCTGGAAATGCGAGGAGCCTTCTATGTCCACTTGCTTCCTTTTCTGCATCAATGTCGTGCCTGCTATGTTCTTGTTTTTTGTTGCATGGATGCCAAGTAGTGCCTAGGGACTTTGATATGCATATTTCTGAAATTGGCCCTTGTCCTATTGTTAGGAGCAATGACATGAAACCTAGAAGCATAAGCTCTGAGACAATGCAAGAGAAAAACAGAACGGTGAGTTAGGTTCTGCACACTCGGTTAGAGAGTAAGTTCAATGTTGGTTGGACGACCAACCTGATTTGATCTTTTCAAGTGCTTCACAAAGAGCTCTCCTATTTCTCTTTGTTAACCACTGCAACCAGCAAAATCATACGTTTAGAGTTCATGCACTCTATATTTTGATGTGGTTGCATAATGTTATGGTAATGTTAAGTTTACCTTTTCAATCAAGTGAATGGCGTATTCAATGATTGTAGATATTGCTACTAGCACAAAGCAGACAACTGCAACTGCCCAAGTGGGTGTCTCTTCAAGAGATCTACCTCCTCCTGCTGCCATTCTTCTTTTGACTAGTATCGGAAAAGTTCACCCAAATTCCTGATCATGCAAAAGATAGAGGAAATTCAAAATAATTTAGAATATGAATGAACTGAGACACTAGTTACCTTGGTTTAACAGTGCTTTAAAAGGGAACCGTATATGACTAAGATACGGTGAAAAAATGGCACAAAAGAAAGCTTTGCGAGTCGACTTATTAGTTGACTCATTAATTGTATCTGCTGACCCTGTCTTCCTTCTTCTGTCTTGACCATATTTGCCGGACAATCTGTCAGTGCTTCAAGGGATCTGCAATACTAAATAACATATCAGGTTAATTGGTGGAATATGGGAGAGGAACCATGCAAATCTTTCCCTTTATTTTTCACGGGCATCCCTGATTGTCTGGTTCATGGAGATGCTCACATGTGGAAATATGTAGGCGATTGTAGATTTCTGCATCCCTTTGGAAAATTGACTGCTGATTCTGTGAGTACTGAGCACTCGTAAAATGTTCTAAGACTGATGAACTTGGTGCTGAATAGATATTCAAAGGAATTTGCATTACCCTTTTGGTATGTGATCTACAGTTACTTAATAGTCAGTCATGGTCTTGTTTGTTCATCTCCCGTGTTTATTACTACTTTGTTTGATGTTGCAAGAAAGTTTTGAGATTGTGATTCACAAGATTTTCTTCTTTTTTTTTTTGGGGCTTACATTTTTCTCGTACGACCAAACCTGTATGCCGAGACAAAAGTAGTAACGAACAAATTCGAGAATTATTCATCTCCTGGCGGGTTTTGAAACCTCGAGGTTCATATGCATGGCTTTGCTGTTTAGATTTTAGAATATGGTTAGAAATCGTGAGGTGGAATCGGACATTGTAAGTGGGGATTTTTCTAGTCTCTCAGCTTGACCATAGCATCATTTCACTTGATTTTGAAATATTCGCAGGAGCGTCAATGTGAAATAGTACCGGAACAAGTTTCTATTTTAACCAACCAACTACTTTACCAAAAAAAACTTTAAATCTCTATTTGGACGTACATCAAGGGATTTCTTGACTTGTATTTTAAAAAATTCAGGTTTTTCTGAAAAAATTTATTAATGGATGCGTAGACGGCCGTTGGGATTGGTAGTAATTCTGATTCAGTTCCCTTTGAATTTCTCTTGAATCTCTTTGGATCCTCCTCCCCCTAATATTGAGTAAGAGTAGGTTTAGAATATATTTTATAGCGTTCCAAAAAAATAAAGTATCTATTTTAACAACACCACGTCCAGAGGCAGACAAATCAAAAGATGCCGTCACCGAAGTTGAAGGCTTTACAATATGAACAATTTTGATAATTTTTTTCCATGGTTAGTAGAGTACAATTGGAACTGACAATTGCAAAAGTCGTGAGAATTTGCAGATTAACATATCCATTTTGTCAAAAAGAGAGAGAGAGAGAGATTAGTACTAACCAAATTTCTAGTGTTCAAAAACGATTACTGCGTTTAATTCTTCCGACGTGTTTGATTTTTTATAAACTGGTCTTCCAAATGCCAGCCGCATGGGCTTCAAAGGTCACAAAGCGCCAGTTACAAAGACTGGCGCTCACACAGGCCCATTGTGAAGAACCTACATCATTGCTCTACTTGCAGCCCAAACAAAAAAAACTTGAGGGGCATTCCGAGAATTGAACTCGGGACCTCTCGCACCCTAAGCGAGAATCATACCACTAGACCAAATGCCCGCTTGTGGTGGTGTTTGATTTTTTCTAAACTGGTCTTCCAATTGCAAGCCGCAAAGCGCCAGTGACAAAGACTCTCGCTCACACAGGCCCATTGTGAAGAACCTACAAGGCTACAACATTACGTTACTTGCAGCCCAAGAAAAAAAAAAAAATACTCGAGGGGCATTCCGAGAATTGAACTCGGGACCTCTCGCACCCTAAGCGAGAATCATACCACTAGACCAAATGCCCGCTTGTGGTGGTTGAATAACTCTAAAAATCTTCAATGAAGCCAGAGAACAAGTAGGAAAAGGAATTAAATTATTCAAATCCATTTTTTTTTCTTTCTTTCAATGAGTTGATAAAAAATAAAGTTGCTGATGAAAACTTTGCAAACTTATGAACTTTGTCCTGCAATAAATATACGCTAAAATTTTCAAATAGAAGTACAGATACAAAGGCAATAATAGAGAACTTTCTTACCAGAAAAAATAGAAAAAAAAGAAAGAAAGAGAAAACATGATATTAATTGGCCACCCTACAACAATTCTTTGCCCGGCAGCAAAATTTGTTTAATCAGCACATCAAACACCGTTGAAAAGCATAATTATCATTTTTAATTCTCTACTAATCGTCAGGTTTTGACAAAATTTAGGCAGAGTTTGAGAAATGTTGGTCCATTTATACTTGATTGCCTGTCCTGCCAAATTATATCATCATACTTTATGGCCTGTTTGCAGTCGCTGGATCTACTGAAACTCCTGGTCACTTTATTAAATCCTACTCTTTTGCCCTTCTCATTCATTCTCAGTAGTAAAATAATCTTGAATTAAGTCCTGATCAGATGGCATCGAGTCCGTTCCAGAATATGTATAGCAGTAGTTAATTTGATGGCGAAGTACTTGAGGATTAACCTAACGGAGGAAGATGAACAAGAAATCGTCGAAGAAGTGCCACAGTAAAATTTTAGACTGATCAGATCCCATTAACTCCATGTTAGGAGAAAGGATCATACTACTGTACTACTCAAAGACAAAAAATGTATTGCTGGAGAAAACAAAACGGATATAATAAAGCATCGTGACTCATTTCGCAATGAATACATTTGTCCTACTCAAGTACTTTTTTTTTTTTTTTTCCTTGTCAAACATTCTGACTATTCAAGATTCTGTAAAGAAGCTAAAAATAATGGAGACACCAAATTTATCAGTTGGGATCCTCTATGTCACTACTCGATGTCAAATTCAGTGTCAATTCCACTTATCACGTGATAGTAGAAGAAATTTAAATAAACAACACGTGACAAATTAAATAAATAGGACACTTGGCATAAATGTAGAAGTGGCACTGAGGATCCCGTGTGCAAATCAGTTTAAGTGATTGATGGGGCAATCATTAAGAGATGAAGAACTTCAAAAGTTCGAGTTTTGAAGATGAAAGGGCATCTAATCACATAATAAAATAAAAAGTCAAGTTTGAAGAAATCTTAAATAGGTAGATTTTGATTAAAGAAATTAAAATTTTGTTACATTATCAACTCAACGTTGATACATACATGATAGGATAACCAAAATTTGAAGTTCAAACCCTATAACGCAATCCAAATTAGACGTAGATGCCGGTAAATGATAGGGAAGGTCGCGTTTTTCAAGAAAAATATAGCCTTTTTTTTTTTTTTTTTTTTTTTTTTGCATTGTTTTTTGCAGAATGACTGCAAAAACCCGTACGTTACAATTACAACCAAAAAATGATGGTCCAGCACAATACTCATCCAGTCGCGCGTCCTCATCGGAGTGTTGTCTTTAAGCAGCGGGCAAGGCCAATGATGATTACATATACTGGCATGTGAAACAAAGGAGGAGGGGAAAGGTCCATGATTCGTGGCCACATCTGCTATCTCCGGGATCCCACAGACTTTCTGAATCGATTCTGGTTCATTTATTTTGTTTCAATTCACAACCACCACACCGTCATAAACGCATCCTAAGATAATATCGAATCTTCCTAGTTTCTACACCCAAAATATCCATCCCCTTCACCTTCTTGGACTCTCTCTGCCTTCCTCCCTCAGTATACTATCCTTTCATGGCAGACAATTATGCCATATCATGTCTAGTAGGGCTCATGGATAATCTTTGGTTTCGCAACGTTATTCTTGTCTCGGAACCATCGACGCCTTCACTTTATTCAAAGATCCATAAGCCGTCATCCATGGCTGCAGTCTCAGAAGAACTTTTATATTCATCAAGCAACGACTCTCAAACGCAGCTTATTTCGGACGAAGACTCATCATCATCTTCCATAACTAATCAGGTTAGCAAAATCTCCAGCAATTAATTTATTGCACCACCTATGCCTTTGTGATCTCACCGACACACGAGCACATGAGCACACACGTAGTGATGCCTATATGCAAGCTAGGACGCGTCCATGAAAGTATTAAATTTACGTTGCCGCTTGTGCATACATATATATATTCACGTAAAAGGCTGAGTTTGACGAGCAAGAGAGTGATGAGAAGGAAACTACTACTACTTGTGCTGAATCAGAGGTTACGGCCAGCAGATCCCGGTCTCAGTCATCGTCGCCATCTAATTTAAAGCGATCAAGAAGCCTCAGACTCTCTAGTACTGCAGGTACCACTGGCAGGAGATTGCACAAAACCATGAGCTGCAAAAGCCTGTGCGAGCTTGAACTGGAAGAAGTACAAGGTTTCATGGACTTGGGTTTCATTTTTAACAACGAAAACATGAGCAAAAGGATGATGAGCGTAATTCCAGGGTTGCAAAGACTGGAGCTGTCCGGAAGCACCATTCAAGGGAAAGATAACATTTTAATGGGCAGCCCTCCACATAATGAAACTCGACGAGTTGAAGGAGGAGCTGAACAAACCATAACTAGGCCGTATCTATCGGAGGCGTGGCTAATCAGAAGGCCTGACTCACCGCTCCTAAATTTAAGAATTCCCAGAGTCTCTACCGCTGCGGATATGAAGAAACATCTCAAATACTGGGCTAGAACCGTCGCTTCCGCGATTGCGCTTGAAACTTGAATCTTGAAACTTGCTACCAATATGAAGACGATAGAACTTCCCTAGCGCCGACAGTTTGGGAACTGTAAAAAGAGTTATCAGTTACTACTTTTTTTTTTTTGTTTGGAGGAAAAGTTGTCAGTTACTTTTAAAGCCCGTTGAAGTATGCAGGTAGAGATTTTCCTCCTCTTTTTTTTTTTTTTCCTCTCTCTCTAGCTGTAACTATAGAACAACAAAGGACGAACAGGAAAAAAATTCTCCTTTGTACCTTATCATAAAACAATTTCCTACTGCCCTTTTGCTCAAAGCAAAAGAAAGTGACGATTTAAGGATTTACTTCAATTTTCAGTCTCAATTCTAGTGCATTACTCTTCAAAGGGTCACGTGTAAATGTATCTTTTTAGCAAGAGACAATTTGGTGATCATGATCATTTCCTTTATCTTAACTAAATGGAACAAACGAAGAGATGTACATGAAGTGATTTTTGACAATTGGTACGTGCCTACATCTGATGCACTGATCCATGTATGTTGTTGCTCGTACTGGTATACCACAACAACTTTGGAGAATTTTTGGGATTATTTCCCGAATAATTCCTTGATGAAGAATTTCGTGATGCCTGATATGGATTATGATTTGGGCTTCCTATTTGGACTTCCGAAAGCTAAACTCTGTACATAAAAAGTCTAGGGTCTGTTTGATAACATAAAAAAGTGTTGAATCTGAATTTTTTCAGACATTCAAATGTTTTGAGTGTTTGATAAATAAAAATCTATTTGCTGAATTTGTTAAGCAGTGCTGAACCTGTGTGTATTTTTTTCAGCACAAGAATCCTAACTGAATGCTTAATTCTGATAAGAATCAATAGAATTACTTCAACTACCTTATCTTATCTACCAAATCTACCCTTATTTGTTAATTATGTTCAAAATTCTTATCTAATTAAACAACCTAATATTCTCTATCTAATGATTTTTAGTTTCTCTTTTCTCCTTTTTTAATGACTTTCACATCTTCTCCATACTCTTCATATAATATATTTCATCTTTTATATTAATTTGATTTAAAAATAAATATTGTCATTTCATACCTAACAATTTTAAACTAATTAAATCATAGATTCTATTTCTTTTTTGAATGAAAGGATATAAGGGCAAAATTGTCAAATTAAACTTATTAAGCATTCAGTTATAAATATTTATCAAACAGTATAAATAGGTTTAGCATTAAAATTCAGACATTCATATATTTTTTTCAGTGATTAAAATTCAGCAAATTAACTGTTTCAGTATTCAGATTTCAGAATTCAGACTTCAGCATTCAGATTCAGTTTTATCAAACGGAACCTTAGAAAGATAAAAAAATATAAAACGGTATAAATAAAACTGTAACACTGTACATATTACATGGGAAACCAAAGACAAAGATTAAAAACGAAAAAAATCTAACTATCACACAAATTGAAAAAGGTTCAACCACGAATTTCGAACGCCTCACATCGATAATAAATAAAATGGTATAGAGTCTAATTTTCATATATATATTTTTTACATTATGTCCTTATTTTTAAAAAATTTCTTATTTCTAATTATAGTCTATTGAACTTTCATTTTACGTATAGTATATTTTATTTGTTGTAGAATTTGTTTGCTATCATATATATCATTGATACCTCGCTCCCTAAACTAAAATCTTGGATCGGTTGCTGCTTACATGATGACATAACAAACTATCTCAAGTATGTCTCAGAAAGATAACTATAATTACAATTTAAGAAGTATATACGATGTAGAAAAAAGTGGGTCTCTTCTTTTCTTTATGAGATAAAGATAGTGAAATAAAGTTAATCCCTATTCTAACTCCTATAACCAAAACTAACTCTAAGCTACCTTGTGTTTCGAGAGAATGGGAGGGAAAGTAAAAGAAGGGAAATAGAGGGATAAGGTTTTTTTTTCCTTTTAATGTTTGGATTGATTTTTGAGAAGGGAAAGGAAAGGATAGGGAGGAAAACGAAGGATAAGGTTTACTTATTTTTTGTCAGCATGTTATCCATCCAAAAGTGGATGAAAGTGGAGGGAAAGGATATTAAGACTAGCGAAAATTTTTGAAAAAGAACATTGAAAACTATCTTTGTCTTTGTCAAATTTCTTTCAGCAGACGTGTTTAATCTCTTTTTCAAGTCTATCTCCAAAAATAAATTTAAAAAATCTACACTTATCACCTCAATTCGCCTTGCTTCACATAAGAATGCTAAATGATTATATTAACCTCGTTATAGCTCACGTCGAACAAGAACAAGATTGGAATTCTCATGTTAGTAGATATATTTAGGTAACTTCACAATCTTTCTTTTGTTTTCTTTTCGATCATTATTTGGCTTATCAATGCTTATTCATTTTGGATGTTTATCTTATTTTCCCTCTTACTTGTTATGCAATGTTATCTGAGCCTATACATAAGTTTGAATCGTCAGTGTAGATAAAATTGGATAGCAATTTGTGTTAGATTGGGATTATCTTCAAGGAGTCCCCGATGGATCAAATTCTTCTTTGAGTTTATTATTTCTACCTATTTATCGGTGGTCTACGTTCTGGAGACTGCTTTCTCAGTTTCAGGACCACCCCTTCAAAGCTTCCCTTCCTCCGCGCACCATCTCAGAGGTAAGGATCATAAATAACCTTCATGTTCATGTTATACTTGTCCGAGTCGTCCTGAAAGTCGCGATGTTTTCAATAGGTTAATGGGCTATTAGTTTCATGATTTTGTTTTTAGAGTATTAGCTTCACGATTTCTTGGGACGCTAGTGGCAATTGGCATGCCTTTTTCTAGTTTCATAGAGATTTAGACCTTGTTTTGATTGCCATTTTGTTTCAAAAAAATTTTCACACGAACACATTTTTCAATCACTTTTTATTTCACGCACAAACCAAATGGACTCTTTGGTGTCGCAATGGAATCCACACACCACTAAAATCGCTTTCACCATAGCCTTTCTTAATTTTTTTTTCTTCGAACTATTACAAGTGCACCACACTACGCCGGACAGCATGTGTCATCCACATAGAGTGGCGGTTAAGTTACCAAGTTGCCATCATAATACCAACTTTTGGCGGCGGTGGAGGGCTGCCCATAGTCTCGAAGGTTATGTGCTTCGGGATGGTGTCTTGTAATTGTTGTCCAATTGAAGATTAACTAAACTAACATAAAGAAAATAATACGAAATGGTTGAAATTTGTGGGGAATATTTATGCTGAATGTACAAGTCTTGGTCCAGGCATGACAGCAGCACCACATTAATTGGCCTCTACCAAATTTATGCAGTGTTCATGTCTCCAAATTGCAACTTGACTAATATATACTTAGTTTTATATTTGAGCATTGATTTGCTGCGGTGACTTTCGGTGAGTGCAGGCTGTGCACGCGTGGTGAAAATTGAAATATACAGCCGAAAGGTCAAACAAATTTTCTTGAGTGGAACAAGACTCTGATTTCGGTTCCATTCTGCATCCACCGAGGCAGCATATATGATATATCCCTCCCTGCTACTGCATATGTATATATATATATGTACTGCGTAGAAATCTGCAGACGGCCCACATTCCCTTTCTCAAGAAAGGCAATAAAAGGAGAGATGGCCAACAGGATCCCTCGTTCGAGCTCCTGCTTCTTCATCTTTCTGTTATTACCGTTGCTCTTACAGTTTTGTTCTGGTACTTCTTTTTTTTTTTTTTTTTTTCATTCTTCTTTCCTTTTTTTAAAATTGTAATCCCCGCTGACCCCACCAATCAAAGTCAACAAATTTTTTTTCCTTTCAAAAGTTTTAGTTCATCGCTGCTGTTTCTTTGTATCTTTGTCTTAATTGTGAAATCGTCATCCTTATTCTGCGTCTCCGTTTGGATTATGCTGATTGCCGATTAAATTACAAACCTTGTAGTAGTAACACACTTACATTATATGTGGTGCCTCAGGGAAAAGTGATCTCCAATTAAACTACTACTCAGAAAGTTGCCCAAGGGCTGAAGAGATCATCAAAGAGCAAGTCGTCAACCTGTACCACAAGCATGGAAATACTGCAATTTCGTGGGTCAGAAATATATTCCATGATTGCATGGTTAAGGTAAGTATGATCATTATCCTATTGGTTCATGCATGCAAGAAACAACTATATACATATATATATATATATATATTGTGTGTCGTGTTATTCGATGATCATGGGGCTAATATATTACTAGCATTTAATCTGTAGTCATGCGATGCGTCGCTTCTGCTGGACAACGCCCCTGGCATGGAGTCTGAGAAGAACTCAGCGAGGAGCTTTGGAATGAGAAACTTCAAGTACATAAACACAATTAAGCAGGCCCTGGAAAGTGAATGCCCCGGTACAGTTTCTTGTGCTGATATCGTCGCTCTCTCTGCAAGGGATGGCGTCGTTTTGGTGAGACAAATTCTAATGTTGTATAAGTAAAAACCCTTTGCCTTCCCCATAGATTTCTATAGGCGCAAATTGGCATCGAATTCTCTTGGTTGCCTGACCAGTGACCATATTGTTGAAATTTGATGCTACAGTTGGGAGGGCCAGAAATTGAGATGAAAACCGGGAGGAAAGACAGCAAAGTCAGTCATGCGGCGGACGTTGACAGCCTTATTCCTAACCATAACGATAGCATGTCTTCAGTTCTTTCGCGCTTTCAGTCGGTTGGGATCGATGCAGAAGGAACTGTTGCTTTACTAGGTAATTAACGTTTGTATGCCACTATACCTACCTGAACCACAATACAAATTGACTTACTTAGTAAAGACGGATCATTTTCTGACAAAAAATCTGGTGTGTTCGAATCTTGTTGCTATCAATGTGAAAATTATATTAGTGGGCGATCGGTAAGAATCCCCTTGAACACGCACTGACCTATAGTGTGATCAGAATCAAAATCATTCAAACTTTTTTTTCTAAAAAAAAAAAAAAAAGTATGTCTACCTAAACCCAAAAAAAAAAAAATCTCAAAAAAGAAAAAGAAGGCTTCCCCTCAATTTTATGGTAAAATAAAAGAGTGATCGATAAGCTTTTCTTCGCAAGTCAAAAAATTTAAAATTGTGACAAATCACCGTTGAAGTCGTCATTTAACTTATGACAGCAATTATGCATGGCATGACAACCTTTACGTTTCGGTTGGAACAACTTCTCTTCTTTAACCAAACTCACACATGATTATCAAAGATTAATGCACCTTATCAATGATAGACAGCAGTTTATGTGGGAGTAATTTCTTAACGTTATTTGCACGGAGGACGTTTAGTTCTTTAACGTACAATTGTATAACATGGGTTGGTTACTTTACAGGCGGTCACTCAGTGGGGCGAATTCATTGCATCAATTTTGTGGACAGACTCTATCCAAACGCTGACCCGACCCTTAACCCTGCTCATGTTGAATACCTCAAACGTCGATGCCCCTCTCCAAAACCAGACCCCAAGGCGGTGGAGTATTCCAGAGATGATCTTGCAACGCCCATGGTGCTCGATAACTTATATTACAAGAGCATCTTGGACGGCAAAGGGCTCCTGATAGTCGATCAAGAATTGGCTTCGGATCCTTTGACGTCTCCTTTTGTCCAGAAGATGGCTGCTGACAATGACTACTTCCAAGACCAGTTTTCAAGGGCTCTGCTGATTTTGTCCGAGAATAATCCCCTTCTCAATGATGAGGGAGAGGTAAGAAAGGATTGTCGCTTTGCTAACAAGAAGTAATCATGTTTATGGATACGACCAAGTAGAAACAAACTCTTTTGTGAGGATTAATGGGAGCCAATTACTTCCTGGATATTATTAGAAGTTGACTCTGTATTTCCCTTTTGCAGAGATTAAGATGTAGGAATATTTACTCTTTCTTGTTTGGGTCATGTCAATTTGCGAAGGAATTTTCAATTCGCGTTAACCATCAGAAAAGATGGAAGAAGGAGAGCGCAAGAATTTTGTCTACGATGGTTTACTTTCAACAAAATAATACTGTAGTAATAATAATAAAGAAAAAGTGAAGTAAGTGTGAGTACCCCATAATGAAAAACGTAACAAAACAAAGCAATGGATACAAGAACGAGAGTAGTTCCACTCCTTATTCTCCATCCCTTCATCGGACGAATTCTCGCAATCAATTTTGTTGAAAAAAACATTCTCAGCAATCTTTGTTCACATTGTTTAGTAGATACAGCTCACACTTGGATAAATCCGATTTTCAAAGATTTAATGGTCCAAATTATACCACATCATCTCACTGAATAGTGTGACACAATTTGGGATCATTAGATTTTTGAAAACCGGATCAAGTCAAGTTTTGGCCAATAAATACCAGTAATAGAAAAACAAGGAAATTTGGTGAATTCAATCAACGTGAAATGTCTGTCTAAATTTGAATCATGGATGTGGAGAAAAAAATTTATGTAACCTTACAATGTGCACTATTTCTCAAAGTTCATTCACTACTGACCAGTTATAAGTAAATCCTTTAAAAATTGGTCATTAAAACCATGTCCGATCAGATATGGTAAATTTGTTGGATTGACGATGCCAGAAAAGGACTTGAAAAGATCTTTAACGATTGGCTTGGCTAATCCGGTTCTTCAATGGGGTATCGCACACATTCTTTGCCCTTCGGCTCTGATCCACCCGTAACAACTGCCATATCGGGATGGATCACCAGGAATGAATGACTTTTGGAATCGTAGTAATTGAGATGACTGTACGTGTATGTGTGTGTGTGTATATATATATATATCAGGCCAGTTAGTACGTCCACCAAAATTGGTGGACTTGAGAGCCAATGTACAACAGCTAATGCATAATGTCATATATTGGGGAATTATCATTAGCTGCTGTGGAAAAGTGTAGCTTTCGTAACCAACAATTCATCATATTCCAGTTCAGCTTCAACTTGCTGGTGCAAAATTGCCATCTAAGTCCCACTCTTCAAGTTCACGAAACAATCAATTGCAAGCAAAAGGTTTGCAACAACCCCCCCCCCCCCCGCTTCCTTCCCTTTTTTCTCCAAACTCTCAACAACTAGTATATTTTGGTCAATTGCTCCAAATATGAATATTCTTGTTCTGGACGCCATACGTTGACGATTTTCACATTTTAGTTTTCGCATTCCAGCCTTTGTGTCAATTTTTAACAAGGGAGTCGAAATGTATTCAGCTTTCACGTGCATGCCAATGTTGTTAGACTTGTACAAGATCTGTAAGTCCGATCGTGAACCAGTTTTCTTCCTGAATTAATTAGTAGTGTGAAATCATTTTGATAAAAAATCAGTTAAAACTGTCAAAAATCAGCCAAATTTTAAGCATGAGTTCACTTTTTTATATATAATTTTTTGTGTCTATTTGATTGCAAGCCTAATATTTTTGTAACGTTTTATATGGTTGGCCAAATATAACTAAGAATATAATTTCAATATCCTGGAACTTACAAAATATAAAATAATTATGACATGATGCTGACATCAGCGAAGTTTTGAAAATGATCGGATTGATCCGATCAATTAACTCCCAATCCAATAGTTTAGCCAAATTACTATCTTGTCCAAGTTTAACAATATAGGTGCATGCTATTTAGGTTGTACGTGGATAATAGAAGAGGCTTGGATGTATGGTCCAAAAGTCATTAATAATGAGATCGATAGTTCAACTCTTGTGACACCCTGACCCTGTTGATAATTATCCCATGGTTGAGTGATGTCCCCCTTGCCTCCAAATGACACAAAATAGAAAAGAAAGAACCCAAAGGAAAAAAAAAATCATAAATATCACACATTTGTTATAACTGGTTGAAAATGAAAAACTTGTAGTAATATAACCTTTTAAGTTTTATGGGCATTCACAATGCACACTGTGCATGCGAGGTCTGGGCAATCGAGTTGAAATCAAACACAAGACGAGGTCACCTACAAAATAAAAAGTGTTCGGGTCCATGCCTCTCGAGATCACTCCGATGCTTAAGTCAATAGCTATTAGAAGTTGTGTCGAATTGGTTAGAAAGCATACCTCTCTAGGAGATAAGGAACTAATACTCATATTAGAGGAGTTAGGAAAAGAAATGATGAAATCTATTTGTAGTCTGATCTCGTACGATAAGACATGACGCATGTGTCAATGATAGAATTGAACAATAGGGTGATTGATTGTCACATTAACCATGTCAATTATCGGTCAGAATATAATGGTGGACCAGACTTCCGTTGACCTCAGGTAAACAAGCTATATTGAAGTGAGTTGTATGTAAAGGCCGACTGGCCAAGGTATCCTCTAGGCACACACACGCCACATTTTCATTGTCTTATATGCACTTTCTACATGTGATTTTTATTTTATTCTTTTTACTCTTTACCTCTTTGGCATCTTTGTCTGCTGCTTTTCTTCATTCCTATCGTTGGATCAAGGGCCATTTTTTTTCCCATTTTTTGGTTATAAATGTGTAGAGTTACATTACTGATAAAGTTAACGCATGATTGGCTGGTTCGATTTACTACCCTTCACGTGCAACTATCTCGTTGATTAAGTCAGGCCTCTAATCTGTGTTCCAGTCAATCCTCAACTTCTCTTTCCCGCTTTGGTATTTTCGAGGTAGTAACCCCAAAAGGAAAAAATGCTGAATGAATTGGATCAACCAAATTTCCTTTGGACGGCCAAAGCGCCTAAAAGGGTGAAAAGGTTTTGAAACTTACCATTTGAATCGCCTATAATTCTTCTGTCAATATTTAAGTTCTTAACTTATAAAAAATTAACCGTACCTCAATTTGTAATTTGGGTTTTCCTTTCTTCTTTGTTTCCATTTTCCCCCAAGAAATAAGCATCTATTCTTAAGGTTTTGTGAAATGGGCCCTTTACCCAAATGCTATGGAGTAATCGTCTTTCATAAAGAATAGCCACAGTTTGTACCCGGTAGAGTAAAAAAATAAATTTACTACCACAAGTTTTGTATTTGAGCCAGACCTTTCAGCTTTTACGCAAACTTTCGAGTTTCGGGATCCATCGTGCAAAGTTCTGGTCCATAATGCACTAATGCACACTTATATAACATTGAGTAAATCTTTCATACACTGACGGTGTATACATTATCATCGTTGAATTCATGATATATGTGCAAAAATTAAAGTTTAAATTCAAATTTTACATAGTTGTCATTCATCCAACATTGATACTGTATACACTGTCAGTGTAGGAAAAATTAATTTATATATATTTATATATATTTGTTTGCATAATTAGCACCATCTACTTTATTTCTACGCTATCATACTTTAGGAGCACCCAATTGTACCAATAGCAATGCACACTTATCCATTGTACAAGTCTAGCAATAGTTATGCACACTTCGAGTATTGCTAGATGACGGACAAATGAGAGAAGTAGAAAAAAAAAAAAAAAAGAGTAGACCATGACACATATGCCACTCGTATCTTGAGTCACACCACGTCACACTGACAGCTGTATCGACACAGACGTGAAAATAAGTGGATTATCTCTCACTTTATTTTATGACATTTTTTATTCCTCAATATATAGACGTGGAATTCGGTTGTACTTGTAGCTGAAGCAGTGATCTTAATATTAGTAGAATTTAGAAAGAGTCGGCGGTGAAAGAGTTTTTCCGCTGAAGTCAATAAAACACATCAACGTTGAATTCCACCAGCCAATATCCCCAGAAGAAGAATGGTTTGTATTTGTACTCTTTGCTTTGGCAGGCAGCACGCCCACAGTAAATTGCCAAACTGTAAAATCATAATTCTTATTATTCCATTCCCATCTCAGCACTAACTAAAAAAACACACACAAATGTGGGACCCCGAGTCTTCAAGTCAGTGGGAAAGTTCTTCCAGCAAGACGATGGGAAATAAAAGGTTTCTTTATCATCCTTTTTACCGTTAGAGGGAGGAACACGTGGCGTCCATTCTTAGCCACCTGTCTTCTTCCAAGTTCCAAGTTCAATCCCTGCTCGTCCTTGGATTCCCACCTTCATGCCCACCCCTTCTTTCCTTCCTCCCATCACTATTCGTTGTTTGTTTCCATTCCCATGCATTCCTAATTCCTCCTCTCTTTTTATTCTTAATTAATTAATTAAATTCCCAATCACCATTTTCCCCTTTTCCGTTTCCTCGCTCCTGTTCCTATCTATCCTTCACTAAAATCTCGTGATTCGTCTCTCCTGCCGCAAACTCCTGTCTTTTCGCTGCTAAACAAACACGCCCGCCCGCCCGCCCCGAGTATCAACATACTCTTACGACTATGTTGTCCTAAAAATATCTAGCAAATGACGTCACTTCGCGGCGATTTTCCCGGCACCATTGTACTGACACTCCTCATCAACTGTGTGGTGCTTCTCCACTCTCCCGTCAGCGTCTCCGCCGCTCAATTTGATTTCAGCACGTTAGCCATATCCAGCCTGAAGCTAATCGGGGATGCCCACATGCTCAACGGGAGCGTGAGGCTAACTGGCGACCTGACTGTCCCCAACTCCGGCGCCGGGAAAGTCTTGTTTTCGAAACCCGTCAGGTTCCTCCAGCCTGGGTCTCAGAATCCAGTGAGCTTCTCTACATTCTTCTCATTCTCGGTTACTAATTTGAATCCGTCCTCCATTGGTGGCGGTCTAGCGTTTATCATCACGCCGGACGACGTTGCGCTGGGCGACGCCGGAGGATACTTGGGGATCATGGACTCAGAGGGTGCCCAAGCCGGCGTCGTCGCCGTCGAATTCGACACTCTGATGGACGTTGAGTTCAAGGACATCAATGGGAACCACGTGGGTTTGGATCTGAATTCCATGGTGTCAGCTGAAGCAAGCGACTTGGATGCCGTCGGCGTGGATCTCAAGAGCGGTGACTTGGTTAACTCGTGGATCGACTACTCCGGGTCAACCCGGATACTGAATGTATTTGTATCCTACTCCAATCTCAAACCGAAAGAGCCGCTGCTATCAACCACCCTTAATCTTAACGAGTACGTGAATGATGTCATGTTCGTCGGGTTTAGTGGGTCGACTCAGGGGAGCACTGAGACTCATAGCATTGAATGGTGGAGTTTCAGTTCATCATTCGACGTAAATTCCAAGTCTAACTCCCCGTCAGCAATGTCATCACCGCCGCCACCGCCGCCGCCCGGGAACAACGTCAACTCAACGTCCCCTGCCTTAGCTCCATCGCAGTCTAACAACGCCAGTAGCAGTACAGCCTTGCACGAGAAGAGCAGCAGCAAGTGTCACAACCAATTGTGTAAACAAGGCCCAGGGGCCGTTGTTGGGGTGGTCACGGCTGGTGCTTTCTTTCTGGCATTATGTGCATTGCTTCTGATATGGGTTTACTCCAAAAAATTCAAGCACGTAAAAAATTCCGAGACATTGGCTAAAGATATCATCAAGATGCCCAAGGAATTTAGCTATAAGGAGCTCAAGCTTGCGACCAAAGGATTTGATTCTACGCGGGTTATTGGGCACGGCGCGTTCGGGACGGTGTATAAGGGTATACTGCCGGATAGCGGCGACATTGTTGCGGTGAAGAGATGTAGCCATAGTGGGCAGGGGAAGACAGAGTTTTTGTCTGAATTGTCGATAATCGGAACCCTTAGGCATAGAAATCTCGTCAGGCTACAAGGTTGGTGCCATGAGAAGGGTGAGATTTTGTTGGTCTACGACTTGATGCCCAATGGGAGTCTTGACAAGGCATTATTCGAGTCGAGGATGGTTTTGCCGTGGGCTCACAGGCTGAAGATTTTGTTAGGCGTTGCTTCTGCCTTGGCCTATTTGCATCAAGAATGCGAAAATCAGGTGATTCACAGGGACATTAAGAGCAGTAACATAATGTTAGACGAAGGGTTCAATGCTAGATTAGGAGATTTTGGGCTGGCGAGGCAGGTTGAGCATGACAAATCTCCCGATGCTACGGTGGCTGCGGGAACGATGGGTTACTTGGCTCCCGAGTATTTGTTAACCGGGAGGGCTTCTGATAAAACGGATGTTTTTAGCTACGGAGCGGTGGTGCTGGAGGTGGCCAGTGGGAGGAGGCCCATCGAGAAAGAAGCAAGTGGGGTGGGGAAAGTTGGGGTGGGGAGCAATTTGGTGGAATGGGTGTGGAGTTTGCACAAAGAAGGGAGGCTGTTGACGGCGGCTGATTCGAGGATTTGCGGAGAGTTTGAGGAGGCGGAGATGAGGAGGGTGCTATTGGTGGGGTTAGCTTGCTCTCACCCGGACCCAATGGCCAGACCTGCAATGAGGGGTGTGGCCCAAATGCTGGTGGGCGAGGCGGAGGTCCCATTAGTCCCCAGAGCAAAGCCAGCCTTGAGTTTCAGCACATCTCACCTTCTGCTGAACTTGCAGGACAGCGTTTCTGATTTGAATGGATTGCTCACCATCTCTACCTCCTCGTCGGATCACAGCTTTAACGGTGATGGAATCAACCTCGTTTAATCATTAATGGTGGTGGTGGTTCCTTGGCGGTCATCTTTGTTGTTGTTGTTGTTATTATTATTATTATTATTATTTCACTTATCTCTTCTTCTTCTTCTTCATTTTTCTTTTTTCTTTCGGGAAAAAAAAAAGAAAAATAACTCTATCTATATGTTGATTTGTTTGCCGTAAATTAATTCATATGCTGCTAGGTGCGTAATGGGGCATGCCAACACTCTGAATTAGCAGGTTTGGGCCCTTTGGGAGGAATTCCGTTGGTTTGTCTCATCAGCTGAGTGTTTTCTCCGCTTCAATTATAGTAGTTAGGGAAGGGTGGGTGGGGGATGGGGTGGCTGCTGCTGGTAGGTGGCCGGGGGCAAGCAAAATTGTGGAAGTCGTTTTCTTGGTATTGGATGATCGGGATCCCTCTTTATTCCTTCCTGTGTAGAGACTATAGACTAGAAGAGAGAAAGAGAGCGAGGTGGGAAGTTGCTGTCTCGGGCAAAGCTTAAAAGTCAAAAGCAGAGAAGCAAAGTGTTTTGAGTGGACGTCCGGTAAAGTATAGTGACTTATGTAAAAGGCGAATGGTATGGTATGGTAGTATTTGATTGTATGTAGACCGTAATGTTAATAGCAGTAGCTCTCTAATAATGAAGCATTGGGGGTGAGCAAGAGCAAAAAATTAAGTCATGAATCTCGTGATCCCTCTTCTTTCTTTCTTTCTTTCTTTTGGATTATTGGTATATGATTTAACAACAAAAGAGGCCTCAGAATTTTTGGCTGGTTCACTCTCTAATATATATACTATATACATATATGGAATTCACATACGCATGCATGCAGACAGCTACGCAAAGTTCCACGTAGAATGTACACCAACCGAATCAATTCCCGGAATCTTTTATTCGCTTCACATGCACCTTCATTTGGACATATATCCATCTTTATTCTCCGTTTCACCGTTTCAATTACCTTGCCTTCCATCTACCTTACCTTCCATCAACGTGGCTTCTTTAAATTCATACATATGGTGCGTAGTACATACTTTTTATTCTATGGTAATTTAGTTTTCATCGATTTTTCAAAGTCCCGTTCAACCTCTCACTCAGGTTAGGAGTAGAGTAAGTTAGACTACCTCTTGTTGTTGTTTAATAAAAAAAAAAAAATCACTTTTCAAGTACATTATAAAAATTGAAACTTACAAGATGTACTTGCTTAAATTTTACTAGTTTTTTTTTTTTTTTTTTGTCGACACAGGGTGTCCGGGTCCATCCTTACGGGACCCGACTAATCCTCTGCGGCCCGGGAGAGGAGGCCCCACTCCACACCGAACAGGTTAACAGCGGGACTCGAACCCTGGACAAGCCAACTTAAATTTTACTAGTTAGTTCTTTGAAAGTGAGGAGATGTCAAATCGATTTTACAAGTGTTCCGAATCACATCAACGGGATAAGTTCATTTTTTGACCTTGCCTTCCATCTTCTTTAAATTCATATGGTGCGTAATACATACTTCTAATCCAACGGTGATTCAATTTTCATCGATTTTTCTAAATTTCGTTGGATCTCTCTGTCCTAATGTAGACTAAAATAGGGATAGGAATCGAGTAAAATAGATTAGCTATTACCGTCTGATAAAAAAAAATCACTTTACAAGTACGTTATAAAAATTGAAACTTACAAGATGTACATGCTTAAATTTTGCTAGTTAGTTCTTTGAAAGTGCGGAGATGCCAATTCGATTTTACATGTGTTCCGAATCACATCAACGGGATAAGTTCATTTTTTTTTTTACCTTAATTTTTGTTTCCATCCTCAAAGATGTGTGTGGCACTCACAAGCCCATTGCGCCATTGCTCTAAGCTGTCCACATTCTTTGCTGAACGGGTCCTTGTAAATAAGCCCGTTTTGTGATTCTTCATTTCATGTATCACAACTAGAACTCAACCCTCTACGATGGTTTTGGTGCCTGGTTGAATCCAAACGAAATAAGAATTATGGCCAACCTAAATGTCAGAACGAGTGCAGTTCAAATTCGGCCTTTACCCCAAAAAAAAAATTTCATATTTGGCCCTGTTTATCTTTGAGAAAGTCTTAAGGCTAAAAACTTAGGCGACCATTCTAAAATCCACTTTTGCAATTTATATAAATATAGATTTTTTTTAGGTGACGACTCAAATTTCATATGTGAATAATTGAAAACCTAAAATTGGGTTGTGTTATAGGCAGTCTTGGCTAGGGGGATTAGAATTATAAGGGGCCATTATTACGATTGATGTAAATTTTGAAAAAATAAAAAACTAATTGACCAGAATTAACAAAAGCTATTCTTGGGTAGATTTTAACTGACATTAAAAAAATATTTTTCAAAAAGAGATACCTGGTAAGAGCTATGAATCAATATATGAAAATTATAAGAGTTTTTCTTTTCTTTTATTTTTTAGACATAATACGAGAAACAGGGTGTTTGGGATCAAATTGGAGTAATCTCAAAAGATTACTATATTTATATGTCCAAATCCATTGAAATTTATGAACTCCAAAACTTGAGAGCGTAATATCTTCAGAGAACACCGTAAAGCAAAATGACACACTTCTTCTCAAGGGGCAAAAAAAAGGCGTTTCAAGGGAAGCAACGATCAACCCACATAGCAAACAAATAAAGAAAATCTCTAATGCATTTACTTTTTTCAATATAGCGTATATGATATAAATTACAATCACGAGTCACATATAGTCCACCATGGTGACACGAATTAAGTCCACCCAAACTTTTATGCACTCCCCTCCCCGCCCCCCAAATGATTAACATGTAGTGTATACAATGGTACTCATAAGTTGCAGAAACTTAGGCTAGATCATATGTACTTGGTTTAGTTGATAAGAACGTGTTATTTTCTTACAAAAGGTCATGTATTCGAATTTCGCTGTCGATATCAAGGCTATTTTGATGGACGATTGATAAGAACCTCTGTAAGTGGCTTATAATTGGAAGCATGTCCTGACCTGACTCGTGAGAGTGACTGAAGCCAAATTCACCCAAACTTTTTTTTTAAAAAAAAAATTCCTATGTACTTGAGCCCTAACTCCAACCGAAAATGTTAAAAAGGAAAAGTCATTTGTACCTTAACTCCAACTGAAAAAGCAAAAATAAAAAAGTCTGTAGGTTGATATATTAAAAAAAAAAAAAAAATCTGGCATTCCGAGGTATTCACTATTCAGTAGAGGTGTCAAATAAAACCATTTAACTAATTTTACCCATACCCGCCCATTAATAATTGAATATGGGTATATTAAATTTTTATATATGGATATAAATGGGTTACCCAATTATACCCATTTATTAAATGGGTATAATTGGGTAACCCATCTAACCCATTTAACCCATTTAACTTACATTCCCAAACCTTTTGTATTTCTCGGGGTGAAAAAGAGCTGGCACCACCTCACCCAACCCCAACTTCCAGACTTTTTCTTTGACCGACAATTAACCCCGTCAAATCACCCATTTCCTTCCCTTCATTTCGTCTTTTCTACTTAACCAAATGCTTCTTAACTTTGACAAAAAAAAAAAAGCTTCTTAACCATGGGGAAAAAAAAAAGGCTGTCAAAAATTATTTAATTTTTTTCTTTTTTTTTATAAAGAAAAGGTATTGAATTTAAAACTTCCTACTCATAATCTCTTCCTATGTTCCAATCAAATCCTCCCTGCCCTGTTCAAAATTATTTGCATTTGGAGTTGGATTGCATGTTTGTTGCTAGTCTAGCATAGATCATTGCGGACTGTTTTTCCTTTGAATTTCGGGGATCAGGTTAGAAACTTGCACCACTTACATTATATGTCCACTTCAACTTTCATCGAAAACAAGTAAGTAATATTATTGAAAGTGTGTCCAAAAAATAAAAATCACAAATACTAGGGGTTCAAAGTTTTGGATTAAATTTTTTTGTTAACTTTCATATTATTTAGTCCAAAATTTTAGATTCTCATTGTTCAATTATTAAATAATATGTAATTTTGCGACATGGCATGCGGATGGAAAAAAAATTGATAATTAGACTTATTTGGCATAATAAGTAAATATTTAAAATTAATGATGGGTGTAAAATGGTATAAATTGATAATTTAGTTTAAAAATGAATTTATATGAGCTTGTAAAAATTTAGAATAAATGGGTTATAAATGGATAATTGGGTTACCCAACTCATTTTTTGACTTACCCATTTATACCCATCTAATTAAATAGATATAAATGGGTTGACTCACTTATACCCATTACCCATTTTACCCAACCCAAACCCGCCCAAATCACCCATCTTGCCACCTCTACTATTCAGGGACTGAAGGTGTAAGTCCAATTCTACAGTAAGACTAATCGTAAACATAGAAAAAACTCGAGGACCGAAAATGAATATTCGACCACGGAGATCAGCTCTTATTTTGTCTGCGACACCACTAGTGTCGTCTTCTTCTCGAACTTGAACAAAAGCCCTTCTGTCTCGTTGCCCCTAAGGATCCTCTCATTTCTCATCAATTTTCAATTTTACACCATGGATTACGAACAAGACTTCGGAGATCGCGTGCCTCCCTCCTTTGATTCGGTACTTTTTTTCACAGATCTATGAATTTGTGTTTCTCAATCTGGATTTTTTGAATTCATGAGATCCAATTTGATTGCAAGCAATTTTAACTATTTCTCGTTCTGATCTGTGGTTATAACTCAGTAATCCGAGTGATTTTTGTTTGTTCATGTGATTCTCTTTTTTCCCTCTCTTGTTTCTATGTGCTCTAGAATTAGAGATGGACTTGTTTGATTAAGAATTTGCTCACTCTGTCCTTATTTTGTTGGAAATCGTTTAATCTTCTTACTTCTTGTATTTCGTGGTAACTTAAATTCATCTGGTCCTGAAAATTTTGTTGGTGTGTGGCGATGATGCAGAATAGCTTCTTCTTTTTTATATATTTTTTGAAGATTTTCCAATCCAGAGGTGAAATATTAAAATTGGCTATATAAAAATGTTACTGGCTGATCGAAGGGAACATATGAACAATTAATTTGTGGACTACCATAGAAATCCACATTTGATTCCGTGAACTTTTGCAGATGCTATAATTCATGTGAATTTGATTAAATGGACTTGAGAAAAAGTTAGGAAGATTATGTAGATGCTTAAGATGTTGAGATTACTTTCAGAGAATTTATTCTCAATTTCTTTTTCGAAATAAGTTTAGAAAATTTCTGTATATCATTTAGATTTTGGATGTTAAGTTGCAGAGTGTAGAGACCTAGACTAGCATTTCCAGACTATTTAATGGCAGCTGCCTCGTGCTCCTATTTTCATCTGTTTTTGACAATAGGAGGTTCAGAGAAGAAATTTAAGTTATGCATTTTATCAACTGAGTCTTGGAAAAGAAAAAACGAGATTTTATGTGAATAGGAGCTGGCTAAGAGCACTGATTTTGCTTTGGATGAGAGCACTGTATGGTTTATGGTTGTCAATCCCTTGTGTGTTTGGTGTCTTGCCTTTGGAGATTGATTCAAGCTTTTGTTTGTCAAGAACTTCTGAAAATGTGTGATGGCATGATCTCAGAAATTGTGGAAATGTGGTTTAGGAGTGACTTTTGCAGCGTCACTTTTGTCTAGAGCACTTGTGCAGTGTTCCTTCCCCCCCCCCCCCCCCCCTCTGGGCATATCAAGACTTTGTTCATTGTGAATAATCAGTTTACATATTATATCTGATGGACTGACAGAGAAACATGGGGGTGGAAACTGAAGCCAAAGGATTCAATCCGGGATTGATTGTCTTACTTCTCGTTGGTGGGCTAATATTGGCATTCCTTGTTGGGAATTACTTTCTTTACATGTATGCACAGAAAACCCTTCCTCCAAAGAAAAAGAAGCCAGTTTCCAAGAAGAAGATGAAGAAGGAGAGACTGAAGCAAGGTGTTTCAGCACCAGGAGAATAGACATTTTGAAGTCTAGGATTGTACTGGTCTTGATGATGTTGAGCTGCTGCATCCAAATCTCATTGATTAGCAATGTTGACGGATGCCTGCACCTTGTGCCGACATTTTTGTTCTTTTACTTATTATAAAACTAGATAGAACTTGAAAATTGGAAATTTTTCCCCCTGTTATGAAAGAGAACTGTTTTTTGTTTAAAATATGTTTGCTGCTTTGATTTCCTAGTTTTTGAATCATTGCGTTTTTTGGTTGACTCTGTCCGACTTCACGAGTATTTGATGCTAAAAAAATGTTTAAAACTCAATAGGGGTCTGAAATAGGGTTGCAAATGAATCGAACCAAACTAATCAACTCAAACTTGAGAAGTTTGAGTTGGAATTCAATTTAAAGATATTTAGCTCATTAACTCACGAGTCGGTTTGATTAAATAATTTTATTTTTTATTTTAATAGTATAAATATAAATATATATAATTTTTTGTTAATATTTTATTATTTATTAAGAAAATTATTATTTTATTTATTTTTTAAAAGTAAAATATTTTTTTTTTTATCTTTTAAAGTTGAAATTCAAGTTTTATATTTTGAACTCATCAAACTCGAGTTCAAACTTTATAAAACTAAGTTAAAATTTGACTTGATTAGAATAAAATTTGCATTCCTAATCTGGATGCATTGCTAATTTGACCTACCACGATCTAGAATTCTACAATATAACTACTTTCATTTCAGGCGCTGTACTTGTTACTAATCCTGCTAGGCATTTCCAACGTTTCTAAGCCTTTTTTGTTTAATTTTTTTTGAGTTTTTGCGTGACCAATCTTCACCTTCATTTTGCATTTGCTCGAGGGCGTGTTCTTCTAGTTCAGAGTGGCTGCAAGCCCACATTTAGCCGGAAGTTTATTCGTTTTTTCTGTTACAAAGATTGGTAGGAGAAAATTTGCTTTCTCTAACCAAAAAATGGTTCCTCAAAATTAAGTCCATATTATTCGACACCGATAGCTCAATAGCAAGGGATTTGGGCTATGCAAGTTGTAAATAATACTCCTAGGATCATTCACTCGAAAAGTACATAGACTTGGCCAATACAAACTTACAAGTCTTTAAAGTTTTCATAGATGTTTATTTATTTATACATATCAAACAGACAAAATAAACTGACATTCAAATTTTGCAAGTTATTCAGGCATCATATTCAGGCTCCTCGGCCCATAATCTGCTCTCCTGGTGGAATCATGACCAAGACTGGATGGGCATTGAATCCAGGGTGATGAAGCCTGCGACGAACCTCACGACCTTCCTGACAAAGGGCGCATGCATGGCAGAAGACATGGGTTGCGAAGTCACAGGCTGTTTCACACTGCTCACGTTGCGCCTCATCCTCCACAAAGCTTCCACAGCACCCACATGATCTGGCAAGCGCTTCACAGCTTCCCTATTGACATCAAATGACCCAATATTTATGCAAAGACCTCACAACCCAACTATAAAATGATCCCAACACTTAATATAGAGGAATTTACAATTTAAAGCAAGTTTGAACTCAATTTACATTTCTCCACTGATAACGCTTAAAAGTAAAACCAGCTAAAACCCCTTGAAAGGGGTCAAAATAATAGCCAATGAAAAACAAAATCATCGCTTGGACAGACAGAAAAGTGATAATTCAAGCAACAATCATAGGCAGACCAATCTACAAGTATACTCATCAGGGATCTGGTGTCATTATCATAAGTGAACAATGGACGACGCTGTAAGAACTATGGATGCAGTTATTGCAAGTCCACGCGTTCTAACACACTAGTATAGACAAATGGTAAGAAAGGTGCTTCATAATAAGAAAGATGCTTCATAGACAAGTGGTAAGGTAGCAAGGAACTCAAGCTGTGCTACCTTTTTCCTTAGTGAATGTGACAAGCTGAAGCTAGTTCAATATCAACACAACCACTCAGCAGGTTTGTCATTCAAAACAACTTCCGCCTATAACCCATGATTCCAAGACCAATACACAAAGGATAGTTCAAATACTAAGTGAGAAGTTGAGACTCAACTCTTCAATGGTCATCTATAGTGAAAGTGTCAACATATGAGCTAGTGTGAACCAAATGTTTTGTGCCTTCTGTGACAATTCTCAATGCCTGAGAACATTTCTACAACATGCAAGCTAAATCTGCATGCTTGAGCGTGCAAGTGTGTTGGTGGAGTAAGAGGGAGAGAAATTTCAAGGACAATGAATGAAGCTATACTTCTAAATAAGTCAGTGCACCTACATAAAAAGTCAATCGTTGCATCTGCCCCCAATATTTCAGCTTGTTTAGGACATTTGTTTTGTCAGCATAGCACTCAAAAACCAGCACTAAACTTTCTTAATGCCCCTAAACTTTCTTAATTGCAAGGCATTTACCTATTAATATTTTGACCAAGGCATCATTGTTCAACTGGACCAAACTCCATAAAAGACAAAGAAAGAACACAGTTTCTTGAAATACAAGCAATGGCATACCTCCAAATTGAACTTTCGGCGGATAGCAGTACGGCTGGAGTATGAAAACCAGGGTGCTAAGCAGTTCCAGCCAAAAAGGGAATTCCCAATCAGGTACAGACCTGTGTAAGGCAAGCAGTGATTTGCGAAAGCCCCTGGCGCTGATCCAAGTCTTTCAGCATTGCTACCATAGAGAACACAAGGTGCCACACTTCCTAGCAGACCTGTTCCATGTCACTACATTTTAGTGCTAGAGACAAGGTAAGGGAAGAAAGGAAATGATAGCATACCAAAAGCTACACTAGAGGACATCAAACCAAAAAACAATGCAAAAACAACATGGTAAAAAATCAACTACCAACAACTGAACTGGAAAGGCAGCCACCCTTGCAATAGGGGTTATTCACCCAAATATTGTCTTTTCTATTGGAAATTAAAATAATATTGTTGGGTTTAACAGGTTTGCACAATTATGAAAGTCAGGCTTAAATTGTCTAAGACCAAAACGTTTATTTCTTCTTCTCTTCATCAAAATTCATCTTGGCCCTTAATTTTTCAGCAAATCTCAATCTTCTGCCTCCTTTCTTCATCAGTTTTGAGTTTGCCTATCTGCCCTTTTGCAATCTATCTTGGTTCTCACTTTTGGCTGCTCTGCTAGCCTTCAAGCTGAAATTAAGGTCACGATGCCTATCTCACAAGGTGATTTTTGCCTAAAATTTAAAAACTAATTTGTCATTTTGGGAGGGAGACAAACATACAATGAGCATCATATTGCTTGTATATTATTTCCTTGTCTTTTCCTCTGAAAAAAGGACAATAATATGGCCTCCTTCCAAGGTAAAGAAGAAAAATATCTGAGGGCATTGGAAGTCCACTCGATTTCTTAGGAGTCGACTTTAACTTCAAAGTCGATCGCCTAGAAGCCGACTTCAAAATCAACAATGCTTTCTAATTTTTTGATACAAAAAAGGCAACATTCAGATGTTTAAATACTCGTCTAAGTTGATATTAGCTCTAAGATCAGCAATCAATGAAAAAAAACAAAAAAATAAAATCAGGAAACCAATAACTCATCGAAAATCGAATGTTCAAAGGATTTCTTTTTTTTTTTTTTTGGTCCAAAAAGAAAAGGACGAAGAAGAGAAATAGGTAATAAATTTAAGAAGAAATGCTCACAAACTTCAAGATCGCTGCTGCAAAAGTCATCATTCCTGCCCAGACAGGCGCAGAGGCTGGAGTCCCAGTGGGCCCTACCCATCATAGGCTCCCCCATGACGCTCCCATGGCTGAGTGGCAGACCATTGGCGGTCCAACTCATCGGAATGGGAGGAGCTGATTTCTTAGCTGCATCGGGCGCCTTGCCGTCGGCGGATTTGGTGGGGTAAACAGCTTCATTCTGGCTGAGGTCTTTTTCCACTTTAGACTCTTGTTGCTTAGGCAAAAGAGGACTCGATTCCTCGGAATTGGCCATTATTAGGGATCCAGGAACTACACTATATTCCTCAGAAAATCCTGAAAATAAGGAGGAAGGAGATTTGGTATTTTGGGAGCTAAAGAAACTTAACAACAAAGATTGGGAGAAACGTACGAATAGGGAGAGTGGTGAAAGATTGGAAAAGGTCAACTAACTCAGCAAAAGTCGGTGGAATTTATTTTGTTTTTTTAATTTTGTTAAAATTCTTTTTCCCTCTTTCAGATTCTCCTCTCGCGGGCCCGCAAGCGTTCCATTTGGGCCTCCCTGAGTTTTGTCCAATTTGGGCGGAACGAAGCACTGAACCTCAAAACCCATAAAAATTTCGCACACTGGAATGGGAGTGTTTAGATACAAATTTTTTTTTTTTTAGCAAATCTTATATACACTGACAGTATATACATATCTTCGTTGAATTCATGATATATGTGTAAAAATTGAATTTCAAATTCAAATTTTACAAATTTGTCATTCATCTAACGTTGACAGTGTATACACTGTCAGTGTAGGAAAAATTAATCCTTTTTTTTTTTGGAAAAATCGTTTAAAATATGCTTTATATTTCACTAAATAAATTTTTTCACCTTTCACTTTTAAAATATTAATTCTACATCTTTTACAAATTCAAATCAACAAAATTTGATCTTAACCTAGGTTTTTTACTACTTTTTAGTTTGAAATTACCACATGATTCACATACGATTATTTTTTAGGTACAAAAATGTTAGATTCCATTTGTTTAGGCGCAAAAATGAATGCGGACCAGGTCAAATTTTACTTTTTTTAGGAGAAAAATGAATATAATTCAAGTCATATTCTAGTTTTCTTTTAGAGGCAAAAATGAATATAAATCGAGTCATTTGTTTAATTACAAATAGTATCTAACCTTTTTTACGTTAAAAAATGATCATATGTGAGTCACATAATGGATACAGGGTAAAAAAAATGATCAGAAATATAAGTTGGAACCAAATTACTGACTTAAATTTATAAATATGTGAAATTAATATCTTAAAAGTGATTAATGAAAAAGTTCATTTGGTCAAATGTGAGTGAGGTTTTGAATGATTATCATATTTTTAAAATTTCTCTTTCATTGTTGTGATACAGTGAACAAGTCAACCAATCACCTCTACTTTAATGTGAACAATTGTGGGAAGATGAAAATTTCAGGTTAGGAATTTTCCTCTATAAACTGGGTAAATATTTCTCATATCTTGATGGATTTGAAGCTTTTTATGTCGTTTTTGGGATCGATTGGTCTCGGCGAAGCTGGCTAACAGTGATGGCGATTGACTTTTCCCGTTATGATGGTGTTGGCTTTTGCAATTTTGAAGCATATTGAAGAACTGGTAGAGAAGAAGGTATGATATCAATTTTATATTTTGACCCACAAAGTTTTGCCCCTCTTAGTTTGACCTAGAAAAATATAATATACAACACATTTGACCTAGAGAAAATGTTGGATGTATTTACGTAAGGGTACAACAATAGTCAAAAAAAAGAAAGGTAAGGGTATAAATAGCACTTCAACTGACGCTGATAGTCATGTTCACTTGTCCAGTTCCATCCATTCTCGATATTCCATTAAACTACAGAGGTGACTATATACCTGTCACGGGTTGTATGTAATTTAACCTGAAACATAGTGAGTCAGCATTGTCACAGTAAGCATGATATTGATGGGCAGTCTTCCAGCGTGACACCTCATCACCGGATCTCGACCTTTGACATCTCAAAAAGCATCTAGAGTTATAGTTCAAAAATTTTACTTTCCATCAAAATTGCCACTTAATATGATGACTTCTCTTAAATTCATATGGGTGTGTAATATATCCGTATAATTCGATAGTGATTCAGTTTCTATCGGTTCTCTCTGACCCTGTTAGGTAACTCTCTAAAATACGTTAGAGTAGGAATACAAGTAAGTTTAGACGGTGACAATTGACAAAAAAAAAAAAAGGAATAGTTCAAACTGTGCCAATTATTTGCAAAGATATAAAAGAAAAGTGTAACACCATAGAGAGAGAGGGGTATGAGTACTTATCTCATTTTTTTACAAAACAAAACTTGGGTTCTGTTTCTAACTTGATCGTCGGAGGCTATTCTAGCGATCAAGCTCAGTTTCCTTTTACAGGTTATTTGCTAAGGAATCATCAAACTTCAACTACATCATGATAAAATTGCAGAAATCAACTTCTACACACACACACGCATATATTTTCATTCCTGCTCGAGGTGATGACATCGTGCTTTGTTAGTGCTTGGTTACGTACGTACATGATCTTAACTGCATTGATTTATACTAGTTATACTTAACTGCATTGCTGTTATTGGCTGTTCAATAATTTAATTCTGGTGTTCTTCTCCTAATTGAACAAAAGGGCTTGTGTTTCTTGTATTTTCTAAATTTAAAGCTGTGTTCTCTGGCAGCAGGATGGTTAGTTTGCTCCATCGAATTCTGTCTCCTTTTTCACTGCAATTTTATCTGACTTTGAAGACGCACGGAATAAAGAAAGTCCGACATTGATTTTTAAGGTTCTAAAATAATACTCCGGTTGATGAATATTCAACAACACGGAGATTGTTAATCCAGCTCCTAGGTCGCAGTCTCCTCCGTCTTTGCCCAGACAGGTAAATGTCAGTGAATGTCAGCCAGAAACTAAAAGAATGGCTGCTTTCTGCACCATGCGTCATCAATCATTATAAGTTAGCAAAGTTAGAGCTGAGTCCTGCACAAAACATAGTTGAGAAAACTTTGTGGACTATGTGGGATTTACTCAGAAAAACAGTTCCCATCAAGTTACTGTCGAGAAAGGTAGTATATGGTGCTCTAAAAGTTTGTGAGACTCTAATTGCTTCGATTTACTCGCGAATGCAACTTGCAATTCAATTTTGGAACTGAAAAAACACGTCTGCTGTTGTTTGCAGAGGCTGTATATGACCGAACTTGGAACCAAGATATATGGTAATCATTACATCTAAGTTACAAGTTTCAAATAACAAGTTCACAATCCACATTTACACGTAACACCTGTATATAAAAGGAATGCAAAAGGCTGCTGTATCAGTTGGTGATCACAAAGGTAACACTTGATATACTTTTACACACAACACGTTCATATATAGGTCACAGTATCATATAGAAAATTCTTGACTCGTTTATGTTTCATTTCCAACGACTGACGTGACTTTGATTGCGAACATCTTCAGTCATGTATCTTCTTCCCCTGCTAAAATTGAACGAAATCGGTTTCATTAGTCAAGACTTAATTTTTGTAGGTAAACTGCATTTATTAACATCATTCTCTCCTTCTGCAGAATGATCAAAAGATTCTAATTAGCTGGGAGCTTGTTAGTACAAGAAATTACTTCTTAGGTCTTACCTTTCCTTCTGATCTGACAACTCTGAAGTCTTTGGATTTGCTATGCGCATTCACGTTTTGATGATGGATATTGTGCCTGCCATTAGATCGGTTGGGAGGAGGAAGGTAAGAGTGAGTCTCTGGGCCTCTGTAATCAATTTCGTAGATGTCGAGCTCCTTCTTTTGCATACCTGGAATTGATTTCATTTACAAGTCAGGACGATTTTTTTTCCATCAAGCATCATCTGGAAGAACCCAGAAATTTTGTGAAAGAGCTTTACTTGCATACCTCTCGAAAGGCAAGGTGTCAGGAGGAGGAAAAGAAGGAAACCAGCTGCGGCGATGCAGGGCCGGAACTCCATTGCACAGCAAGACTGAGTTGATCAATTTGGTAAAAAGCTTATTTTGGTTTCTTGGGCAGTCCTTAGGGAGGATCAAGGAAGCAGCACGCAGATTTTAGTTAAGACAGTAGTGGTGCGAAGGAACTTTTGGCAATTGAAACCGTCGCCATCCGAACAGCAATAAGTTGCAAGGTCCTGATGTAGATGTGTTGGGGCGGAACATTTATGTTCATGTAGTGCATTGTGTTGCAACTAGAAGACCTTAAAAAGTTTTAGATAAATTTGATTTTGGCTTTGCTTTGGTAGGCTGGACAGTCCCATGTGTGTATTATTGATACTGTATGTCCAAGGCCTTGGCAAAGCAGACCCCCTTTGCCGGAATTCACAGCAAAACACCCAAACCTGTACCACCTACCTATACTTTTCCTCTCTCTCTCAAGTCCCACCCCTCCTTTTCTGTCATTAAACTCTTGGATTTCACATCTTATTGCTATGGCATGGCATAATATGACAGAACACAATTATATGGGGACTTAATCTCTGGAAACTGAAAACACATATGTCGAGCAGAAGGGTTGTAATTATATGTACTTGGATTATAGGGATCGTTTCCTTTAATGCGCTATTGCGTGTTGCAGATTCTGGTTGGACATTAAATGCATTTTCAATGCTAAAGGATATCTTCTTCTTCTTTTTTTTTTGAAAAACAACCCTAAAGGATTTGAGTTTAATGAATCTCTTACATATGGGCCTAGAAAGAAACAAGGTAGCAAGGTCTCCTAGTTTAGGAATCATTTTGTCCGAAGCCTGGAGGGGCGCCTGTTTCCCCAGAAACATTGCCAGGATTTAACAGTTTCTGACTACTGTGACAAAAGCACAAAGGATTAGGGAAGGAGTCTGGGACAAAGCTAAAGGTTCACAGCATGTTAAACAAGAGTCCAAGCTAAGCTATGGGATTCGCGATTGATAGTTTACTAATCCCATTGTTTAACAAACAAATACTCAGTAAAAGAAAAAGAAGCTGTTTAACGAATGATAAAGAGAGCTTTTTTCACTCAGGGGACAGCTACAAGAAGCTGGCGACAAAAGCAAAAACTGGCAGGACATTCCGCCAAAGCAACATGTATAATCATGTATTCATGTCTCCTGGATGATATTCAGGCTCATATGAATGAATCTCCCCATAGCTTTTTTGGGCTTTTTTTTATTTGAACGTGTTTATCTAGTGTTTGGATTTTTTCAGGCGGTAAGTTGTCAATGTAGATAACGATATCCAGAAATAACGTTTTGGCAAAATTGCATTTGCTAGTTAAAAATTGGAAAAAAAAAAGAAGATAAAATTCTATTTTGATTGACATTAAGTATTATTACTCAATTAGTATCAAAAGCCTTTCAAGACTTATCATCCGATTTTTTAAATCTTGTAATTTGCTGAGGGCTCGTACACAATGCAATGGAGGCGGCAAAAGAGGTCTAACTGGACTGCATCTTAATTCGGCTTAAAATAAAGAGGTCTACCGTACAATTCTCCCGTTTCAATCAACCAACGGCCCATTTTCTATTATCGTTTGCAAAAAAAAAAATGAACGGCCCATCCCTTGCTAATGATCTTTGAAGAAGCCCAAGCAAAAAGAGCTATAGTCATTTTGGTGACTGAAAACCATTTTCTGCCATTAGCACGAATTGTTTTTTGAGTCAACTTGTGTCGGACGTTTTCAACTAGTTTATTCATGATATTATTTTTCTCTTTATCAAAAAAAAAAAGTCGAACTACCACAACCACCGAACATTCCAAAAAAAAAAAAACTCAAAAATAAAATAAAATCAAAATACACCAACACGATGGAGGAGGAGAATTCCTTACCCTGGTTCCTCTCGAGGAAGATACTTTATTAGATATTATATATATATATATATTAAAATTACTATTTTATATTTATAATTATTATTTTAATACTCATCGTTTCAAACAGTGATCCATTGTTTGAATTAGTGATCCGCTAACCTGGTCCTTTGTCGGATTCCTTATCTATCCGAATTTAATGACCATGATGTTGAAATTCAACTTTTGTACACATGTTATAGATCTAACGATGATAGTATATATACTGTTAGTATATATAAGATTTACTCTAATTTTTATTTGATAGCATGTAGAATTTTAGGGCAAAAAGAAGAAGTCATTATAATTTTCTAATTACAGCTATAGAGACTTGTCAAAAAAGAACCCAAAAATATAAAATAAAACAAAATCAACTCAAAATACACCAACACGGTGGAGGGGGAGAATTCCGGATCCTTTCAAGGAAGATACTTTATTAGATATTTTATGTGTATTAAAATCATTATTTTAATATTCATCGATTCAAACAGTGATCCATTATTTAAATCAGTGACGCGCTGACGCCTCCGTCCTCAATCGGATTCCTTATCTATCCGAATTTAATGACTACGATGTCGAAGCCAAGTGCCCTCGCGGCCTCGCCAAACCTTCACAACCCCATCTCCCCAGGAAAAATTGAAAGACGCACACACAGCGGTCACACGGGAAATTGTGACAATGAAAAAGAAAGAGCAACAAACCCTACTCCATCATCAGAATTCAGAAATATGACAATGAAGATATACACGGATAGATTGATGGAATGATAGTACAAGTTTGTCTTACGCTATGGCCGGATATGACGCCAACGGTGAATTGGAATTGGGACTTCCTCAAAAAAAAAAAAAGGAAGAATTGGAACGGCCCCAAACGGTCAGATTCCAACAGCAAAAAAATGGGTTGCCTCTCCGATTGCGTAACACAAAGGGTACCAAGTACCAACTTCTGCTTTTCCACTTTCCAATCAAAAGCCTCCTCTATCACGCCAATGCCAAATCCTGTCCTCCGGACTCCACAGCGTCAAAGTATGGGTCCCCTCATAAAAAAAAGGTTAAATTTTAAGAAAGTCTAAACCCATTTATTCATCTAAGAATCCAATAATAGCCATGGGCCTTTGGCCTGATTAAAAAATTGTCAGAATATGTGACGGCCTTAATTGGCCATCTTCGATCGAATCTCTACTCACATCGAGTTCCCCTCCTCCTCTCCCTATATTAGATTAGATTAGGTTATAAAATTTCTATAGTTGCCACAAAAAAAAAAATTACAGACAAAATACAAAAACAAAGATGTGCATTTTCTTTTCTTTTAGACCACAGGAGCATCATAGATTGTACCTTTAAAAGTTACACACACGTCTAAAATAGTTTGTTTTTGTCTAAAATTTTAAAGATTCACGTGAGAATTTTATGATAAACTAGCAACATGTGGTTTTCAGAAAATTTGTTAGTAGGAGTCTATTGCTTTAAAAATCACGGGATATGCAATCTTCCTGTTTTCCTTATGTATTAGTGTACATTTTCTCTGCCAAAATATAATATGCTAATGGCGATAAAATTTTATCGTACCTTATTGTAAAACTTGTTAACAAAATTTCTGTATTTGAGAGGCTGAAGAAAAGAAATTTTATTTTTTCTCCATCTCTCTCTTCTCCTCTATTCCCTTTTCTCTTTCCTCTCATCCTTACTCTTTACGCCCCTTCTTCCTCCTCTCTTCCTCCCCTTTCTCTCTGCCACCCCCTCTCCTCTAATTCTCTCGTCTCTCCGGCGAAGAAGAGGGGATAGGGTGAGGAAGGAGGGGAAGAAGGAAAAGGAAGAAGAGAAAGAGGAAGGAGGTGAGGGAGAGGAGTAGAAGTGAAGGAGGGACGAGGAGGAGAAAGATGGAGAAGGAGAGGAAGAGGAGGGGCGGGGCCGGGAGGAAGGAAGTGCCGGTGATGGATTGGTGTGTATTTTAAAAATTTTGAAGTGTTTTTAGAGAAAACCTGTAAACAAGTTGTAAAAAAAAAGAAAAGAAAAGAAAACTTGTGTCTCTTGATTCTTAACAAGCTTCACTGGTAGAGTCATGAGGGCTAACCGAGAAGGCCCAAAAGAAAGGGGAAACCCAAAAGCAGAATTTAGCTGCTTCAGTCATTACCCACCAGATACTGATGTGGTAGTCAGTTAGTTAAATGAGGCCCACAAATACGACCGGATATACCATCAAAATAGAACCGTGTAAAGTGTAAGCAAACAAAAAAAAAAAAAAAGAGAGAAATTTGATTAAAAAATAAGTTATTGGTAGTTTTGCCTTTGAAAAAAAATCAAGAACATAACAATTATTGGTAAATGAAAGTGTGATTATTGGTAAATTCTAACTGCAGCCGTGAAAAGTACAGAAGTTGAAACTCCAAGAGCACAAGGCAACAAGAATATACAAGTCTCAGTTTCTATTCTGTGAAGAACACATGATAATATAACCTTACCCGCTCTCTGTGTTATTAACTGTTGTAAGCTGGTGTACATATAATTTTGCGTTTTTTGAGGGAAGGGGAAAAAAATGCAGACGAGCGAGTGAGCAAGCATTTTCTCTAATTCCCAACAAGCTTAAAAAACAGACTACTAGTGTAGTAGTAGTCTCCGAAATGTACACCGTTCGCTCGCTCCGTTTGGATTGATCATTTTTTGAAAAACAAGTTTTTAGGATACAATAATATGTTATAATAATATATAAAACTTCAACAACCTCAAAAATACAAAAAACATCCTAAAAAACATCAAAGACACAAAAAATAATCTCATCTACAGTAAAAAATTTTTTTTACCGATATTGCTATAATAAAATATTTTAAAAATACCCAAAAACAACAACTAATGGAAACGGAGCCTAAGTTTAACGGAATAAGGCAAAGACAGACAGGGAGGCGAGGCCCAACTTCCAAGTAGGTAAGCACTTCAATTTTTATAAGCGATGTCAGTAATAAATATAGAGCTGAGCTGCCGCTGCTCCTGCCCCGGCCTCTGCCCCTGGGGGGGAGGAGTTGCAGCGTACAATATGAGAAACAATTTCATATGGTCTTTGCATCTTTCAGTGTACGACTCACTGAATACCCCATTTAATAATCTATCTGTCTATTAGCATCAACATCATTACCATAAAAATAACTTCCAAGCCAAGAGATTCCCTATCCATGGTCATTACAGGTCATGCATCCATCCCTCCCCAAATGCACAAAACAACCAAACAGCATATCTCATTATTACCAATTAGCTATGGAGGTTTTATTTTCATCGGCTACTTGAACTAGTGAACCTAAGCAACCAACCCCAAAAAATACTCCTAGGACAATTGATAAGGTCTAATATACGTATGTTGAGTATAATTTTCTTTCAAGAAACTGCAGAATATTCAATTTGTAATTCATATACCAATGACTAATAGAACTAGTAATTAATCACAGTTACTCCTACTCTGCTGTAAACGGGACTCGGTAGCATACGACCTTCTTTGCTGCCAGTAATTTATTACCTCCGGATCGAGCCTTTCCCCTGTTCTTGCTGGTTCAGATTTGCACCTGGTTAGTAGTACAGGATGAATTGATCCTCTCGTTTCTTGAGTGTTAGTAGTAGCTTCATTACTCCCCCCACCGTTGCTGGAACTGCCCAATTCCTCACTCCCGCTTTCACCGGGACAGCTGCTGCTTCTTGATTCCACCGCCTCATCTCCATAGTTATTGGGTGAATTGGGCGTTTGCGGAAGCTTATTCTTGGGGCTCCTGTCTGTTTCTGTATTATCGGATGCCCCTAAAGGAGAGCCCCAAAACCTACTGGCCAGTGATGAAGATCTATAAGGAGCAGATCTGCACCTAGTCAGCAAAAATGCATTCTTTGGTGGAGAAGTTGTAGAAGATTCAAGAACATCTTCCTTGGTTTCTCCTCCATTTGCCTCGTTATCTTCAATGTCACCAGCACCACCATTGCTGTTGGTAGAATTGACATGATTTTGACCTCTTTGAGTAGTAGACACCACAACCCTTGAAGAAGAACAATCATCCCTAACATCAATTTTCTTGCAATATCCAAACCTGAAAAACAGTACCAACTTGCGGAAAGGTCTGCAAAATGATCTGGGCTTGCGGAATCTTGTAGTTTTTAAATGGCAACAAGGAGGAAGAGCGGTTGGAGGACAACAGCCAGAGCAGCAGCAGCGGCAGGGAGAGGAACAAGGACCAGAACAGCAGGAGGAGGGGGAAGGTGGAAGTCGTTTACGAGGTCGGGAGGTAGTTTTGGACTTGGAGGACCTTCTGGCTCGGACTTGGCCTATGCAAGTGACTTTGGGGGAAGATGGTTCTTGTTGAGCATCATTAATCGCCGCCGCAGCATTCTTTTTGGGTCGCATGATGAACATAGGACTTGAACGTGACCTCCCTCTGCTTCTGCTCCCACCATTGCTTCTCAGAAACCTCATCATCAATGGGGTTGGAAACTTATCTGCCCTGCTCGGACTTGATATGGGCTTTGCTGATGACAGCTTCATCTTCTTCCTCACTTTTTATACCAATCCCCCCTCCAAAATAGCGAGCACTCAATACGACTAGTATCTGGGAACCCACTTTTTTATTTACTTCCTCCCCAAAGCCTAAACCCAACGCCTCTCCATAGCAACTGTTGTTATCATATTTCCCATTCCTACTCCCCCGGCTAGGATCTTCTTCTTCCCTGAGGCTGAGGAGTCAGGGTTGGCGTCACCTCCTTTCTACTCCGTATTTATCTTGGCTTTTGAGGCTGGGGGAGGAGAGGACTGTGTGTTTTAGTGGGTGGAGAGAAGTTGTTGCTTTCGTACATTGCTCCCTCCTCTTCTCTAGCGCTCTTGTTTTTACTGTTCGTTCCGTGCTGTCAATTTCTCACATTAATTTATTTTTGCACGGATGGGTGAGTCAGATTCCTAGGCTTTTTAACTTCGAGGTTGGAGGGTTCTGCTTGGATTTTGCAACTCTTAGGCTTATCAAAAAAAAAAAAAAAAGTCACCGGCATCTCCCTACTTTCACTGTGGTTACTATTTGCTCTTGCAAACCTCATCACTGTACGGTATAGAGATGACAACGGGATGGCGGAGCCATCACCCAAAAGCTCCCCCGTCCCTCGCCTCGTCCTCCATTATTATCGATGCTGCCCTGCCTTCTGCCTCGCCCGGCGGGTGTTTCCGTCCCAACGATTGCTCCAGTGCTAATTTTATTTTTATACATGTGTAACGCTAGTAATGAATTTATTACTCATTTTCTTGAACATTTAACACAAACGATTGCTCGAGGTTTGTTTGGATTGTGAATTATTAGAGATATTTTTACTGTAGCACTTTTTGTGATGTAATGTATGTGAGATAAAAAGGTAATTGGGAAGATAAAAAGGTGTGTTAAAAATTGTAATGATGATGTAAGCAAATATATTTTGGCAAATAAATCGCAATCCAAACAAACGTTTAACTGAGATAAAGTTGACAAATCATTTCTTATCTTGTGAATCTGTTTCTCTATAATTGATATTACATAAAATTTAAATTAATTATTAATATTTTTTAACAAATTATATGCCATGATAAAATAAAAAGTAAACTAACATAACAAAATTATCATTTGACTACAAAAAAAAATTAACAAGAAGGATGATATTATTTTATCACAGAAAAATTTCATATTGCATATATATAATTATATTATATATTTTATATATCATACATAAACTATTAAAATTATAAGCGGTAGGCGAGGTAGGAGATGGAACGATGATGGATGCTCTTGCCTCTATCTCGTTTAAAGGTTGGGGGAGAAAAACTCCCCTATTTCATCCTCCACCTCACATTTTCTCGTGTTGATCCCGCGAGCAATCGGTTCCATTGCCATCCTTAGTATGCTACAGTGCAAGAGTGTAAAGAAGTCAAGTTTCAAATCCTGCCAAGCTTGAATCCAGTCAATCACGTTCGAGCTCTATCAACCTCTGTTTTTAAACTCGAGACCGGACCGGTCAGTCGAATCGGGAATCGGCCAATTGTTTGGTTCGAATTAACTTTAAAAATCGAAAAATTAAAAACTTGGTCAAATCAGGTCAAAAATCGGGTTTGACGGGAAAAAAGAACCGGGTTTCTTTTTTTTGTCTTCTTTTTGAAAGGTCAAAATATTTTTAATATTATGTTTTGACCCCTAAGTTGTTAAAAATTATTAATATACCTCAAATATTTCATACTTTATAAATGTTGTCTTAAAATTTGGTGTTATTTTTCAATTAAGTCCATAATTTTAATTCTAAACTTGTTAATACTCATTAAATAATATAAATTGCTACTTGATTGTTCTAATTTCTTTGTATTTTCTTGTTAAATATATTTGAAACATCAAATATATATGAATATACATTTATTAATATTAACATGTTATTAGGTATTTTACATATAATATTTTAATTTTTAAATAAATTTTATTTATGACGTCATCCGGTTCAACTCTGATCGAACCCGATTGAACCCATTGACCCCTGAGCTCGACCGAGTCGATACACGGTCCGATTCTGGAAACATAGCAATCAACAGAGCTTGAATTGTTTAATGAGTTCCAGTCTAAGTTTAATATGTGAATTTCAAAAGTTTGTCGAATTTAATCAAATTTTACACACACACACACGCATATATATATATATACATATATATTAATTTTTTATTTATCAATCTAAAATATTTATTTTGTCTTTTGTTTAAAATTATAAATATGAATCTATATTTTTTAAACTCAATTTACATGAGTTCGATATTGAGTAAGGTAAAACAAAATCAAATTTTAACTCGAGTACGAATTTCAAGAGGTCGACAAGCTCGAGTAATGTATTATTCGAACTCATTTTGACTTGACTGCGCCCCTACTATAGTGTGACCTACAGCTTTTAGTATTCACGTTGGATTAATTAATTCCACTTTAAGTAACTCATATGGAGTGATGTCAATTGTCTCAGTCAACCAAATAAAGAAATAGCACATGTGTCAAAAAGAAAAAAAATTCCCGAAAAAATGGTAAGCTATATGTGCTAGAACTCCACCAAATGTACTCACTGTTTTTCTGAAAAAAATTCATTCTTGTAAATTAGTATTAACTTCGTGTTAGTTATAATTCTCAAATCTTTGAACTTCATCACTCATATGGTAAGTGTTTTTTTGTCATTGATGCTTCATCTACCCGTTGTCTTAGCAAGATGGCATTTAATGGAGTTGGACCATCCCCCATTATTGAGTACACGCCACGCACAGCAAAATTAGATGGGGTGTTTTGCTAACCCGCCCTTATTGCTCGCTTCAACTTTCCTTTAGATGCATAAATTATGAAGAACGTGTCTAACAAGTTGAATACCAAAAAAAAGAAGGAACAAAATGGACTCTGATTGCGTTTTCATTCTTTTAGAATTTTTTTTTTTTGAAGCAATTCTTTTAGAACTTTCTTTAATGCAACATTAACCAAATAGTTGCATAAAATGAAAAGTTAAAAATGATCTAAGTGTCTAATTATTTTTAAAAGTAAAATTACACAAAAAAAAAAGGGTGTCTAAGACTAAATGCATGGAAAGCAATGCCTAATTGGTAAGTAAATGGAAACCGTTTTCCAACTTGATTTTGATTAGTTTTATCTTCTTCTTCTTCTTTTAGTCTAAGAAGTTGGCCCGTTTGCTCATTATTGGTAAAGCCAATAAAGTTAAGAACCACTTAAAGCCACAGCAGTCTTAATCCTCAAAATCAATTCCTATTACATGTAGCAAGTAATCAATAAAGCCAAATAGAAGGAAAATGGAAATAAGACAGAACTTCTAATCAAGGAAGTTTTAGGTTGATGTTGTCGTTGAGAAGTAGCGACCAACTGGCATTAAAATATCATTAGTCAGGGAACTGTGCATTCTTGGTTAATGCGAGTGCTAAATGTGATGCCATGCCAAAAACGTAACGTCATTTAGCCATTCGCAAAGCAAATTTCTTGATTTTTTGCCTCATATTTTGCATTCAATTCAAGAAAACCCCAGGCCCTGCTTCATTTTGTGCCTCCACTGATGACATTAACTTGCAGACCTATTGCCTGCAGGCATTAAATCCATTTATACCGGACTCCACATGACATGATACGTGGGCCGTCTAAACCTAAGGATTGCAGTTTTCACATTTTTAATCATCTTTTTACTACGTATAAATTAAATTATTATGATATATTTTTCTACAAAAGATTTCAAAGAATAGCAATCTAAATGGGACCTAAATTTTTAACAACCACAAATCCAGTTGTTACTTTTATTAGGGGACCTGCAGAGTCAATTATCCTTCATTTCAATGACATTAGGGATAGTAGTGTTTTCTGCTACTTAGTTTGGCTAAATTACAAAATGTGCCTTGCAGTGAAAACTATCAATAAAAATTCAGAGTGTTCTTATCCATATGACAGGCCGAGAGATTCTTACAGCTGCGTGTTGCTGAGAACATCATAGCCCTGTTATAATTTGCTCTTGTGATAAAAGTCCCTTGAACTTTTGAAAGCCCATAAGGAGAGAGGCTGTTGTGTTCGGGAATACCTTCAAAGAGCAAGTTATTTCTCTGATATGGTTTCTAAGCAGGCACTCTGGTATTTGCCAAACCCTATAAAAACCAAGAGTTTTGTGTCTAAAAGTCCAAAGTACTCTTTCGCAATTTGATTCGATACATTTAGTTATAGGTTTCTAAATTACACAACAAACCCCATAATTTGTTGAAATATAGCTCCCTTTGAATAGCCAAATATTTGTCATGTAAACCCATCGCATTAGTCAATTGTTATTAATGACTTAAATTGCAATTGTGTCAACAAAAAATACCAAATGAATCTCTAATCCATTTCTCCATGCTAGTATTTGTTTAATCTAGTCACATGGCATCACTACCAATAGCGTTTCAATCACCACTGCAATTGATCTAGCCACCACTATATATATTGGATAAATATAACGTTCTTTTTCATGTCTATATGCAAAATCATCAATGTCCATTTTTCAAGAGCATAGAGAAAGTTTTTCAGCTCATATCTTTTTCAGTTAGCCCTTGGTTATTTTCATTTTTAAGTTTGGTTCAAACCCAGTATTACTTTGAACGGTGTTAAAGGGGTTTTTTTCCCCTTTTATTAACATTCTTCTATTCAAAGGGTTAGAATATTGTATTTTGGTGAATTTACAAGCCCTTTTAACTAATGCAAGGCTCGCAAGCGCATCTACCGTCTCGGTGACTGGTTCATCTTCCGCCTCGCTTTCCTATTACTCGTTGACGATCTTGTTGCGTCATGCTTGACCAACAGTTTTTTTTTTCTTTTGACACAATGCTTGTTGACCAATAGTTGTTCCATGGAATTCTGACTTGCTAGTAATAATGGTAGTCCATATTCTATAGGTTTTGGCGTCCTAGCCATACGATAATATTATACTCCCTCCGTCCGATTGAAAGTATCACACTTTTTATTTTGATATGTCCCAAAATATTTGTCATATTGAAAAAATCAAAACACCTTTTAATTTTTTGTTTCAATATAGGCATTCTTTCTAATCGTATGCATGTTACCATTCAAATTTAAAATTTAAATTTGACGAAGTAAAATTGAAAAAAAAAATACAAATATCACAATCAAACCACCGTTCTTAAAAAATTGAATTCCCGAAATATGACTAAATAATTGAACTAAAAAATTGAAATAGAGGAAGCATAGTACTGCATTTACCCCTTATGAAATAATTAGAAATAAAATGTTGCAGCTTTCTCTTATCATGGAGCAGGAGAGTCAGAGCTAGAGAGTACAAAATAGGCGGTGGTTTAAGGAGGAAAAGTTCCAATTTCCAACAGCAAAACATGGCTCCCTAGGACCGGTCATTTTCCCATTCTGCCTCTCCTGGCTGCACATTGGCACAAGCAACGCCATTTGTAATTAAGCAACCACCAAGATTTACATGTGCAGGCCACAGGTGCAAGTGACAACCCCAAAAACAGCCCGTTTCATGATTCAGCATGCACATGCAATACAAATTTGAACTTCGAAGTACTGGTGTCTTGAGTGGAGAAAAAACACAGACAAGACAGGAGGCAAGAACACAAAAAAAGTCAACCAAGGTTTCAAGAATCCTTTCTTGCCATGAATAAAGAGCTTGACCCAGATGGCCTGCAAAAGGGTCGCAAAAGTCAATCAAGAATCATCCGCCTCAATAAAAGTTAAAAATCAACCCAACAACACTAGAAAAACATTTTATTAAGTAGTATGTTACAATCTGGTTAGATGTTAATGGTAGTCTATGCTTATAGTGAAAAGTGAACCATCATGGTCCATGCAAGAAAGGATACTGCACAATTTGATAACTAAGTATAACGGCCATCCCCCATTTTCCAAATAATTTCTTTCCTGGGATTGGGGGATTGTACATGTGAGGTGGATTTTCTGCATTAAAACGGTTGATGTGTACCAGGAACCCAAATATTTAATGCCATGGCCGACACAGATCTCAAAACTCTCGACGATCGGATGATCATGATGGTTCACTTGCTCCCTCCCCTGAAGAAGATATTTCATCTGGCGAAACTATCATATCATACTACTCGAAGTCCATGGCTCTTTTCATGCCCACGATTGATTTTGCTGACGACTCCGGTCCGGGTTTCATCTCTTGGTCCCCCTGTCTCGTTTTGTCATCTTTCGTTTGGACCTCAGTCTCTTCATCTGGCAAAGTGGGGCAGGAATTAGCATAGGCTACAGTTAAAAATGAACGGAGTAACTTGTACAAAGTAAATGGCACAAGCTCAACAAACACAGTCGCAATACTTATAGTGATGTTCTTGCCTGAGGCACTTCCCAGAGAAAAATCAGTAAGGCGTCTCACGCAATCCTTGAGTGCTTGCAGCTCTGCTTCTTTCTCATAAAGCTTGGAATGTGTTTGGTGCAGTTCGGACTCTAGCTGCACAATTTGGCTTTCCTGCTGTTCAATGAGCAAATGACTTAATTTCTGGTCCAGCTCTGATGGTGAAATTCCATCGAACTCTGGACAAGCTCTGATCTGGTGAATCTTGTCATCTGCTCGGTGAAGTTCTCTGGCCAGAACATGAGCCTGTGCACATGTAGTATTCCCGGTCAAACAGCATAAAAATCTTAAAATATCAGCAGAGTTTTGCAGGATAGCGAGATTTGCTGGATAATGACTGATTAAACAGAAAAAGAAAAACCAAGAGCATAAGAGGAACAAACATCTTATGCTATCACCGTTTTGGCAACAACTTATGGTGCATTAGATTTTGCTGAGCAAATAAGGCTACTTCAGTATAAAAGCAAGGTTACTTCATCCTAGCCCAACAGAAACAACCTCTCTGCTTGATGTAATCCTGCTTGCACAGATGAAGTGAATGTCAAGAAAGCCACCCCTGCTAACCTAACCACAGCTGGCTTTCATTTTTGACAGAAAGGTTTGAATTGGCAAGGAAAACCCGTACGGGACATTAGTAAAATGCGAAGAGTGCAAAACCCAATACCGAAGCAGGCTTGGAATCATTTTGAGTGACAGATACACATATGAAACAGATCCTGAACAGAACTCAGTGGAATCATTCAATTGTTAAACCTAGGGATCATGAAGAGCATGGGAATAAGTGGTCAAATATACCAAAGCTTGAAAGGGAGAACAAGATGGTCCTTGACGATGGCTTTGGTGATTATATTAAGGGGCAATGGATGGAGTAGACTCTGAACAAATGCAACAGTCACATCTACAGAAAATGGTATAGAAATATAGAAGAAGCAAACTACCTCAGATGTATCAGCTCTTTCATTCAATCTGGAACCTTCCGTGAAACACCAAGGAAGTTTTTGCAATTCAGACTCAAACTCGGCTTCCAGATGATCCATTTCTGACAAGTAAGGTGGCTGTTCTTCTGTAAGAACACTACTAGAACATTCACCTTCCTCAGCCACAAGAGAATCAATTACTTTACCAGCATCAGCCTTCTCAGAACATGAGGTCCTAGCAGTTGCATAAGCAAGCATTCCCCTACAGTTAATTTGATTTGTTTCAACTTCTGTTCTTAAATTTGAACTATACCGGTTGTGCAAGGTTTTTCTCCTGGAAAGCTCAGCCTTCAATTCTTTAACAAGTTTTGCAGTTTCATCCATGGAGTTATTCAACCTACTAATTTCAGCTTTCCCAGCTGACATCATATACATCATACCAATGCTTAAGCCCCAGTTGAAAAATGAGTTGCCTGAAAATCATAACACGGACACAGTAATAGCGGTTCCAGATATATAGATGAGACAAATAATTAAACACATTTTAGTAGATCCAGATGATAGTATAACTTCAACCAATGAACCAGATCATGTGCATGGAGTCACAAGATAGAAAGTGCTTTCTGGGAAAAGCCTCATTTTCTTCTCTTCTTAAGGTGATTACCTAGTACCAGCAATACCACAGGAAATAGATGTGATAATCAGTGGTTGAATTGCTTGAAGAGGACTACCAGATTATCACTTAGACAAGGCTGTCATTCTTCATGGCAAGTTTCTTAATTGAAAAATGCAGGTGCAGGATATTGAACATTTAACAGCAAGTTCTTGTTCTGCTATAGAAAGATGCAATTCAACTAAACCTGTGTCGTCATGCTTGAAATTACAAAACATCCTACTAGCAAGTTTCTTCCCTTGGAAAAAACAACAATTAGCTTCAGAACATGTTCATAAAATGATATTTAGAGAGCTGATATATTAACCGACAATCAGAGTTGAGGATACGACTTATCAATTGCAGACAACGTCGTGCAACATTCAATTTTTAAATATGAAAATAGAACATATGTACCAAAGGAAAATGCAACATAAGAAATTACCTAACTGAAAAAAGACAATTACTAGTAGCTCTTCTTATTTCCGTTTGTGATAGCATAAAGAAAATACTAATGCAATTAGCATCAAGCCATGATGATGAAGTAGACATTTTTGGCCAATATATAAACGTAAAAACACACATAAAAAACAAGAAAGCACTCTAATCCAACCTTTTGAAGCACAAGATTCGCACTTTCCAGTAATATTTTTGCTAGTCCTCCTTTTCTTCAAACAAACAGAGAATCTTTTACCACTTCTCTTTTCCACTACCCACCCTTGTTTCCCACAACCCACAACCTCACAATTCTTCCCCTCTTTTCCCTTAGCATTTCTCCCGAGACCCTCAGCATTTTCCTTCACCCTTCTGGACCCACACCCCAATTTTTTCCTCAAATTTTTGGACCCCATCACAGAGCAAGAAGGCCCAGGAGTACTTGAAAACCTGAAGATTGATCCATCAGCCAACACTTCACATTGTGCATTATCATTGTAGTCATCTTGGAAACCATCATTGCTAGAAAAAATTGAATCTTGAGGCAGTAGTAACGACTCGTTGAAGCTTTCTTGGTCGTTGAGAACATGATTTTTTTGGTCATCTGGTTTGAAATCAATGTTGGGTTCAGCGACACTGGTGTTTATAATAAGTTTCTTGGCTAGGATCCCAGATCCTGCTGCTGCTGCTGCTGCTAGAAAAACTTGCCACATTTTGGACCCGGCAAACCTGACCGCCCTAGTAGTATATAGATTTGAATATGGAAGGAGAAAGACGAAGGGATCAAGGGAAATAGCTAATTGCTGTGCTGTGAATTGAAGAGAGTGACCGAAAAACTGTGCCCATAAGTACTCACAGACAGCGACCCGCTTAAGACTGAGAAGTAATATTTGAACTGTGTGCAAACAAACAGGAAACAGCCCAGATGTGAGGTTTAAACCCGAACACGTGACATTTGGGCGGTGGTGACGACGGTACATTTTGTCCCTTTCTTTCTTGCTCACGTGCTTCCCGCGGTGAACAATTTCTCAACTGGAGGGAAATTGTCAATTCCTATATGTGAGGTGACAATTTGCCTTTTCCAGTTGGAAATTAATAATCTTTCTTAAACCTCAATTTGCAGTCGAGTAATCTGTCAATTAGCAGAATGAATTGCGACTGTCGAAAATCAGAATATCACAGGCAAGTTTGGTTTAAATATACTCCTTAAAAGAAAAAGATTCTTTACAAACTCCTTTCAAATACATTTACGTCATAATTAGAACCAATAAGACTATTAACTCCTCGTTGGTGCACAAAAATGGCTTGAAATAAAAAGGTCTTTTCAAATCTTTTTATTCCATTTTCATGTTTGTTATTTACGATTTAAGTTGGAAAGGACTGAAATGCACATTTCAACATTTTTCTGGAATTATCATTCCTCGAAAAATTTTAGAAAGCCCCCTTCAACTTCATCCTAGAATGACCAACACATTAAAATGTCAAATTTATCCTCCTATATTCTCTTACCAAATCACCAATTTTTAGGATATTTGTGAGTTTAATTAATGATTGGTTATATTTTTTTATAATAATGATTTTGTCTATGTTTAGAATAGTTATTTTCTAATTTCTGGCGAATAATAATATGTTTAAGATAATCCTTTTTAAAACTTTTTGACAGTTGTATAAGAATTTATTTGAATTTATATGATAATGAGAATAGAATAAAAAGAGAGTATTAATGTTTGACATTGATACGTACAACTATCATTTATATTGTGCGGATCGGATCAATCAAATATTTGATCTGTATTTGATTTTTAAAATTTTTTAAAATATATATAAGTTTCAAAAACAAAATGAAATTTAAATGTATTAAAGTTTCAGAAATATCATGCAAGCAATTTGTGTACTTACATTACATATGAGTTTTCATTCATAGAAAAAGAGTTTTTAGTTGAAAATAATCTCTTTTTTTTTGCAATAGAAAGCAACTTTTGTATTTTTTTTCCCCGTATTTTGATTCAAACGAATAAGATTCAGTATCTCATCTATAATTTTTTATCCACAAAATATATGACAATATATTTTAAAACTTAACACCATACGCCAAAAAAAGTCTATTTCGAAGGAGGACACAGATTAAAAAAATAAGAAGCAAGAAATAAACTATCATAAATAAGTGGATTTAATATATTAAAATTTTTAAAAAGAATAAATATTATGCAACCGGATCGAATATCCGCGATCACAGAATATGATATCCAAATCCGATTTGGATAACTTATTGATCCAAATGTGATCCGATCTGCGTATAACCTGATGGATCGAATATCCACTAATTCGGATCTAATCCAAATAGGATCATCAAGTTTTTCAGATCGCCAGGGTCAAGATGCACAACCCTATTGTAAACATTAAACATTATTTACATTTGCTCAGTAGGTATAAGCATTTAGAGCAGGCCCGTGCTACGAACCTGATGGAGCATCTGTTGCATCCCCCACACCACACTCCCCACATGCTTATTGAAAATTGACATTCTTTCTACTCTCTAAAGTGAGAGCCAAACACCTAATCTAATCACATGCTACTATAGAATATCTTCAAATTTGAGAGTTTTTGTGAGCTTAGGCCAAACATCTAATCTAATCCCTGCATAAAATGTTCATCACTTGATTCTTAAAGAAGGCTTTGCCAGACCAAATGTCTAATGATTCAGGATGATACGGACACCATACTGCCAAGGCAGTACAGTACAAACTTTGTATCTCTTGTGGGGATAGGAATTCATAATGAGAAACTAAACTCGCATTCAAAAAATATCAGCCAAAAAGATGTAATTATGCTGATGAACTGCAATAAGTTGCCCTTGGATTGCCCATACTTTTAACTGGTGGAAGGAAAAGAAAATCTAGTTAAGAATTAGTCATTCATGTCACCTGCAGCAAGTCTTTTACAGTACATATTATCTGAAATTACTCTAATATTTTCCCTAAAAGTATTAAATAGGACATTGTCCAGCTCTGCTTAAATCGCGAGCCCCCAAATAGTAGCCTTGAGCACAAAATAACAGCAAAGAACTAGCTACTGTGCTGTGTCACATTGTCCAGCAAAAGTAAAATCCTATATCAAAAGCATGAAGCACTTCACCTGGCAAAGAAAACAAAGATACCACCAAGATCAAAACGTTTCACCAATACATCCAAAGCATATCTAAAACTTGATTGTAGTTCACCAGCATAAACATGACATAAATGGCTCCATCTTTCAAACAATTTATAAATGAAATTAGAGCTATCAGTTCTATGCCAATGATAAAAAGCTGACCAAACGGACTTCTGAAGTCAAAGTAAGCCTCAAAGACCATGTCCTCGTAAAGGCAAGAATCAGACACATAAATGGTTACACAAGAATAAGCATTTTCTTAGCCAACATAAGTAAAGAAGAAATGTTTACATTTGGGAGCTTCTTTTTCCCTAGAAAGATGAAACAAAAGGGGCAAAATGAAAAACAATCACTTTACATCATCAGCTCAGCAGGTCCTTAGAACAACTTTTCATTTTCTTGGGTGGGTTTTTTTTTTTTTTTTTGGGGAAGGGGGGGGGGGTTTGGGGGAGTGCAACAAGGTCCAGGGATAAGTGCAAAGATAACACAACAAACATAAGTCAAAGTCATACAAATTATCCCTGGAAATTGTAGCAATTTGGCAGGTATGATGGTGCTTAGCTATGATCATTCTCTGTTACAAGTGATGCAAAATGAGATGACTGATAAATACATAGCACATCAGCTGAAAGAATTTAGAGCTCATCACAAATGAAAAAGATACAAGGATATTTCACACCATTATGCTACCTAACTTCTAATTAAAAGTTTCAATTTACGTGGATGTCTTACTGGCTCAACTTGAAATCAAAGAGACTTGTGAGTAGAGATACACATAAATTGCATGACTTTAGACTTGAGACCAACCAGGAGAATAAATTGGTATTCCATCACAGGATTTAATACTTGCACCAAATAAGTAAAACAGCTCAGCATCTGAGTAGGTAAAACATTTCATTCTCCTCTGCAAATATCCAACTGTCAAAGACCTGATTAATTTTCATTAAGCTCATCAAATCATCTATGTCCAAGTATCAAGCTACCCAGAATTTACATGCATCCAAGTGACTTTATACTGAAAAAAAAAACATCAGAAGAAAGCTTGCAACCTATTTATCAATACCTGGGAAAAGAGGAAGTTCTCCATCTGATGCTCATAACTACATCACACAAAATTTCACTTTCTTAACCCTACAATCCAGATATACATACCTGTGTATAAAGATCTAAGAATATGGACGTCTGCTACTCAATATTCAATAAAAACCTCAATCCGTCCACAACTCTTCAACCATAACACCATTATTGTCAGAATCTCTACTATATGCCCAGTTTTCAACATGGCTCTGATAATCAAATACTTCAACTTCAATCTAACTTAAAACAAGACAATTTGATTACAATGGTTGATGATGGTTATAACTGTACGCCCTTCATTTTCACAATAAGAAAACCACACTGAAACGAATCTGTGCAGATTTTTGCATATAAAAGATCTAATGTAACGCCACAGAACAGAAGTCAGAAGGTTCAATATGAATGTATCAACTTTCCCAAACACATCCAACCAAAGGAACTCGGCATGAGCCATAATTCAAACAAAATTTCAACAGCTACATATCAAACCAGCGACTTACCCAATTGGTCAGTCAATGATCAATCAGCTCGCTTATAAGAAACATGCTTTCTGGCGGCCCTGGCATTCTCGTACTCAAATTTCAACACATTGGGTATATGCGAAGTATCTTTAACATAAAAGAACCTCCCAAAAGCGCTCTCCTCAATAACCGGAAAGAAACTTCGGAGGCCAGAATTGACCACCCAAAACCACAGCCCACCAAGGAAAGTTCCCAAAGCAGCCCCAGCTAAGACCTGGGCAACAGTATGGTACCCCAAATACACCCTCGAATACATGGTCAAGATCGCCGAAGGCCAAACCAGGAGAAGCACAACCGACATTTGGTTTCTACCCAAGATCCCAATTCTCTTATATGTCAACAAAGTAAGATAGAGTGCAAAAAAGAACATGTATTGAGAGTGGCTAGAGGGCCAGCCATGAGAATCGCATATCTCAAGGAGAGCACAAGTTTCGGGGCGGGCTTGCTGGACGGATGTCTTGATGACCTCGTTAACGAATTGGGAAATCAGAAGGCCAAAAGCGAAGAACATCACTTGCAGCTCCCGGCGAAAGATGAAGTGAGAGACAAAGCCACCTAAGCTGATAAAGACTGGGATTAATGAAACCCATGCCAGAAAATGGCCTAATTGATCGCCCTTTTGGTATCTAACATGGGTTAGTGTCACTGCTTTCAGGGTCGGCTGAGGGTGTATTTCGGGCATGATGTATTTAGAGTAGAACTGATTGAAATTTTACTAATCAAAATTTGATTAACCAATAAAAGATCTAGGATGTGAGAAGCGAAGAATATGGAGCGCAGTATGTACTACAGGAAAGTGTCAGAGGGAGCTCAACAAACAATTGTGATAAAAATGAGAGACAGATGCAAAGTAGAAATTGGAAGAGAAAGGTCTAGGCGGGGAAGAGCGGAGCGGCACCGAGCTACTAACACGTAGGTAGTTGGGTTGCTAATTCGTCTCCGTTTTTGGTTGGACGGAAATAGGAGTAGTTCTCATTGGAAAAATTTCACTCATTGTCCCTCACATATTATTTATATGAAAATTTAATCCTTCAAAATCAAAATAAGCTATTTTAGTTCTTAACAAATATACAACACCCGCTTTTGGATCTTCGTCAACTTTCTGATTAAATTTTAGCCAGATTTTGTCGCATCCTATCACCTTTCCTGTTAAGTTTTGTACATTTTTCGGCCTAACTCGTCAGAAAGTTATTTCGACAAATTTTAAAACTTAATTTTAACATTAATCAAATTCCCAGATCATTTCAAACATGTCCCAAACTTCAAGTCAAATAAAAATCATCACATAAACACAAATCAAAGGATCAAATGAGAAAATCCGAAACTCTGATGTTCTACTCTATTTTCCCCACAAGACTGAAACAAAATTGCAATTAAATTACATCTAATGGTTTCTAAGATTTTAAAGATTAAGACCCTTGAGAATTTTGAATCCAATAATCCGCAAAATAAGGGACCAAATTTTTGGCCAAAATTTCACAAGAAAATTGACTAGAAACAAAAAAAACGAGTATTTTTTACTTGTTAGGCACTAGAATGCCTCGGTTTTTTATTCTGAGGGATTAAAATTTTACATCAATGATATGTGAAAACTGATTGGCGCTATTTTTTCTTTTTTTTTAGAAAAATCATTCAAAACTTCCCTCATATTTTTTCAAATGAATTTTTCATCCTACATTTTTTAAATTGTAACTTCACGTCCCTTTCAAAATCAAGTATGTAAATTTTGATTCCAACTTAAGGTCTTGTTTGGCACTTGAGTTTTTTGCTAAGTTTGAAGGTGAGTTTTTTGGGTGTTTGTATAAAATTTTACTGTAGATCACTGTAAAAGTTGTAAAAAAACTTTTGTAAGATGAAAAAACTTTTTTTTCCCTTTTCCTTTTTCTTTCTTTCTTTTTCTTTTTAATTTTTCTTTCTTTTTTCTTTTCCTTCCTCCCTTCCCCTTCTCCTGTTCCCTCTCCCGAAACTGCCTCTGCAAACACATACAAACTTTTTTTTTTTTTTTTGCTTTTCTCCTCTCCCCCCCCCTCTCCCTCCCCCACCACCCATTTCCTCCCCTATTCCCCGCCACTGCCCTCTGCCCGCCACCCCTCCCACTCCTTCTCCCGCCACCTCCCTCTGCCCACTATCCCTTTCCTCCCCTCTCCCCTGCCACCCCCCTCTGCCCGGCCACCCCCTCCCCTGTTCCCTTTCCCGCTTCTCACCATGCCTGATTTCTTTCTTTTTTTCACATTTTCCCTCTCCCTCTCCTCTCCTTGCTCTTGTCGGCAGATGAAGCAGAAAAATGATTTTTTTTGGGCAGTTTTCCTTCTCCCCCTCTCCTCCCCTTCCCCCGCCACCCTCACCCTCCCCCGATGCGATTTGGTCTAGCGACCAGATCGGCCAGAGGGGAAAGGGAAAAGTGGTGGGAGAGGAGTGAGGGAGACGCAGAGAGAAAAAAAAAACAGATGGGATGATGGCAGGGGAGGAAGAGGGGGAGAGGGAAAAAGGAAAAAAAAAAAGAGACCGGCACCGAAAAAGGTGATTGGCGCCGGAACCGGCACTGGAAGAGGTGGCCGACGACGGAGGTGGTGGTGGGGGAGGAAGAAGAAGAAAAGGGGAAGGGATTTTTTTTTTTTTTGTGTTTTGGATATTTTAAGTGTGTAGGTTAAAAACTTTGATAAGTTTTTGGGGTTCCTGTAGCAAAAGTTGTTAAAAAACTAGTATAATACAAACTTGCTAAAAACTAGACTTCCAAACAGGCCCTTTGTCTGCTACAAGTTTTTTAAAAACTGTAACTACAGTAACTTCAAACAAATTTTAAAAATTTTTAAACTATACACTTCAAATATTCAAAAAAATTTACACACTTCAAAAAAAAAATAAAATTCTACAATAAGTTATAATAAAATTTAAGACAAACACCCAAAAGACTCACTTGCCAAACGGGGCCTAAGTTTTCAATCACTTTTTACATTGAATTCATTACGTGACCTACATATGATTACTTTTTAGGAACAAAAAAGTTATATTTTATTTATAGTTAAACAAATTATCTATCCATATTTATTTTTTGCTCGTATGATCTGACCCCAAACTATATATATATATATATATATATATCTCTAAAAAATGTGGGATCACCCTTGAGCTCTTTCTCAAATTTCTTCCCCAAGGCCTTCGCCATTCGACTATTTATTCATAAAGGCGATGAATAATCAAGCTTCTAGTGTAGAATTGCAAGGACAACGGAGATTTCCCATTTTATCCACCAAATCAAATACTTTTTGATCTCCCAATACCAAGGGGCAGTAATCATCTCTAAAATAGTTAGCTACCACATGTCTTGTGGGATGGGAGATCAAGGGTTCAAATTTTGTCTCCTATCAAAGTTGCCATTTAATATGGTTTCTCTTAGATCCGTATGGTTGCATAATGGTCTAATGGTGCGTAATGGTCCCATCAAAGTTTCCACTTAGTGCCAATCAAATTTTCATTATCCTGCTGGGTCACTCTCCTAAAATAGATTAGAATTGAGTAAAAATAGGTGTAGATGATAACAATTAAAAAAAAGAGATATCAATGGTACGTAATTGCCACTTAATGCACTCATATGTTCTGATGGTGGTTCAGTCCCCATCAATTATTCGTGACTTTGTTGTGTCACAATCCTAAAATAGATTAGAATAAAAGCAAAAATAGGTGTATATGATGATAATTTTTTTAAAAAAAGATACCAAGGGCGGTAACCGTTCCATAACAAACCCCTCTTATCTAATATTTGAATATGAACTCTGTTCCTAGTCCAAGCCATCCCAAATTTGATTAAAAGTCTTGACAGCTTCGGCGTGTTCCATATTTAGGGTGCATTTGATAAATTTGAATTTTGAAAATTAAAATTTGAAATTTGAAATCTGAAATCTGAATCTATTAAATTATTAAAATTTTTAAATATTAAATCTAATACATTTGAGTGCATATCACATTTAGTAATAACTAAATAGCTTATCACTTAATTTTGGCAGCAAGTTTTGTCCAGAAAATTTAGTGCCACTTAATTAATTCAGATGTTTAATTTTTCGTTATCAAACGATTTGAATATGTTAAGATCTATTTTGATTAAATTTACGTGTTGAATTGGGTTATCAAACAGAGCCTTATACTGGGTTAAGATTAATACATTTTTTCAGTTTATCCACACATAAATAAAAAGTACCAACAATACTATTCCAATTACAATTTGTTTTATTAAAAAACAAATTTGCCAACAATTCACAAACGCCTTTAGTTTAGATGCATCCAAAGTTTCTAACTAACAAGGTAAAATTAGATGTACACAAAACTCTCTTTATTTCTTATTGATCTATCTAATGGGCGCCCATTAGATACACATTAAAATGTATTTCAAATGTTAAAATTTTGAAAATGTAAGATTAATTAAAAATAATCTATAAATGCAATGAGGTTAATAATTGTTAGCATGAATATATAAATAGTAGATTAAGTAAAATTTAGATAAATGTATTAATGAATGTCAATTGAATACTCGTTAAAAAAAATCCTTCTTTTATATATAGTTGAGAATGACTTGCCTGTAACTTTGGTAGAGAGAACACTTCTGTTATTCAAATATCACTTTAAATCTATTATCGTCCGAACACAACAAGTAGCGAACAAAATACTTATTTTATTTTATGAGTTTAATAAAAAGGATAAATTGCATTCAACCCTACAAAACCCAAGCTAATATCCACAATCAATTTTAGGAGTACCATACAATCCATTATAGAGGGCCCACATTCCTACTATTGAGTGGTAGTCACACAAACTTAAATGGGTACCAACAAGAAGACCCAACTTATCGCTACATTGTTGTGTTGGTGCCTTTGGGCACCCAAAACCAAAGGCTAAAAACGGAAATGTATCGTTGACCCAAATAAAGAGTGAGTCGATCGCTGATACGTAGTTATCATAAGGTGATTAATTGTTTTATCCCTTCGGCTGTGCAAAAACCTTTCTGGCTGATTCAATTGTTTTATCATTTTAGCTGTGCAAAAACCTTTTTGTCTGAATTATCGTTATGGTGATCAATTATTTTATCGTTTTGGCTCTTTTAAAATTGTGCAAAAAGAGCGAGTTGATTGCTGATACATGATCATTTACTGCGGCACGGATATCCCAGTTGGATAGAGTATTATTTGAAATAATAACTGTAACACTTTTTATGATGTGATATATGTGAGATAAAAAGGTAATTGAGAATATAAAAAAGTGGGTTGAAAAATATGTTTACAATGCAAGTAAAATATTATTTGAGATATTTGTGCTATCCAGACACTCCCAATGTCTAAATTGAGCTCAGAAACAAAGCTTAGTCTGGAGTTAGGATTTGGAGAGAAAAGAAGGGAAATTTAAAGTTTTCCATGTTTGGATGTTTTAAGTGAAAAGAAAAGACAGCAACATGAAAGAAAAATGGAGGGATAGATTAATTAAAAAAACTTTTGTTCAAAAAATATGAAAAAATGAAAAAAAATTCCCTTAACTTTTATAAACGTTCTCAAATTTCTGGGTGGTATAGCCATCGAGATCAATGCAATCAATTATGTCCCTCCTAAAAGTTAGTTAGCTACTCTCATTTTGTTTTAGGATTCTTATTCTTCGTGGATCATCTATGGCAATCGGAAAGGACTAAGAATGGTGTAGAGACCAGAGAGGGATGGGCGGATTTAAAAAAAGAGATAAAAAAATACTTTTTCGAGATGTCAACTTTATTCATAAAATGTTAGACAATAAAATCATAATACTTAATGTGACTAAAATCATTTATTTTTTTCCTTGAACTTCCAATCAAGAAAATCATATAATAATTTTCTTCTTTTTTTTTCCCTTTTCATAACTTATACTTTCTATTTTTTTTCCCCTTATCTACTAAACTCCCAAACTTAAGCCTAAATGCCAGCCCCTTTTTTAAACACACATTCGTTACATGCCCAGACAGCAATCCGCAGTCAGGAAATGACTCGTCACAAGGGAAGCGCGCACAGGAACAGGAGCAGGAGCAGGAGGAGGATCCGATTGCGATTTGGCTACATATTTGCTGTCTTAGGAGTACTATTTCGAAATTCCTGTTCACCTTTAAATTGGCGACTGAAAAGTTTAAAGCCCCACTTCTCCGAGTTCCCCCTCACTCCCCTGAAAGCTCCCCCCTCAAGAAGGGCTTTCTTTTTTGTTACTTTAACTTTCCAAAGTACAAAACAAAGCCAAAATGGCGGATGAAATTACTCCCAGAAGAGACCCCATCAAGTCCTCAGGCAAGGCTTCTCCATCCCTCCTTATTCCAAAGAAAAAGCTAAAATCAGCTGACGTTTCTTGGATTCTTGAAAATGTTCTTTCTTTCTTTCTTCCCCCCCCCCCTTCTCTAAAAAGCTGCGGCGAAAGAGTTTGTTGTTTTGTCGTTTTTTTTTTTTTTGTAACCATGTTCTTGATAAATTAATGATAATGGAAGTGGTGCATCAGTTGGGAATGTTGCGGCGCAGAGGAGACGGCAGCATGCTATCACGGTGGCAAAAGAAAGGAGGGAAGCAGTGGTGCGGACGAAGCGCCTCTGCAGAGTTGGAGTTGGTGGTGGGGGTGATGATCAGCTTACTTATGATGATGATGGTGATGGCGGTGATATGATGATCGACGCGGAGCAATCCATTTTGGAGGCTCAAACTTGTTCTGCGGTGCAAGACTTACAACTTGCTATGCTGTTTCAGTATGTTTAATTTCTCCCAACTTTGCTATTTAGTAGATTGTCATACCAGTTTATTCTGTCTGCAGGGATATTTTGCCTAGTTTACTTGATTTTACTTTTCCAAAACTCGGTTTTTTTGGGTGTTTTGTGAGGATCTGCCTTCGAATAATTTGACTAGCTTAATATCCAAATGCTACACATGTCGATTGTCTGCTTTATTACGAGCATGTTGGACAAGCTTTTTCCTTTTAATATATGGTTAATTGTCAACACTTTTCAACAAGTTCATTGCATTAACAACTTAACTGATTGTTCATTCTGTGAGATTATGGGTAAGCAACAGAGTAAAGGGTTGTTTTTAGCTTGATTGGGATACATAAACAGGTAGTGTAGACGGAAAAAGTTACCTTTTTGCTAATAAATATTGTATGCAACTAGAATATTGCTCCTTATTTATTCAAACCAACAATAATTAAGCATTTTCTTGGGGGATTATCCGGCAGAGTTTGTATCAAATTAGATTCATCAAGATTTTTCTTGTTCAAGCTTGCTAGTTTATGATGATCTTATTGGCAGTTGATGATTCAATCTGTTCAATGGTTGTGTTTTTTTGGATCATGTGCTTACAAAGATATTTGCATAACTATTAGGGGTAAAGGAGCGATGCAGAAAAGAGTGGCTGCTCTTCGTGAAGTAAGACGCTTGTTGTCTAGATCTGAATTTCCTCCAATTGAAGCTGCCATCAAGGCTGGAGCAATTCCTCTACTTGTTCAGTGTCTTTCATTTGGCTCTCCAGAAGAACAGGTCCAAATCCATCTGCCTTTTGAATTAATTTTCTCCTTCAAGGGTGCTAAATTTTCTTTCTTTCCAAATATATCTTCTGATGACATTGAAGTGCATCAAAAGGTCCTTTTTTTGGTGCGTGTTGGAGAAGTTTTTGTCAACTTACATATGCTCATTTTTTGTTACACTACATTCAATAGAAACATCCAGAAAGGATTACCAGATGCCAATTCTTTCAGTCGTTAACATTAATGTATGTTGGACACCTTTTGCTGTTATGCAGTTGCTTGAGGCAGCTTGGTGTATGACAAACATTGCAGCCGGAAAACCCGAAGAAACGAAAGAATTGTTGCCTGCATTGCCATTGCTTATCGCTCACCTTGGAGGTTGGTGGTTGCAGTGTCTTTTTTAGTCACAATAGCTCCCTTCTTCCTTTCCTCAACCTCCAGCCCCAAAGCATGAAACTTTTGAATCTATCGATGTGTAGTTTTTTAGGTTTCACTAGTGTTGAATGTACACTAATATGAGATGCCATGATCAAATAGACAACTCTTGAAGATGGGATATAGTTTTAAGAATTTCAAGCCGTTCTTTGGATTTCTTAATGTGCAAGGCATTGCGTTGCGAGTATTTAGTGCTGATACTATAATTAGATTACTTCTTTTTGTGCTTATAACAGGTTGATTTTTAGCCACCAATGAGGTTATTTTTCAGTGAATTTATGATATCTGATTGAATTGTCAGGGTGACCATCAATATTATCAATTCTGACCCTGCATATAGGATGAATTTGTACATAAACTGTTGAGCCCTTTTCATGAATTTTCATTATGAGCTGTGGCATGAAAAGTCATTTTTATCTTTTATTAATGCTATAACGAATATTTTGAAGTTTTTACTGAAATGATACGAGTTTCTAGTTTTAGATTTTATTGGTTGGTATGTTGTAGTATAAAATGGATTACCATGATTGTTTTTCCTTTTTTATTCTTTCCATGTAATAAGTTTTTCTTCTACTATTCAAAAAGTTGAAGGAGTGATGCATGGAGCTGACACACTACTTTGCTCAAACACAAACACGCAAAAAGTCATGTGTGCATGTGCACTTGCAATCAAGTTAAAGTTTTATTTTCTCTTTCTAATACAGATGGCTTTCCACTTTGCCTGTGCTTGCTTTTACAGTCTTCTGGACAATATTTTGCTTTGTTGTTTCTTTTGCTTCTTTTTTTTTTTTTTCCAAAAAATGCCAAGATGCTATTTCCTTCAGACTGCCATTAGACCTTTTCGTACTCCGGTCTTCAAGATTTTGAATGCATTTTTGCGCAGAAAAGAGTTCCCTACCTGTAGCAGAGCAGTGTTCTTGGGCAGTGGGTAATGTTGCTGGTGAAGGAGAGGAACTAAGAAATATTCTGCTATCACAGGGAGCCCTTCCTTCTCTTGCAAGAATGATGCTGCGAAACAAGGGTTCAACTGTGAGAACAGCTGCTTGGGCATTGTCAAACCTGATAAAGGTTCTCACGCCTTTTAACTTTTTAACTCATTCAAAAATATGTATTTGTTGCACTTTTGGATTTCAGCATGCTGTGTGTCTTGACAGCATTCAATAGTATTGATGGTTATATGATTCTCTAATGCAATCTCAAAATCTATTAATATAGGGACCAGATCCTAAAGCTGCAACAGAATTAATAAGAGTGGATGGCGTACTAGAGGCAATTCTTCAGCATTTGAAGAAGGCGTAAGTTGTTCTAGAGTACAACTAAATTCTTTTTTGGTTATTTTGATTAGCTTGGTTCAATCACGTTAATTAGGAATCTAGATCATCATCCTGTCATATCTAACTCAGGATGTTCTCATCATAATGAAAGAGGAGCAGTTGCTGTTGAATTTCTTTCCTTTAGCAAATAGACTATACTTTACTTTCCTTGTTGGTGCAAGATACTTGTACTCACTTAATCTTCCTGTAACCATAGGAAATTCTGTACTTTCTGCATTCAGCTGATTAGTGAAAGCAAATAGCTTAGTCAGTAGCATGAGCCAATATCTTTCCTTGTTAGGAGAAGATACCCTCATGTGATTGTCTTTGTAATTCTAGGTGCTATTTTAGCAGTTGTTGGTGAGAAGCTTGTTTCATGCAAATTCCTTGTTAAATGATTCAACAAAAATTTTCTTATTACTTCATTAATATCTGGAAATCAGTGAGATGCTTGACTTAATAGCTTTTAGTTCAATATGGGCTCCAAAGAAAGTTGGCAAAAGATGATACCTAGTTTTCATGCTTGATGCCAATAAGGCATAACTTTTTGGTGGCCTTCAAAACAAGACATTGAGTCGACAGCGTCATAGTCTTTAATTTTTTATTTTTTTTTGTTTATCTTGGCACAAAAAATCTTGGTGTAATGCCTATGTTGATATGCTCATTATGAACAGTGATGAAGAGTTGGCAACAGAAGTTGCTTGGGTTGTTGTGTATCTCTCTGCACTTTCGCATGTTGCTACAAGTATGCTGGTGAAGAGTGATCTACTTCAGATACTTGTTGAAAGATTGGGAATGTCAAATAGCTTGCAACTTCTTATCCCAGTAAGATGAAAACCGCATTTGTTTTTCTTTTTTGTTAGGGTTAGATTTTCTTATTGAAATGTGGCAGATAAGGTGGGAAGAATACGTAGATCTTGTTTAGGTTTGGGTCAGTGTGCTTTCCTCATTGATAAGTTTCACTAGTGAATAGACTTTGATACAATTGTTCAAGTGCTTAGTATGTCATATATGCTATCAGAATACATGTGTCTCAACTGCTGAACGTTAGATTACTTTGTGTTTAACTCTACTAGTTCAGATATCTCATGCTATTGCGATATGAATTGTGCATGGTTTTGCGATTCTCTCGTTTTGCAATAGCATATCCATGAGTAAATGTATAGTTGCAAAAATACCGTAATTTTTGCCCTTCCACCCTCCACACATATAAAAGAAGCTAAATAGAAATAGGAAAATCTGTTATTGCGCAAGTGCAGGGGGGAAACTTTGCATCCATAGAGTTGAACGATATATATGCTGTAAATTCTTCTTTCTGAACGAAAACCTCTCTCATATTTCTTCTTTAGTTATCTACACTGTTTTATATCTTTATATTTCTCCTCTTTGAGGTATTTTTGGCCCCAATACCTACTGCGAAGGAGTATGTCTTTGTGTAGGTTCTACGCAGTATAGGTAATCTTGTGGCTGGTGATGCCCATGTTGCAAGTACTGTACTTGTTATTGGACAAAGCATCACAGGTTAGTTCCCACTTTTTTGATGGAATTTCTTTTATTTGTTAGGAAAAGCACTTTACCATGAATTACTAATGCACAAGGCAATTGCAGATAGCATCCTTCCTGCTCTCATTAAATGTCTGGAAAGTGAGCACCGAGTCATGAAGAAGGTATGTCTTCTATTATTGCAACATGAATTTGGTCTCGTTCTGACAAGGAATGCCTCTATGCAGGAAGCAGCTTGGGTCTTATCTAACATAGCAGCGGGTTCTGTTGAGCACAAGAAATTGGTATATTCTAGTGAAGCAGTGCCATTGTTACTACGCCTTCTTGTGACAGCACCTTTTGACATAAGAAAAGAAGTGGCATATGTAGTTGGAAATCTCTGCGTTGCCCCATCAGAGGGTTCTGGGAGGCCAAAGTTAATTGCAGATCACTTGGTTTTTCTTGTTAGCAAAGGATGTCTTCCTGGTTTCATTGATCTTGTCAGATCTGCTGACATTGAAGCGGCAAAACTGGGGCTTCAGTTTATTGAGCTGGTAAGCATATACTTTTGACTCTTCGTAATCTTGATCAACAGAGTGAGAGAATTTAGCCAGTTAATACATTGTCACAGCCACCACCAGTGGGACTGTATGTTACTTTACGTTGTTTGGCCTCTGTACTGGCATAAACTGAATTTGACTTTTTAGTGAGAATTTTCAAATATTGCAAGCCTCGTGCAATTGTTTATGAGTTGCACATCAAGGGGGTAGTGGCTGATAACTCCATGAAGCGGCTTCTAGCTTTCTTTTGTTTAAATCATTTTATTATTGTTCATCACAGGTGCTGAGGGGGATGCCTAATGGTAGTGGCCCAAAACTGGTTGAGAAAGCGGATGGTATTGATGCAATGGAAAGATTCCAATTTCATGAAAATGAAGAGCTGAGGTGCATGGCAACGAAATTAGTTGACAAGTACTTTGGGGTGGACTATGGTGTCGATGATGAGTAGAAGATAAGTCATGTATCTGTTTCTGAGCTACCATGATCTCTATTTTCCAACCCTATGTATGACTTGGAATAGTGTGATAGACTTGTCTCTTCCATCAGTGCAAGTTAATTCCAAGGTCGCTGATTGTAGGAACATGGTTAGATTTCATTGTATGCTAATGCAGGGTTGGTTGGTGTAAAAACAGGGTAAAGAAAGGTCTTTTTGACACTGCTTGGAAACACAATTCTGCTGTATCTTTGTTGGCTGCAGAAAGATGAGGACAGATTCGTTTTGACTTTTGAAGAATGAGATGATTTACAGTTTTGACGAAGGTCATCTGATTTTGATTTCAACCGAGAGAACAAACCTAATATATTGTTCTGTTGGGATTGAGGCAGCAAAATGGTTAGATAGAATTAACAGTCAATTCTTGGATCCAACCATCCTTTGTATCTCCGGCATGAAGAAGAGCATTAGTCTGTCGGGAGTTGGGACGTTCCATTGGTATAATAATAATGGTTCAGCTGATATTCTTAAAAGTTTTGAGGCCTGAATATTTGTATGCTTGAGTTGAAAATCAAAACCTATAGAAGGGAAATTATCGTGCAAGACAAATGGGGTTTGTTAAATTAACAAGTCTACAAAATTGGTCGAACTTGATCGGATATAAAGTGTTAAAGCCACAAATTGAAAAATTAGAAAGGATGGTCTTTTTTTGTAGAACTTTTTGGATGGCAATATTTTTTTCAAATATTATTTTAGTTGCAAATATTATTATTATTTTGTAGATCATATTATAGTAATTATTTTAATTAATATTTCAAATAAATAATCTCTTATCCAAACACACTTTTTGAGTCATTCAAAGTCCAATTGAAAGTTTTACAAATACAATACGTTGAAAGAGAAAAGGAAGCTAGAAGCCTAAAATCGTGATTCTTATTGGGCCAAAAAGAAATTATAGAAAAGAAGGAATACCAATAAACAAAAAAAAAAGATGAATTGTGTGAAGGAGAGTGGTGAAGTGTTTTTACTGCCCTGCCCCGCTCAAGTGCTAAAACTTTCCAACGCCTGCCACTAGCGCCAAAACCCTAGTGGTCAAGTGTCCGGCGATAGTCTCGTCGCAGTTGGTCGTTGTGTTCTTCATTGAAAAGCTAGAAGATTGTTTTTACTTACTGTACTACTTGATACTACACACCTTCATGGCGGAGAGAGATACCTCTTTCCTCTTCTCCGGCACCTCTTTCAATCGCAAGAAATTTGCCGCTGTTTTCACCAGATTCAAGGTCATTGTTTTCGCAATAACATGTTGAATATGCATGTGTGTGTGTGTTCATTGGTAAATTAGTTTTTAAAACTTTTCTGTTTCAATCAAATGTTGCTCCAGGAGAAAAAGGGGAATGATGTGTCACCAAGAGCAGAGCCAAAATTGGTTGAAGATGCGACTCCTGCATTCCAGGAGGAGGAAGGTGTGAAAACGCATTACGCTGACAAGAAGAGGAAGAGGAAAGCAGTTGATTCTGGTGAAATTTTGCTTCCTTTTCCCCTTTTTCTTTTTCATCCAATGATTGTTTCAGCATTTGGCTTCTATTCTACGTCTCATGACTTTGGTTTGTTTATGGGGTTTCATTGGGATTGATATGTAGATCCTGTTGAAGGATTCAGTGTTTTCAAGAGCTCGAAATCCCAAAAGGCCAATGAAGATGATCAACAGGCTGAAAATGCAATTATGCTAGAAAAGAAGGAATACTATCGTCAGTTGGAGGTTCTCTTTTACCTTTTTATCGTTGTACATGACTTGTCTTTGTATTTTTACTTCATCATGTTCTTTAAGAATACAAAATGAAGAGAAGGAAGAAAGTTTTGAAATTTAACGCAATAAGAAGGGGTTTATTTTGACATTAGTTGGAAATTTAGTGGGAATAGTAATCATTTATCTGATTTCTTTTCTTTTGATGATTTGGTGGGTGGTTTAGGGAGATGCAATTTTCCGCAAGAAGCACAATATTCATGTTTCTGGGAGTAATGTTCCTTCACCACTTCGGAGTTTTGCCGAGTTAAAATCAAGGTGTAGTACTTTTCCTTTGATGTGTTGTTTCTAGTCGTCTTTTATTGTCATTCTCCCTTCGGTTGTTATATCTTTACAATCATTTATTTCCTCGTGAATAAACCAGTTGGGCATATTACCTTTGGCAGGTTTAGTTCTAAATCATATATATTGCGGAACTTAGCAGAACTTGGATTTGAAGAGCCAACACCAATCCAAAGGCAGGCTATTCCTGTTCTCCTATCTGTATGATCTTTCATTTGAGCCATCTTGTGTTGACATATTTTTTCTACTTTTATTTATTTATTTATTCTGTTCACTTTAAGATTTGGTGTCCATATCAGTACTTGGAATACTGCTAAACATCTTGGTTCAGAACTGATCTTTTGTGGTCAAATTTTCTTAGGGGCGGGAATGCTTTGCATGTGCTCCCACTGGTTCTGGTAAAACATTTGCCTTTGTCTGTCCAATACTGATGAAACTCAAGGTATTAATGGATACGCATATTTCAGATTGCTTCTTTAGAACCTAATTTCCTATTAGTCTGATGTTGAAACTACATACAATCAGCGTGCTTCCAAAGATGGCGTTCGAGCAGTAATTCTTTGCCCAACAAGAGAATTGGCCGCTCAGACGGCCAGAGAATGCAAGAAGTTGGCTAAAGGGAGAAAGTTCTATATCAAGCTAATGACTAAACAGCTTGTTAAAGGTGCTGACTTTTCAAAACTATGTTGTGACATACTCATATCAACACCATTTCGCGTGCAGTTTGCCATTCGTAAAAAGAAGCTTGATCTGAGCAAGTAAGTGGATTCATCTCTAGTAGCTCTGAATTCTTTCCTGCTGGCAGAAAATTTATTAAATTCAGCACGTGTTGTTTAATTTCTCCTCATATATTGTTTAATTATCAGACTGAGTCATGTTTAATGAATTTTCATAAGTAAAAGGCTAGTAAATTCTAACTTGTGGTTCTAAACCAAAAGCGAAGACATTTATGTCTACTAACAGCACATGGTGGTCTTCAAAAAGCAATTTGGTGTGACTATAGCCTCAAATGACTATTTCAAAATAAGCAACTGGCTCCACTAGGACTTGCTGACTTGCTTTTCAAGGGTGATTAATTTACCTAAGGTGAAATATTGACTGCTTGGATTTTCACCTGACGGCTGCTGGCATCTACAGTCTGTGGAGCATCGCTGCCTGAGTCAATGATCTTTGTTTTTAGAGACTTCTGATAATAATCTAGATAGAAAACTTGAAGATAGGTAGCAATGCTCATCTCTAGAGCACTACATGAGCTTCATAGTAGCTTCATTGTGGTGGTGCAGAAGTCCTGGATATCTGAGATTCCTAGACCTGCAGGATTTGAGATGACCATTCTGCAGAACTTCTTATCTTGTTGCTTAATGTGACTGGATATCATTTGGTAATGGAGGGAATTAACCCTTACGTTTTAAAAGCCTGAAGCAACTTGATAAAAGGCTTTCACAGGCTACTGGCTTGATATTTATGTGGTCTTTCTGGCTTTTGAAAAGTAATAACAATATTCTATTTGTGGGTGTAATTTTTTTGAACTTCAATGGACTTCTGTAACATAAATTCAATTTTGACATCTCCAGCAATTTTCATATTATGATTCTGTGACTAAATTTACAATATGAGTTAGCATATATTAAATTTGGCCTTTCCCTCTTGCAGGGTTGAATTTCTCATCCTTGACGAATCTGATAAACTATTTGAGCTGGGCTTGGTGAAGCAGGTTGACTCAGTGGTTAAAGCATGCTCTAATCCTTCTATATTACGATCCCTGTTCAGTGCTACTTTGCCTGATACAGTGGAAGAGCTTGCTCGCACAATAATGCATGATGCCATCCGAGTTATTATTGGTCGGAAGTGAGTATTAGTAAGCTTTTTGTTGAAATTATTAGCAAATTTATTATTTGAAAGTTTGGTCTTGGAATGTACGCCTATTGGGTTTGAGAATTTGTTGTCAACACCTGCTTTCATGAATTGAAGTGCTGCAGGCAGATTCAATTTTCTTGGCTTCTTTCTACATTTCACTTATGTTGGTGTTTTTTTTTGTTTGAGCAGAAATTCTGCTTCTGAATCAATAAAGCAAAAGCTGGTTTTTGTAGGAAGTGAAGAAGGGAAGCTTCTTGCTCTTCATCAAAGCTTTGCAGAGGTAAGCTCCTCACATGCTTTGAAGTGTTTTAAGTCTCTCATGAAACTTCTAATTCGAGTAAATATGTTAGCCAGTGATGTCATAATCTCTATGTACTAAGAACAAATGAAAATTCTGCAAGTTCTTTTTAATGCAAAAATAAAGTAAATAACTTAAAATAAAATAAAAGGAAAAGAGAAGGCACACTAGCAGAGGAATAAATCGTTCAACCAAATAATGCACCTAATTGGATGGATAATGTAATTGCATGTAAACAGTTTGAGCTGATTGCAATGGCAAAGTATGCCACTTTTTAGTGGCTTTTTGTCCTTGAATAAATCCAAAGAAATGACAAAAGTAATCAAGCTCCTCCATGGATTGGGCTCAATGGTTTTTTTTACTTCTTCCAGTGTTTGTCAAGTGACTGACTGCCTGATTTAGATCAACCTATTATGATATTGAATTTGTTGATGATGGAAGCTCGAAGTTTGGTGGCTAGGTTGCTTTTGCTGCTAGATTACAAGAAATTTATTGAGCAACTAACGCAAAGTCCTTGTTTTATTTTTGGTTTCTGAGATGTTCTAACATGTCGATTATTACTCATGATCAGAGTTTAAATCCACCGGTACTGGTATTTGTCCAGAATAAAGAGCGGGCCAAAGAGCTTTATAATGAAGTGAAATTTGATGATATTAGAGCTGGTGTGATACATGCTGATTTATCACAAGTACAGGTAACACTATTTGATTTGTTGTTTAGCTTAGACTGTTTTCATAATGTTGTTACAGTGTGTATAAATAGGTTGTTAACCACAAAATTCCCAAGTTAACCTGTGAATTGTTATCCTTATTGATCCGCTTTTAGAGAGAGGATGCTGTTAATAACTTCCGAGCTGGGAAAACATGGGTGTTGATTGCCACGGATGTTATTGCTCGTGGTATGGATTTTAAAGGTGTCAATTGTGTTGTTAATTATGATTTCCCTGATTCGGCAGCAGCATATATTCACAGGATAGGTGAGTGACTTGATCTTGACGTATCTGCTGCTTGGATTATAATAGATGCATGGTTGGTTGGACTATTGATCTTTCATTTTCGTCAGTTGACAATTTATTTGTCTCATCATGGGTGATGCCTGAGTCTGTCACTCTGTTTGTTGTCTCTGGAATAGGTCGTTCTGGTAGAGCTGGTAGGAGTGGGGAAGCGGTTACCCTGTACACCGAAGCTGATGTTCCATACTTGCGGAACATAGCTAACGTGATGGCAGCATCAGGCTGTGAAGTTCCACCCTGGATCATGTCTTTACCAAAGCTCAAGTGGAAGAGGCACAGGCCACAAAGAGAGGCTATTTCAACTAAACCAGTAGGTGAGGATGAATAGATTAAGCAGCGAATGGAGTGGACTATGATTTTTGCCGTTCTATGTAACGTGTACCTGTTTCTGGTTTTTACAGTGCACCTGTAAAATTTTCATTATTAAAGCAGACTTTTGTATTTTAATCTCTCCTTTCCCGTCAAATGATTTTTATTTTGGCAGTTACAATGCTGAGAAGTAGTTATGTTGTCAACGTGTAGATAGGCAAGGTTTAAAATGGTTGTGGATAATTATATCTTGACAATATAAGGGTAAAATTGGAAGTTCATAAAGTGACACAAATTGTTTATCTCAAACTCTCACTTCTATTTTTATATATAGCATAGGTAGGAATGACAGTTTGGTGTAATTTTTTTGGGGTCATTTTTTGAACTTTCAATTTTATTCTTATAAAAATTAATTTTTATCTTAATTACCTACTCGTATTTGCCATCATAACTATGCTTTCTTTAAAAAAAAAAAAACAAACTTATAATCACCATAAGCATTGTAACTATTAAATTACTATAACCTTATAAATTAAAGTTTTTTTAATGAATTTATATAAATTGTATTAATATTAATTTATTTTAATTATTTATAAACTACACAAATATCGGATGTGTCCTTAGCTAGTTCAAATTAAGTCTTCTTGTTAACTTTGACATTCTTCATCTCCACAATTTGCTCTGATTAGAGTTTTTAGGTATGTGTTGGTAAATGTCAGGATTAACTGTGCTATTGCTATCCCTTCCTTTATTTAAAAAATAAAATAAAATTAATTGTGTTTGTTATTGTTGTCGAAGCGATTTTTTTTAAAAAAAAAATTATTTCTCTTCCTTGTTCGGTTTGATGCAAAGATTTGGGGTTTGGGATTTCTAACACTCAATCGATTATTAAAGTTTGTCAAATTAATTGGAACTTAAAAAATAAAAAATCTTATGAATCTAAGAAAAAGATTTTGAGGAGGATGCCCTGCAACGAGAAATTTATAAAGAGAGCAAAATTATGTTAATGATCAACAAATGTTAAGAAATTTAGTTTACTTATTAAGAACAGGAATACGTCTACTTATTAAGAACAGGTTAACTCAGTTCAAAACCCTTTTTTTTTTTTTAAAGAAAAGAAGGAAAATAAGCACAGTTTAAATTAACGCTGCTGCCACGGCCCGGTTATGGCAATTTAAGCAACCGCGTCTCTCCGTAAACCCTAATGAGTGAGCATTTGATTTCTGGCTCTTGAATGCTCCGTGATCCTGAGATTCTCTACCACCCCCTCGCCGGGCTGCCAATTTTCTTGATTGTGAACCATGAATTTCCTTAAGCGAGCAATTACATCCCAGCTTTCTCATTCTTCTCATCCATCAAGAAAGCCCCTCTTCTTACTCCGCCCCGTCACCCAGTCTTCATATTATTCCACGACCTATAAGCTCAACAACCCGCAAACCAACAAACCCAGAACCCAGAAGCCACCACAAGAACCATCAGGATCGTCTTCTTCGTTGACTTGGTCTCAAAGAGTGAAGAAACAGTCAGAAGAATTGACTGTTTGGCCGAGGCCAAGTGAAATTCCCTTCCAAGCCAAGGTTGCAAATTTAGTGAATCTTATTGGTCACATCACCACTCCGATTAAGTTTCAATCCACCCCAGATGGTAAGTACCTGTCTGGTGCCGTTTTTTCCCAAGAAAATGAAACTTTAGACATTCCTGTGGTATTTGAGGGTGATTTAGCACATGTTGTGGCCTCTCATGTGAAGAAAAACGACTGTGTTTATGTGGTTGGGCGATTGAGTGAGGATCCATTGCCCTTTGTCCTGAGTGAGAGTCAAGGAAAATTTCATCTGTTGGTTGAAAATATCAACTTCGTGCAGGGCTTTGAGAAAAAGGCTTTTGATTTCAAAAGCAAGAAAAGTTCAGCGTCTGACGCTGCTCGAAATGCCCCGTCAAAAACTGCAATTGCTGAAGGTGAAAATGATGCCAGTGAGAAGTATTCAGGGAAGACGGTAGAGACTGGGAACTTTGAGCCAAAAATCTCTCAGACCAGCTTGAGAAATGCTGACACCAGGAGAGATGGGGACTCTGTTTGGAGGGATCTTGTGAACAATCCAACGCATTGGAGGGATTACCGCGAACAGAAGCTTAAAGGATTGGTAAAGGAAAAATACCCAGACTTTAAGAACAAGGATGATGGTACTGCGCTTTGGCTAAACAAAGCTCCCGAATTTGTTTGGTCAGGGCTTCAAAGGCTGGATTTTGATGGTTATGCCCCTAAACAGAAGAATATGAGCGTTGGTAAAGATGAGGAATCTTGGAAGAGTTTGGTGGAAAATCCGAGCAAATGGTGGGACAACAGAGTGGGTAAGAAGAATGCAAAATCCCCTGACTTTAAGCACAAAGAAACAGGGGATGCGCTATGGCTTAACAGCTCGCCAGATTGGGTTTTGTCTAAGTTGCCACCACTGAAAGAGCCACAAACTGCCCCTGCTGGCAAGAAGAATATGCAGGCTACTTGAGCTAAAGTTTGGCAGTGGAGAGCGTTCCAGGTCCAATGTAGCAGTTTATGAAGTATTGGCACTGGAACAATTGAAGCCTCTCCTTGGATTTCTGTGTCTAGTGGTTTTGCTGTGGAGCATCAAGTTAAAATGCCTTCCGCTTTCATTTTAACTTGCACTGTCCTTCCAGTGTTTATTATGTAGTAATTAATTTAGTTTAGGTGATGCGGGTATTCAATTGTTTGAAAACAATCGCATGTTGGGACTTTTTTTGGCTATATATAACTTTCTTCATTATGCCGTCTTAAATCTTACTGGGTATGGGAGACTATTGGGGATTTATCTTACTGTTTTGTGGACTGGCAATGTGAGACTTTATGCGGTAGATATCAAATGCAGCATTACCTGTCACAAGTGAATAGATTGAAAGCGGGAGAAGCTTGGGAGAGGTAGCGACTTACACGAAGTTTTACATAAAGGCAGGTGGATGGGGAGTGTAGATGGTAGAAGATACCAAGTTGGTTTTAATGGTTACTGTTTCTAACAGCTTGCTAAACTATGAAACAACAGGGAGTTTTCCACCTATGAGTTTCTAACAACAAGACAAAAATGAAAGATTGATCTTTGCTTGTCAAGATTAGCTAAACTCTCGAACAATATAGCTGCTTTTGTACTTCGTTTTACTGGTGGAAAAAACTAAAAAATCATAAAAAATGAGGAGCGGAGAAGATGGGAAGACTGTCAACAAACAACAAGAAGACAGACAAGTTGGATCAGTTTTATGTGGGATCTTGATTGAAAAAGCATATACAGGCTACTGCTATCTCAAGGCATAAACTTGCCTAGCGATGGTGCAAAAGAAGATGAACAACTAGCAAAGAATTTGCACTTCGTACACTTTTCTCGCAGGCAACCACATTCCAGATGCTGATGTACGGAAGTGTAATGCTTTGCTTCTCGCTCCATGCGGATTCTTTTTACAATTTGATGCTTACCCAGTGTGACCCTTTCAATCAAGATCTAAAAAATAGATTCTAGGGCCAACTTTTATCAGCTTGGTTAAATTTGCTCAGCTTCTGCTTGAACTTTGATTTCGATTTGCTCTTCCGTATGAATGACATCACCACTTTCCCATATGTAGCCGGAAAAGTCACTTCTCCTCAAGATTGAGGGAGAGGAGGAGAGATTATGATCATGTTGCAGATAAATTGGTTTGTGAAGAATTCAGTTTAGACTTCTAAAAGATTGAAAATGAAGAAAACTTTTATGTCACGGTTAGAAAGTATTTCCACCATCATGTTGTCATAAAACCATCCAGTTCTTCATGAGTTGTATATCTGACCAACTTTTGTCGAAAAGCAGTTCCTCACGATCTCAAACTGACTCTTCCAGATAATTAGTTCGGGCCAGCACAGACCCCTCGAGTTGCCACAGCACAAGTAGGGAGCCTGTTAACAGTAATTAAAAGCTAGATATGAAACAATTTCAAACCGTAAAAAATGCTTCATGTTAAATAGAGATTCAGATACTACAATGGAAGAAGAACATGCCATCAACTACCAATAACAAATAGAAGTGCCAATGCCTTGTAACCATAAAACTGCCTCCCAGCTATCATGGACTCGAGAAAGAAGAGGTTGCAAAATATGAGGGAGAAAGGCAAGGTGGGAAAGTGAGTGAACTAAATATCCAACAGGCAGATATGGAGATTTAAATGAAACTTGTATTTCTCAGAAAAGCAAGATGTTTATAATCAACCTTTCCCTTGATGGGTGAAAGCTGAAAAACACCATGATGATCAAGAATGAAATAAAATAATCAGCATCTGTCAACTTGTACATGAAGTAATGACGTACACTCAACAAGAATGAACATTAAGTCTGCTGGCACAAATTAAGTTACTAGTGAATAGCAGGCTTGGTCTATACGAGTAAATATTTATCCAGAGAACTGTGGATTTAGATTTGTCAAAAGTATATGAACACTCGAGGTTTTATAATAATGCGCCAAGAAGAAGGATCAAGACCTGCAATCATGAAGGAAGCCCACACAATTATGAAAGTATAGCAGCATCATATGGCTTATAGGTATTATGTAAGGGCTTCAAGTGCATCACATTATATGTTTTCACTTAGCAGCAGTTGAATACACTTGTTACAGATAATATGATATATGCTTTACTGCTAGAAGCCACAATCTGAAAAGAAAATTCAATAAGACATACCACGAGAATTTTCATTCAACCTCTGACTTGAGTGTTCAGTATTTTCAGTTTTCATGGCCAACTGCTCATCTCTGGATAGGGACATAGCCAGCATCCAGCATCTGCAAGAACATTTCCTCTAGCATAATATATATTTTGCCTCTTTCTGGATGCAAACCATCTTCTGCAGAAAATACATGGATTTTATCTTTAACTTCTATCCAACTCTGGCCTGGAACTTTTCTGACACCCTTTTGTTTCATCAAGTTCCTCAATGCAGCAAAATCTTTCCAATAGCCAGTAGAAGCATATATACTGGAAAGTAGCACATGAGCAGTAGAATTGTAAGGATCGATTTTCAGAATATTCTCTGCAGCCCTTTTCCCAATTTCAATATTTTTGTGGGTCCTACAGGCAGCTAAAAGAGTTTTCCACACCACAATATCTGGATCAAAAGCCATTTGATTAATGAAAGCTTCTGCTTCATTGATGCAACCAGCTCGAGCAAGTAAGTCAACAACACACGAGCAATGCTCTCTTGTAGGTGCTATCCTATGTTGCATTTCCATAGTATTGAACAAGTGCAATCCTTCCTCGACCAGACCAACATGACTACAAGCTGTCAGAACTCCAACAAAGGTCACTTCATTTGGCTTTACGCCTGAATTTCTCATTCTTGTAAACAGTTTCAAGGCTGCTTCACCATACCCAAACTGTGCATAGCCAACAATGAGAGAACTCCACAAAACGACATCAGGGTTTTCAATGCAGTCAAAGAGCTTCTGAGCATTTTCAAGAGATCCACACTTAACATACATGTCAACCAGTCCATTCATGATGGCCAAGTCCTGCTTGAGAGCAGTTTTACATGCATAACAATGAGTTTGATCTCCCATTTCTAAAGAAGTGACTTTCCCACAACAGACTAGCACATTTACAACAGTAATATGATCGGGCTTGTTTGGAGACAGTAGCATCAGGTTTAATAAAGAGAAAGCCTTTTCAGCCCGATCGTTTTGCATGCATACAGAAATAATAGCGTTCCAAGAAACCAGATCTGCTTTGCATTGAATCTCGTAGAAGATTTTAAATGCCTCAGCTACATCTGAACAACTGGCATAAATTGACAGCAATGTATTACACACTGGGACATCTAGATCAAAACCTGTTTTGATAATGTAGGAGTGTATTTGCTTTGCCTGAAGCACATATGATGGACTTGTGAAGGCGCACAGCAAAGATCGAATAGTAACATCATCGGGCTTCAAGTTTAAGTTCCTCATTTGGGAGAATGTTGACAATGCTTTGTTTGATTCACCACCATAAGCAAACCCAGAAATAATGGCATTCCATGACACTACATCAGGGTCTTCTATCTGGAAAAAAGCAGTTTCTGAAGCACCAAGTAAACCACATTTTCCATACATATCAGTAACAGCGCAACCAGAATATTCATTTCTCTCAAACCCAAACTTTATACTCACCCCATGTATCTGTCTCCCGTATTCTGGCTGGATAAGCCTTCCACAGGCAGTAAAAACACTGCCAAAAACAAATTCATTTGGCTCGCAATTACTTTGCCGAAGCATCTCCTTGAAACAGTATAGAGCTTCTAATTCGTAGCCAAGTTGTGAAAACCCAGCAATCATTGAACTCCAAGAAATTAAATCCTTTAAGTTAATCCGCAAAAATACATCCTGTGCATCGATAATTAGACCGAACTTTGTGTACATTGTAATCAGGGCATTTTGAGCTATAAGATGAGAACCGTGCTCTGACTTGATGACATGAGCATGCAACTGCCTCCCTAACATAACCTCACTCAAACTTGAGCAAGCTTTTATTATGCTTCCAAATGTATATTGATCAGGCAAAAGGTCTGCCTGTAGCATTTGAGAGTAAAGGTTTATTGCTTCAATTTCTTGATCATTTTGAGAGTAGCTAGCAATAACTGAAGTCCAAGAAACCACATTCCTCTCTGCCATCTCATCAAAGACCTTTCGAGCATCTGTCACTGAACCGCATTTTCCATACATGTTAAGAATATGATTCTGAAGGATCATGTCAGCCTGAAAGTTGGACATCAAAATATGCTTATGGATTTTCCTCCCACGTTCTAGAAATCTTAAAGATGCACAGGAGGAGATCAAATGAGTATAGGTACTAGGATAAACATTATAGGAGGTATTCTTTTCTATGAAGTCAAATGCCTTGAGAGCTTCTTTAAATAATTTTTGCTTGCAGATGGAGCTTATGTAATCATTACTAGACTGTTCATTCTGGAAATTAGGAGTTGGAGTTGCTAGAGTGCCCAGTTTGGCATTAGTACAGGTAAAAGCTAGTCTGGGTTTCAACCTTTGTATCATCGTGATACGAGTTCAGGGGAATGAAGATTGGAAAGCTACAAGCACCATCGTGGACACTCTTATGGCTTTTGGAGGCATTTCACCACAAAGCATGGGCTGAATTGTCTAACAGAGAGAAAGCAGGTGGCGTAAGCATAAAGCACCGAAGCATAAGCAACTTGAGGGACACAATAGGTATGCATCGATCCTGAGTGCCGTCAGTCCACCTTAAGAGGAAAAGCAAAACATTCCAAGCTCAAGCGTGACTTCTACTCAGCTTGAAAGGAGTAACTGAACAAGCAAATGGTAGAGAATGATGAATCGGGTTCGGCGAAGTCAATAAACAACGGCCGAATGATCCTGTTATAATGTGGATTGATCTCAAATAGTTCTACTGGGCAATTTATCGAGCATCACGTGCACAAAGCAAAAGTTCCCTGCCTGCCAACCCACCAAAAAAATGGAGAAAAAGAATTCTGCAATATACATAGAGACGGATGCACTTTAGCATTCAGGAGAAGAGTCAATCGAGCACCCCACGTGAGTCGCGACGAAATTAACTGAATTGGATCGGGTCGGTTTTGTGGTAATGATTGGCTGGTTCCGGGCAGACGTAGTTTCGGGCAGTCTTTTTTGGTGCACTACAGCAGCAGAGGGCTCCCGTTGCGACTTCGCTACCCAGTCGAGGTGCTTACTGCAGAGGCCCCGTCCTGGACCTATACACGTGGCAGCCCAGGAGGGTCTGAGCTGGGCCTAGACCCCCAGGCCCACGGGAACCGTCCCGCGGCCCCCCGCCGTTAGGGCTCCAAGGGGCTCCAGAGAGCAATCCCGCCTAGGTCGGGATTGTTCGCGGGATTGTTCCCCCTCAGTGCGGGATTGAGGCTATTCTGGACAGGTCCCGAAATGTACGGAGGTCGGGCTCCTAAGCAGGTATAAATAATAACGCACACCGGCTGCGCAAGGTACGCTCACTATTGGACAATTACTCCCGACCGTTCTACTTCCCGTGAACCTCACTCACCGGAAAACTAACTTGACCGTCGGAGTGCCCTCGGGGACGACCTCAGGACCCCTGTTAGTTCACTCTCTTGTTTGTCTTTCAGGCTTAGGACGCGCTCTTTCCATCAGCAAGCCGAGCTCATTAGCTCAGTTCGGTCCGGGGAAGTTCCGTGCTTCTTCACTTACCGTTGTGTTTTTTTTTTTTTTTACCAACAATGTTAAACAAGAAGCAACTAAATTCACCCCACTAGAGAATACCAAAAGGCTAGCTGACTTTTGGCATCCCCCATGGAACTTAACTACAACTCACACACACCACTCACAAACGATGTGGGGCTCGGGACGGGGAACAAGGGAACTAATCCACTCACTCTGTTTTTACACCTCGTCACTGGTCAATTTTCTTTTGTCAACAATGTTAAGCAATAAGCAACTAAATTCACTCCACGAAAGAATACCAAAAGGCTAGCTGACTTTTGGCACACCCCCCATGGAACTTAACTACAACTCACACACACCACTCACAAACGATGTGGGACTCGGGACAGGGAACAAAGGAACTAACCCACTCACTCTGTTTTTACACCTCGCCACTGATCAATTTTCTTTTGCCAACAATGTTAAGCAAGGCGTTTACCGTTGTGTGATTCTCTTATTTCCCCTTTGTCCGCTGTTTTGGAATTAATTGGAATTTGGCTCGTCTATTTTGCATAATTGTGTCAATCAAGCCTTTCTCAAACTTTATTTTGTCATTTTGACCCTTTATTTCTTGTATTGAAACTGGAGGACCATTTGATGTTTACTTTTCTCTTATTTATACTAACACAAGGGGATCGATGAATTTAGAGATTAAATATTTTTATATATACATCACCATGAATATGTGCAGACGAGCACAGTGATGCCATCACTATTTATAAATCCCTTCAACATTTTTTTTTCTGTACTTTTCTATCCAATCTGTAGAATATATCGGAGCAACCAAATAATTACTGGACAAAAAAAAAAAAAAAGAAATCCATTGCAAAAAAAAAAGTATTGCACAATGCCATGTTCAATTCTTATGTTACAATTATTACATGCGTTTAAGAATTAGTCAGAGATATTTTGGTCGTAAAAAATATAACTTTATCTTAAACTCGTCAAAATTTTGACTACAAGGTGTAAAATGTATATATTTGGAGTTCAGGGGACAAAGTGTTATAAGAGCCCAAATTTAGGGGGGCAAAGCGTAATTAATCCAAAAAATGAAATCCATTTAAAAAAAAAAAATGTTGCACAATGCCATGTTCAATTCATGTCACATCCCAAATTGTTAATTCGCACATTAAGAGAGAGAGAGAGAGAGAGAAATGAGCTAGGGTGCATAATTATTAGTTTCAAGAGATAAAGGCTAATTCCTAATCCTTGAATTGCATTCCATCTTCAAAGCAAAATTATGGTCTGTAAGTTGCTTAGTAAATTATTACTATCTGTTTTAATCACATGGCACAGGATTAAGTACTTGAAAAGATTCCAATTTGTGGGAACAGTTCCTCACTAATGTCCATTGTTTTTCTTGTATAATGTCCTTGTTAAGTGTTAACAACTTAGGTGATGATTTTGCATTTCAACCACTATTTGGTGCAGAGAGTTGAGAGACGGTACCCCCAACTTCTGCTTCGGAACATTCTATATTCAGTCGTTTTTCTTTTGCTTCAAGTGATGACTACGTCTTAACTCACAACCCAATGAAAACAACTGCAGAGATGATACTCACCAAATATCAATCATGCATAAGTGTTAGTTGGCTCCCGCCATTTTCAGAAACTACTCACATTCTTGGCCGACATCCGACCATATATATATCCATAATTCCCAGCCACATTTCCAATGCTGAAACAGGACTCAACATCAGTTCAGAAAATATCGGAGAGTCATGGGGTCGGTCGAAAGATCAAGGAAGAAGGTCCAGTTGTGGAAGAAAGCAATTGTCCATTTTATGTTATGTTTTGTAATGGGATTCTTCACCGGCTTTGCTCCAACGGGCAAGTCTTCAATATTTTCTAGTCGCGTTTCAGTCTCGAACAGATCAGATTTTTCTCCACAACCCTTGGAAGTGCTTCAATATCAATCAAAATTCCAAAGTTATAATAGAAGTCTGTTGGATGGAAGTCCTGCTGCAGTGCCAGAGGCAACGTCGAAATCTGATCGCGACGCGTATGATGACCATCATCCTCCAAAAATATCGAAGGAGGAAGAAAATGAAGGAGACTTAATCCCAAGAAAGCTCGTGATTATCGTAACTCCAACGAGCATGAAAGATACGCGCCGAGGGGTGCTGCTCAGGAGGCTTGCAAACACGTTAAGATTGGTTCCTCAGCCGCTGCTATGGGTGGTTGTGGAGCAGCAGTCTGACTCCGATGAAGCGTCGGAGATTCTCAGAAAGACGGGCATCATGTACAGGCATTTGGTTTTCAAGGAGAACTTTACTGATATGCGAGCCGAAATGGATCATCAAATAAATGTTGCACTCAGTCATATCGAGCACCACAGACTAAGTGGCATAGTTCATTTTGCAGGGCTCTCCAACGTGTATGATCTCAGTTTCTTCGACGAGATCAGAGCCATTGAGTAAGTTCTTATTTGGTTTTTGACTTTCTTCGACATTAATTTCGAATTTATCTTGCACCAAGGAATTCAGGTTTGGTGCATTTACATGGTGCAGGGCATTTGGGACGTGGCCTATGGCGTTCTTATCAGCAAATAGAAAGAAGGTTAATATAGAAGGACCTGTATGCGAATCATCAGAAGTCATGGGCTGGCATCTGAAGAACTCGAGCAATCTGTCAACAGATACGATGAAACCCGCAATGCACGTCTCAGGCTTTGCATTCAACAGCTCAGTTTTATGGGATCCAGAGAGATGGGGTCGTACTTCATCTGCCCAAGACACCTCTCAGGTTTGCATTTTCCCAATTAATTAATGCACTTTCAAAGTTACTAGTGCTAGTAATAATTAACAAGAGATGAATATAATAGGAAATCATAGCTTAACCACAACAACGCGTTTACCTTGCGGTTGAGAAAAGATTGCGATCGTTTTCTGGCTGTAGTTGTACTCTGTACTACGCTGGCTTAATAATAAGTACAACGTCTGTGTTGTTGTGTCTCCCTTTTCCCTAACTACCCCAAAATAGGCACTCACTGCTCTTCTTTTTTTTTTTTGGTAACGATAATAGTTGTATAGCTTAATCTAGCCTATTCTAAGAAAAGAGGGAGCCGACGGAAAAGAAAAAGTCACAATTAAATGGCAACCACATTTAAGTAGCAAACTGGGCGGCAAGGATTGAACCCTTGACCTCCTACTCAACTGAGGAATTTTCCCGTCGGAGGAAGTCACAATTAAATGGCAATCACAATTAAGTAGCAAAGTGGGTGGTAAGGATTGAACTCTTGACCTCTCACTCAAAGAATTTTTTCATTGGAGGAAGTCATAATTAAATGACAATCACAATTAAATAGCAAAGTAGGTGGCAAGGATTGAATCCCTGACCTACCACAAAAATAGAAAGCAC